>NC_055691.1:21037809-21373642 GCF_017639745.1 Melanotaenia boesemani | reverse complement strand
ATTGCAAATCACTTTTAATGAAAAAAATGGACAATTTTGGAAATCCAACAAGCGCGTTTAGTTGTTCCTCTATTAATAATAATTTATTGTTTGTTTTTTTTGTCCCTCCTACTTAATTTTATAGTGCAAACATCCTGCTAGATGAAAAGTTTGTGGCAAAAATCTCTGACTTCGGGCTGACGAGAGCATCGGCCAAGTGTACATCGACAACCATGATGACAGAGAGCATTGTGGGTACCCGTGCGTACATGGCACCTGAGGCACTAAGAGGAGAGATCACCCCAAAATCTGATGTGTTCAGCTTCGGAGTGGTAAGCTTCCTGCATATACACACACATGCGCATGCACATAAATAATATGCTAGACACAGATAAACTGAAATTGTAACCCAAGATAGGGAACACTGCTCAGCAAATTACTTAAGTGTTAGGTTCTGCCAAACTACTGACACAAGCATTGCAGTATACATTTTGTGAAACTAGAGCTCTATATTGTGTATTATCTTTCTTTGTTTTTCCATGCAGTTTAAGGTCTTGGTCTGTTAGAAAAATGACTGAACAGTTTACTTCAGTATAGCTCACCATGCACGTCTCATTCAGCGTGACATATTAGCTCAGCTGTAGGAACATGACAGTATCGGTAAAGACATCAGGCACATGTGGAGGCTAATAAAGGTTTCCTGTGGCCTGGAGCTATGTAATTAACCTCGCCCGTCTGCCGTCTACAGGTGTTGTTAGAAATATTGTCTGGAATCCCGCCAGCTGATGAAAACCGGGAGCCGAAGTTCTTGGTGAGCTGCACAACAGAGGCTTTCACTGTGTGTCTGTTCAGCTACAGTGTGTGATAACAGCATATTAAAGAATTTGTATTTAATTAGTAAGAGCTTATTATCAATTAAAAGATATGCTTGGAAAGGAATTTAACCTAAACTTTCATCTGTTCTGCTCATAACCTGAGTAACCTCAGCTGCTGCTGAATACACAAATCCATTACGAGATTGAGATTGTGACTAAAATTTATCTCCCATGTGAAAGAAGCAGTAACACTTACTTTTTTTTCCCTTCCTCCGTTCTTAGATGGACATCAGGGATGATATAGATGATGAAGATGAGGATCTGACCCTGGAGGACATTGTGGATAAAAAGATGAGAAACTGGGAGATGAGCCAGGTGGAGACTATTTACACTTTGGCATGCAACTGCCTCTATGACAGAAAAAACAGACGACCACTTATCAAACAGGTACAGTGAGAGAGGATATTAAACGCTACTACTAATGCACTGTTTTCTCTATGGCACTGTCAGCTATGGACAGCTGATTGGTCAAAAAGGGGTGTTGTTAAAGACAGTTGCTCTTTCTTTGTTCACAGTATGATTCAATAGACAAACGTTAGTTCATTTTGAATTCAATGGCAGCAACACCTCCAAAAAGTTGGTACAGGAGATGCTTCCACCTTCCTCAGTTTATCCAAATCAGCTGTTGAAAGGTTGCTGGTTGTATAACTGTCAGGGTCTTTTGAGGAAGAGGATGGTTCTGGTTTCTGAATCTGGTTTCTGAATCTGTTTGAGATACGACGCACTACGTTGGGAACTCAGTTCACATCAACAGTAGATAAAAAATGACTTTTTGTCTATAGAACCATCTGTCAGAGCTTTAAAGCTAAATTGTCTGTGTAAAAGACCCATTCTGTGTCCATTTCTGCTTCAGAACCACAAGGGTATTTCTGCATCGCTTCCTGAAACTAGACAGAAAGAAATAATGCAGTTAGAAGGTCATTGTGTCTTACAAAAAACCGAACAATAAGGCGGATTCTATGCTGGGGAGTCACTGAAGCTGACTGACCGAAGAATGCTGCACAAGCTGCTGAAAATAAAGGATTTTCTTCAAATCCTCCATGTAACACACTTAGGAAACAACAAAGCATGTTCAGAGAGAGACGTCAAGTCCACTGCAAGGCAGAAAGCAGCCATCTGCCTCCAGAACAAGGCATTATCTGCAATCTTCTTATTATTGTGTTTTTATCTTCTGAAAAAAACATCCAGCACAGCAAATGATGAAGTACTCTGAGGAACATTATTATTATTATTATTATTATTATTAGCTCATGAAGTTTTATTCATATTGTTGAACCTCTGCTCATCTTTACATCTGAGAGACTCTAGCTCTTTATGGTGCTCTCTTTATCCCCATTCATGCACTGACCTGGTTCCAATTAATTTAGTTAGTTCCTACATGTTACTTTTCAGTACCACTTAACTCTACAGACCTTTGTTGCTGCTGTTCCATTTGTCCCAAAATATTTTGCTGGCATCAATTTCTAAACAAGCTTTTATTTTTTTATGATATTTTGAAATGTTTCACTGTCAACACTGGATTTTTTTTATATTTAATTGTGAATTTAACAGTTTCACAAGGTTGTTCAGATTTTGTCTTTGCCTTTTAATTGATTGTTAAATGGAGAGACAGCCTGTTAATTCAGGAAAAGACAGCAGAGCAATATGCAGTAATGAGCTTAGGTTCACTGCTTGAGGTAATTTGTGCTCCCAACAGCTAACTCAACATCCAGTTTTACGAACCCACAAATTAAATTTAGCTAGTTTTACTCTCAAATCGCTTGCATATCATGTATGACATAGAAGTTCTTCTTAGCTATATGTCGAACTAATAAAAAAAAAAATGTCTGTCTCAACAGGTCGTTTCAGAGATTCGCAGCGTTATCAAAAGCATTTCACTGGATTCTCAGACACCCGAGTGAAGCACAGCACAGCACCCCGAGAAGTTTGAGCCTGCACCACACTAATTTATTTCCTCCAAAACAGTTTGAAACAAACTGTTGCTTGTTGACTGTTAACATTTGCATCAGTATTTCATTTTATACCATCTGCTTTTATAAATGGTCGTTTTACATTTTTTATAAGAAGCATGTTTTACAAGGGTAAAAATTGTACCTAAATACTGATGCGTGTAATAATTATCACATCGAAAGGCTACTGAATCTTAATATGTTGGGAGAAAATGCATTTGACTGTTTTGCATCTATTAAGGAATAAAGTGAATGCAAGAATGATTTAAATATTTTATTTTTCATCTTTAAAAGAAAGCTTTGTAAGAAAACAAATAAGACCAAACATGTTTTGATTTTTTCTCCATTATCATGACATTGTATGAATATAAAGGGATTTTCCCTTTACACATGAGGTGAGCTTAGTACTTTGCCTAATATTAATGAGCAGACCAGTGGATGTAGCAATATTTTAATCAAGGTACTAGGTGGTATTTCCTTTTTCCCTTTTCCTATCCAGTATCCTGGTGTTCCCAATTTCAGTGGGAACCCAAGTTTGATTAGCTTCCTCTTTGTGAAATCTGAGATGTATTGATGGAATATTTCTGGAAGCCCCAGTTCTTTCCACTGTAACCCTCACTGACATTCACAATCACCAAAACAGACCAAACTGTTTCTTATTCATAGAGCATCACACAGCTACAATATGTACATTTACAGCACTTGCATAGAAAAATAAGTTTCTCAGCAGATGATTTTTTTTTTTCATGTAAACCACAGTTATATCAAAAAAGAAGTCAATTCTCATTATAAAATGCAGTTAAAATGAAATCAAACACAAGTGGGCTAACTATAATCTTTTCCACTTTGGAGCACCTCATTGTGCAAATAGAAGGAGAC
Organism: Melanotaenia boesemani; assembly: GCF_017639745.1. Classification (NCBI taxonomy): domain Eukaryota; kingdom Metazoa; phylum Chordata; class Actinopteri; order Atheriniformes; family Melanotaeniidae; genus Melanotaenia; species Melanotaenia boesemani. Next base: position 21,369,960 of record NC_055691.1, on the reverse strand, counting down.
AAATGTTCTACACATTAGACACAAAAACATTAATTGACACAGACTTAAGGAATGCAAGTTAGGAATTCAAGCATGTGAACTAAAAATGGGAATTTTATCATATTGGCGCAGGTTCACATTAGTCATACTAACATTTTTAAAGTGTCGATGTTAAAACCTCCACTTTGACTTTGGGCCCTGTTGAATCATACTTAAGCTTTTTTTTTTGTGAATGTACTAACATACATAAATATGCTTCCATTTGGCAAGCTACAAATGGAAATTCCAAAGTGTGTCATTGCTCAGTTGTCCTTGGCGTGCATAGTTGGGTCTCTGGGGGAACTCTGGGATGTTGAGGTTGTCGTCTTATTCTCTTGTGTCAAATATGATTTCTCCCTCCCATCACAGTTATGTTCCACTGTGGAACGTGCTCTGGGTGGAGGCGGTGCTCTGGTGCTGAGGTCTGTTTAATCTTCCTCCTCTCCCTCGCCGGGTGGTCGGGTGATGCGGCGGCCGCCTCTCTTACCAGCAGGGCCTTTGGGCTTGGCGAAGGCCTGCTTGTGTGCGTGCTGCTTGGGATGCACCTCTTCGTAAAGGAAATCACTTGTCAGTTCATCCCCATTCTCGATTTCCAGCTACATAAAAGAAAAAGAAAAAAGAAAAACCACACAATATAAACATTGTTTTGATAAATAAGGTGATTATGTATACTTTTATCATGTTTATTTTTAAAATCTCAACAAGTATCTCTGCTTTAGGCCATTTAGGCCACTTAAACTTGTATTTATTCATGAACATGTAACTTGCCACTTTGTTTTATTTATTGTTTTTAATAACTTTTCTCAATTAGCTTGATGTGTTTTATAAGAGCGCACTATTGCTGGTAGACCACTGCAATTTCGTTGTACTTTGTACAATAACAACAAAACCCATTTATTCTATTTGTTTAGATTTTTCATGTAAAATGAGTAAGATATAAATAATAATCTAATTGCATCACCACGATTCAATAGTTGGTAAAAACTAACATGTGCAGTAACTTGAAGTAACAGTGTTATCATGCAGAAAACATTTAACAGGCTGATTGTGGAGACTGGGCCAAAACTTGCTTTACATGATGTTTACGGGTATTTTTATTTATGCACAGCTATCTTAAGGTCCCACCACCCACCACATTTCAGTTTGATTGAGGCCTGACCAGCAAATGGCCAAGATGATAGCTTTTATAGATACTACTACCTTATAAGCTACTACTTACCTTTTATCTCCTACAGAAGCAGCGAGGGTGCACATGGATGCTCCTCACCGCTTCTGTGGTTTGGTTTAGTTTTTGTTAAATAAATAGTGATGCAGTATAAAATGTCATGTGTTGTTCTCCATGCAAGGACCCTCAAAGAACATGTCCTTTTTAACACAGCTGCATTTAAAGCTATGCTGCAATATCATACAAAACCAAGAATTTATCAATCTATTATCATTACTTACCTTTTTTTCTATCTCAATCTGCAGCTTGTCTTCCACCATGTCAACCAGGTTATTTTTGCAGCTGGAATACAGCATCCTCTCTCGGATGCTACACTTGTACCCAGGCATGGAATAGATGAAGACTAGGAAAAAATGTGGCAGTAAGTACATTAAAAAAAAAAACAGCAAGGGTTGTGTAAGATGTTCATTATAATTTGAGAAAAAGCTACTCACCCGTGGACTCCAAGTAGTCGCCTTCGTGGGAATGTTTGTACAGAAAGAAGTGGTAGCGTGGAGAATCTTTAGGGATTCTTTTTGGCAGGTCTTTCAACTCCGTTGGCTCAGTGTTGCACAAGTAAATCATCTCTTTTTCAGCATCTATTTTCTGTTGACAAAGGAAATTAAAGTCATTCACAGAAATATGACCACTGCAACTACACAATTTGAGATGTGCATGAGTAAAGAGTCAATTTATGACACAAAAGCTCTTATTTTTTTCAAATCACATGCAGAAACATATAGACTATTTTCTCTCTGCCTGAGGACAAAGTTCACAGCTAGTTTGAGTAAAGCAGAAATGGAGGAACACTGATGAACCAAAAATAACCACCATCTTTCTCCATAAAACATTAAAGCTGAGTATCAGAAACTACACTGTGGAATTGAAGAAATGTAACATAATTATATCAAAAACTGGTGAAAATCTAAGGCAAGTTTGAAGAAATTCATCAAACTGATGTTTAAAGACAAGTTACAGACAGGATTCTCAAAACTTTATTGAGCAAGCTCTGCATGTTCTGCATTTGTTTATGGAAAAGACAAATTGTCAGTCAGAAATTACCCTAAAAATAAATTTGTGTTTTTCTTCTGAGAAGAAAAGGCACCTCTTCTCTTTGAGAGATAATTGGACATCTAGCTACTCCAGTGGTCTCCAACATTTAGGTGAAGAAACAATAGCCACCAATCCTTGATCTCAAAAAGGAAAAAGGGCCCCTTACCCCTAAAATGTGTAAGGATAGAAGTAAATGGTAAGACCAAAGGAACTGGGATTACCTTGGGACCCTTAGATGCGAGTGAAATACTTAGTCTTGTTGCAACCAGGTAGAAATTTCTTTAACATAAAAGTACAGAGTTGCCTTCAGTATGAAATTAACTATACAAATAAATTTGCCTTGTCTTGCCAAAAGTCTTAAGACCGAAAAACAAAGGGAACAGAGTCCAGGCTTCAACAGCTCGTCAAATACTCCTTTGTACTTTGAACTGATCTAATCTTGTGACATGAGTCCTTTGCATTTCAATGAGGAAACAATTGAAACAAAGGCTTTTTGGGCAAAATGACTGACTCATTGTGTTAGTTTAGAAACAACTCCAGACCAAAACCAGTTCGCTTTTTTAAAGACAAAAAAAAAAAAAAAAAAGGATCTACAGAAATAATTGACAAAGTAAAGGTTAACAAATTACTATTATTAGTAGTATTTCTTACCAGTTGTACATAGTTGATTTTCTTCTCCCTAAAACGTACAAGTGCTTCAGCAGCATCTTTCTGAATAGGGAAAGCCACTCCCTGCAAAGTCTGCTGCTTGGTGTCCACGCTAATGTCCGTCTGCACCTGAACGCAACACGGAGCAGACAAGATTAATATCAGCTTAATAATACTTGAGCTTAAAATCAACAGCTGTTAAGCAAGAGATCTTTCTTTGGGTTAAAATCAATATAAAGGAACCAATCACTAGGTTACTATACTAAGGGTTTCTACTGATGCTTTTAGTGTCCTGATAAGTTTTGAATAAGTCAAATTAAATAAAACAAAAACTTCCTTTTCTTCATCGGGTGGAAAAAAAAAACGCAACAAGCGGCTTAAATCGTGGAACATGACGATTACAGATGTAGTGTGTGTATCAAAAGTGACAAGGCGCCTCCAGGAACTCACACGGAAAACTCCAAATGCTGGAAAGATTACACTGATGGATTGTGTCTATTTTTAGAGGCCTGTTCCCACAAAATGAAATGCAGCACAAACATGATTGAGCCTCTGTTGTAGCTACCTTGCATACAAAAAGGATCGCAGGTCTTTTATCCATCTGCTTAGTAAAAGGCTGGCCGTCTCCGAGGCACGACAAATGATAAATATTTCAAAGCCTCTTTTTCATCTAGGCGGCACAGATTAATGCCATATTATCTTCCCTCAACAGCTGGTGTAGCGGGACGAGCAGAAACCTCACTTCCTATTTGCTCTACTCCCCCATTTTTCTTTTTTAAATCGACCATAGTTCGGAGGGAGTCTGCACTACTCAGAGCACTTCCATATATGGTGAGAATAGACTGTTCTTGTTTATTTGGCAGGCTGAGAGATCAGCAATTAGAAAAGATTGTTGCTCAGAAGAAGAGTTTATTTGTTTGTATATCCTAATTTATAGGAGTCTGGAGTCTGATGAGAAACTTCAAATGTTGCTTTCTTACATTTCTCTCTGCCCTTCACATCAGGAGTGTAAACAGTGCTAACCTTAGCAGCATGAGGCGGATATCACATTACAGCCATTTCTCTTTCTTATCTCAACAAAAAACAAAGCCCAATGATAGAGCTCACCTCAGAATCACTGCCAAACTCTCAGCTGCAAAGCGTTCTTATTTGCATGGAGATCTCAACTGGACGCTCATAAAAAGCTCTACTAAAGAAATGTACTGCTGTAAACACTACTTTTATGGAACTATGGCTGTAAGCTGTACAAGCCTAATAGAATAATGTCTGCCAACATCCTACTGTTCTAACACATCAGCATCTTTGTCCTCTCTTGATACTGCCAAGCAAGCATATGTGCACTTTGATCGCTGCTGACCTTGTGCTGCTGAAAGGCTGCATTGCTGGCCTTCATTGATACCTCACTCTGATTCTGGTGGGATTTACATCTCACACACACACACAGGAGATGTGATTAGGAAGAGTGCTGCTGTGGGCTGAGCTAAGCCAATTTTCTTTACCACTGAACCCTCAAGTGCAAGGATGACATGGCACTGTCCCGTTGCAAAACCGAAACACAGAACAAGTCTAATCCACGCCCACTTCAAACACAAGAAGTCTTTAGTGTGTCGTTTCCTGAAAAGCAAGAAGTGACCAGGATGTGAGATGTGTTTGGGTACTTCTGTTTACCTCATTGAGTTTGATCTGTCTCAGTTCCTCCTCTGCAGCAGTGAGGGGCAAAGGAGCAGCCTGCGAGGTCAGATATTTCCTGTAACCACTGAGGTTTAAATCATCCTAGAACCAAAGAGCAGCACAGTCTTTCAGCTACACACATTACTTGTTGTTAGAACATACACACACACAGACTGAAACTTTGTCTATACTACTGACTGACATTTGGAAAAATAATTAAGCCTTGTCATAATGTTTCGTGGTATTACAAACCTTTGCAGTACCAAAAATCTCATCCTTAATGTGACCACCTCCAAACTCTTTCTTCAGTGTCGCTCTGGTAGCAGCATATAACATTTTATGTCGCACCTGGTAAGTAAAGCAGTAAAAATGGCAATGTTAGGCAAACTTGAATAGAAATTTAACATGTATTCTTAGTTTTTATTAATATCTGGGTGTTTATTATTGTTACTGACTAAAATAAAGAAAAATATGGAATGAATCTACATTATGAATGCACACTTCTACATTCTCTTTTTTTTCTGTCAGGCATCCATAACTACAGACTGCCAGCATGTGAGGAAAGTAGGGAACATCTATAAATTTTATCTGGCACCCACCACATGTAAATTCTTCATCTATGGGGAACACTGCTTTTCCACCAAAGCTTTTGCAGTGTTGGTTTGGAGTCAGAGACTTTTAGACAGTAAGAGTAAATACAGTTTGTATTGCCATTCATAAACACATTTTGGAAAAGCACTGACTCTTTTTTAACAGAGTATAAAACCCAGACTGGTAATCTTATGCTGGGAAAACACAGTTTGGTGGTTGTTTTTTTGAGAAGATGCACCATCTTACTACAATATGGTTCTCTCCAGAAATTTTGAGCACATTAGAGGAAAATGTTTAATGTGACATGGGTTTGTTGTAGAAAACCAAATATGTTCTTTGGTAGAACCAACTTAGCTAGAATTGGCTCCAACACCAGCCCCAAGCCATCACTGCCACCACTTTGATTATAATATAAAAAAAAGAATTAAAAAACAATTACACATAGGTCTCCATGGTTACCTCACAGGAGGGCAACTAACACAACGCAGGTCTATGTTTTATTATTGAGTAGCTGCCTTGGTGAACACAAGCTTTGCTCCTCTGGCTCTTTTGATGTGTTTTGTGTCTGTAAGTGCTGATACAGCCTGGTGTTCACCGTTTAATAAGCGTATCTTTACAGTGATATTTGTATCAAAACAGCACCTGAATGTGAAGCATTTAAGGCAAATAGATATGTATATCTGTATGCAATATGGATTTGTTTAGAAGGATATCAGTAAAATTTTGCAACAGAAAATAATTAAGCTTGCACTCACCCCAAACATTCAATGCACTAGTTGCTTATAAGTACTCACTATGCTTTTGTAGATCATTTTACCCTGCATTGTTGACAAGCTTGCAGCCTGCTTCCTTACATTTATTACTTAATCTATACTGTCTGCACTAAGATTATGAGCTTTCAATGAAAATGCCATCGTAAAGCACTTCTAATGATCACAAACTGGGTGATTTTAACATCCATGTGTATGAAATCAACTTTATGGTTGTATAAACAGATTTGACTTGATGGCACTATTTAAACTGAAAACAGACTAGTCCATGAATCCAGGTGAGGCAGCAGCATGCAAGCAAGCGCTCGTTATAAAATGATTTTGCTACTTTCAGGCAAGCCTCAACCTGATGTACTGTGCTTTCAGCTGGGACAGGAATTTTAAGCTCAGCAATACAGCTCAAGAAGTACATTTTTTCCCCCCAGTGGCGCTGTGCAGTTAAGAGAGCTACAAATATCCTCCTGACTCTTTTATCTAGTTCTTGCAACATTCCTCTAACCACTGCTACAAAAATCACATTTGTTAATTTGCTATGCCTATTCTGAATCACAGCAGCATCTTAAGTGGTTCATTAAGCTTTAGTGGCACAATAATCACTTAGGTGATACTGTGCAAGTCAAAATCACAAAAAATGCCAAGCACACATTTGAACAGTATGTGACAGAATATTTGGCCTAAATTCAGAACAGTGTGGTATTTAAATCAAAGATGAACTTTGGCAGCTAAATGCTATGTTACTTAGAGGGGGGGCACCATAATCTGCCCATATTTAGTCTTAAAGAGGTCCATAAGGAAGTAATGAATACATACAAAGACTGGCTGCTTTGATGTGGTAAACCCAACCATCTGATACCCAAAGCAGTGTAGAATAAATGCCACGAAGAATAGAAAGCTATTCATTACACAAAGTACAGGCTTGGTTCTCTTACAGTTGAATGGTCCGGTGACCAGGCTAGGAGGATCCATTCATAGCCCTGGTTGTTAGTAGAGTCCAGTCGGTAGAGAATGTAGCAGGGTACATCATCATCGAGTAAAGGCAGCACTAAGGAATCATACTCCTGGTCCCACTTCTTAGATGCTTTCCTGCTACCGCCCAGAGTTAGCTGCTCTGGAAAGCAGATGTGTGCAACCAAAGCATCAGCTCTGCATGGATTTGTTTGTCACACAACATTTGCAGACGTTTGGGCAGAGGTTCAAGTTAAGAGTGAGTTGTAAACAAATACCAAAAACTCAGGGGGCACTGCTTACCATCCTCAATGACAACCTTTATGACTCGATACTGGTCTCCTGTCTTGGCACTGGCAAAGAGGTCCTTTACATCATTCCCCGCTGAAAAAAGACAGAGGAGGGGGGTGGGGAGACAGTTTCTGGTTTTAAAACAAATCTGTTCTAAAAAGGCCATTTTGACTCACAGATTTACAGTCTACATCGTGACATTTCATGAGTCAAACTGTGGAGTAGCCAAAGTGGTAAGATTTGTGTATGAGAGCCTTAAAGAATAAATATCTGAAGTGCAAAAACCCTCAAAGTGATGCAAATAACCTCAGCAAAAGGCTAGACTGGACTACTTGACAACAGTTTCTTTTTACAGACACACAGGGGTAAAACATTAAGCAGTTTCGGACCCTTGAGACCATTTTCCTCTCAGGACATAAAAAAGGAACCTACCGCTTGTACTTCTATAAAGTCCCTCTGGTTCAAGACCATTTAGAAAATACCTCTGTTTGAATGGTGGCAAAAAATTAGGACACGCAATGGCTTGATCTCCCGGTCTGTGAGCTCCACTACTTTGCTCGTTTTTCATTCGAGGATAAGCTAACATGCGAATCCAGACCGACGGTAATCTTCTGTGGTGTTATAGGAGGTCACACCCAACTTGAAATCACTTTAATAACAATACATCCTCACTTCAGAGGTATTCGCGTATTTACGGAAATGCTGATAGGTAGCAAGCCTGCAGTTAATACAAATGAAGGCGTCGCCCCTTCATTCAAAGCAAAAACTACAAGATTTCAGCTGGATGCTAAAAAGCAGACAAGAATGTCTTTTAAAGTAGATGAAAATAAAGTTTTGGAAATGAACCCGCGCGTCACTTTGTGGCTTGTAAACGGTCCAAAGGGCTCGTGAATCCTACAAGTGTTCAGACAGTGCACCGCTGGTCACTCAAATCACAGTAGCACGGAGCTAGCTAGCTAGGAGTAGCTAGCTAACTTGACGCTAGCTCCTCGTTGCAATGAATTCTTGCAACGAGCTAGCTGGAGAATTATACAGTCAGAAAGCAAAGTATATAAAGAACTGAGAAGCTTAAACCTAGAGGAAAGTGGCACATTTACCTTGAATGCCCGTTTGATGTGACATTGTGTCTTTCGTCGGACAGAAGACTGAAGCAGCTGATCAGGCGAAACCAGAGCCGAGAAGCAGGAAGAGAACTACATTGAACAGACCCGCCCCAAGTCTGTCGTCACCAATATCAAACGTCAGGTGGTGTCAAAACGGCTTGCCATAGTGGTAACACATATCACTAAAGTGCGTCCTAACCCCTTCCTCGAGAAAAGAAGGGGCGGGGGGTCAACGTTATCTTGATTTAAAAATCGCACGTATCTAGCCAGTGTTGCTTTGCAAGCTGCAGGTGTTGCATTAATGTTGGCATGGTTACAATTTCCTGTTGTTTCCTGTCGTGTAGCTAGTGTTTTCTTAACCTTCAAGATATTTTAACTCGGTGTTAAATCGCAGTATATTGTCTATTCTTCTGTGAGATGTTTTTAATGAATGGTTGTTAAATATTGATGAATAAAACATTAACATTTGGTTAACTTTTAATTTTGAGTTTCTGTTTGCTGCAGTTGTATTACACAAATACCGATACGTAAGGGTGATGTAGACATGCAGAGCTCGACAAGTTACGGAAGAGTTCAAGTGAGCTTACTTCTAGTGAAAAGTCCACTTCACTAGTCTCAGTGGTAAGAACAGACATGTTTTCTCCAGTAGTATCTACTTTTACTTTTGGTATAAAATTAATTAAGGAATTGTGATTTCTGAAAAGGTTGTGGAGAAGGAAAGTAAGACATTTATTCGGTCATTTTTAAAACTTTGGCTTAAAGTCAGATCTAGTCTTTTCGCTATGATTTTATTTTTCCTTGGTGATTTCAGTTACAACCAAGAGATTTTAGTCTGACATTCTGTTTGACATGAAATCTGGCAACATCTGGAAACACACTTGGCTTCTTGTCTCCGCTTTTTACTCATCCTCCTTAAATGCAGTAATTAATAATTATTAATATTGTGGAAGGGAAAGTATCCCATCACCAGAGGGAATCCCAGCTTATCATCAAGTAGGACAATCAGTTTCATACAGGACACTGCAACAAAAGCTCCTCAAAGTAGGTGTGTACAATGTCCCTATAAACAAGATAAATTCTTAAACATCTTAAACTAATATTAAAACCTGTATCTAGGTTGGTTAATCTTACTTAAAAAATAAGCAAAATTATTTGAATCAATAATTTAAGCTTGAACCAAACTTTAACCAACCAACCAGCTTCAGTTTTTGTGCAGATGACCTCACATTTTCTCCCAGAAGTCTTTAACATGATGCTATATATTCATAGCTGGACCACCATCAGTGAGCTGCCTAGTTTGTGAGGCAATGAAGTAAACCAAAAACATATCATTTTTGTTATATTGTTATATTTTTGTTATATATATTGTCATGCTTCTCAGTAGATAGATGGTTCTCCTGGCTGTACCATCTTTCAAACGACTCATTGATTGATATGTCCAGATCATAGTAATCCTAGTCTGTATGTTCACCAACAAACTAAATGTATTGTTTGATGCTTGTTTGAAACAAACAAAAAAAAAAAAAAAAGCATTTTCTTACCATTTCTTCAGTGTACTTGAACTTTGTCTATTGTTCTATTTTTTTCCTTACTAGACAGGAGTAGGTCTGGAAAAGTTTTATTAGGAAATAGTTCACATAGGATGCATGTCTTCAATCACAGCTACACAAACACTCATACTTCATTGATGATGAGGAAGAACTCACTTTGAGCCAAATCAGACAGCGTTGCAGTCTGTGTTATTTTGACATTATTGGCCATTTAACTTTGCACAGTTGTCATATCTGGATGTCAGTCAGATTTCAGGGAATGCTTGTCAGTCCTCTGGCTCCATCCACATGATGTAGAAAGTGTGCTCTTCAACAACAAGGGCTGTAGGATTTACCTGCAGATTTTATAACTAAACTTAATGGTTCTTGGAGACTTCTTCTGGGTGAGATATCAGTCTGCATTCAGTGTTTAAATTTCTGGGGTGTCCAGTCCTAGATAAAAAGTAAAAATCTTCACTATACTTATTTTCCTAAAAGTGGGGAAAAATATCAAAGATAGCTTGAGATTTGTCATTAAAATCAAGTAACAGACTCAAACATCCACAAACCTAAAGAACTATATAGGTTTGTTTACAGGAAAGACTCAGTACTTTATTGTCCATTTCATTATCAGAAAGGGAAATTTGTCTTTAGCTCTGGTAGAAAGACAATTGTACATCAGAAACACATAACTAGATAAAAGATCAATAAAACAAAGAACTATAAATAAAAACAGTGAAGCAACACTGAGTTAAATAAAGCAGTGAAGGAGAAATATAACAATGGAATGTCTCAAAAATATACAAGTATGTACCAAAAGTCAGAGGCATGGGACAGATCCTGTAAAATGTATTTAAAGAAATGACCACTACTGATAGAATGAAAGACATTTTGCAGCACTTTTCCTTCACCCTATTATCATGTAGTTTACAAACGTTAGAGACGAATAAGAAAAGGTTAACCTGTCACATCTGAAGATGGCTTTTATTGCCACTTCACCTAACCCCACCCTCATTTTATGTTATGGATTTTAAGACGTGGGGGTTTACAATGATGTCTATTTTTCTAATGTAGATTATGAAAGTGACAATATAATGACGAATACACCACATTTACAAGCAGGCTTCGTTTTTCAGAGCAAACTTATTTCAATATGTTGAAAGAAAACTATTTCTTAAGCACATACATTTATTAGATATAATTTATTAGATATTATTTATTAAATATGACATATTTATTCTGAATTCTGCTTACTTCATTTAGCCTACTAGGGGAAAAAAAGTTTATTCTGATAGGCTTGAGCGGAAGTCGTATAATTGTACTATCTCCAGCTTGATTGTGATGAGTAAACGTGTTGGCTACATTGCGTTGCACTGATGTTAAAGCTTGCCTTGTGCACCCAGCCGTCTCCATCCACCTTACAGCAGCACCGTCAGCTTCCCAGTAGCTGCCTGCATCGTCCCGCGTGGACCCCCTGCCTTGCTACCGCCTGTTGTGTGGATAACTCCAGCACAATGGCAGAGGATTTGGGGGAGCCTCTGTCGTACACAAACAACAGGTCGCATGGATAATCCTTGTACAACCCCACCGCATCATCTCGTGTTTCGGATGATTAGAGCGCCGCTGTCGACTTGATGTGGCCGCAGAGCCACGCGGAGGCTGGGCATCTCAGCTGGGCTGTCGACTGACAGGAAAGCGGCGCGGAGCAGGTGCGTTGATGATGGATGATGCTGCCGCACATGCACTGATTGAACTGACTTCCAGGCAGGTGGGACCTGGAGGAATATTTTTCCGGCGCCACATCTCACTGGATGCAACTACATTTTCTGTTGTATAATCAGATCATTCTGGTTAAGACTGTCGCGTTATCTCTGTGTTATGTGGGGTAGCTAATATGACATTTGGCGTAGACACAGACAGGAGACGTGTGTGGCCATAGGTGAATGCTCTAAGACATAATTTACCACAGCTGGAAGAAAGAAATAGTCCATTTAGGTGATTTCCCATTACACATAAATGTGGATTGTTGGTCAGTCCAAATTGAATTTTTATTGTGAGTCATCTGTAAATTGCCATATATTATTTTATTAGTAAGTCCTGTTTACATGGTTGCTTTAGGGAATCTGAGTGGGTCCCATGTTTGGTGACTCCCCTGCCAAATGGGCAACTGGTCCTCTGTCACTGCTTAAGACATCCCCTTATTCTTAATGCTTTGAGTATGATAAAGACACAACAAATTTAGCAAATTACCTGGATGAACAGCTGCAACATCTTAGTGGAATTATCAGCTTACTAACATCTGAGGTGGCATCTAATGACAAGACAAACAGGATGCCAGTGAAAGCTGATATCCACATGGGTGTTCCAATGTGGCAGGTTTATTTCTGGTGCCATTGCATCATTGCAAATTTCCACTGTGAGGTATTTTAGGAATAGATGTCAAGGCAGGGAACTCTGGGGAAGTTTGGGGCTGCAACAGGGAAGCAGCTCAGAGTTAATGGGTAAATAAGGGTTGTTAAATTTAAAAATACAGAGGCAGGCGCTCGAATAGTTCTTAGAAGGTGTTCCGGAGCAAAGTTGAAGGTAAAGCTGCCACCATTTTTTTTTTTTTTTTTTTTTTGAGAAAAGCAGAAAGCTGCCAGGCTCAAAGCAGAAGTCTTTAAAAGGCTGGATTCATAGTTTATAACTGCATAGCACTTCATGATTCCCTTTAATCCAGGTTTGACGCCTGTTTCAGTCACTCATGAGAAGCAAACTTTTGTGCAGGTTCTGGTACATTGTAAGCTTGTAAACCTGCAGTCAGCTGAAATAGTCTTCAGGCTGCTGATTATTTTTGCTGGCATCACTCAGTCAGAGTGAGATCTCGCTGTCACATTTGTGTGATGATAGAAGAATTACAAGTAAAGCTGCTTTTGTTTTCAATTAAATAAGTACTATTTGCAGTGTTGCTGAACTATTTTATTTGTCTGAGTTGTCTGTAATCCCAATCCACACCAAAACTCAGTGATATTCAGACCTCTAATCTGAGCTTGAGGGATGTTTTCACTTTAATCTGCCTTGCTGATCTGACTGTAATTTAATCTGACTGAAAGAAGCACTTTCTCTCGGTGACTCCTAGGTGCAGTGTGGCTGGGGGGCTCAGCAGGATGGAAATAGATGCCTGTTTTCGCTACTACTTCCAGCACCCGTGGTCACGACTCATTGTGGCCTACCTCGTCACCTTCTTCAACTTCCTCATCTTCGCTGAAGACCCCGTTTCCCACAGTCAGACAGAAGCCCATATGATTGTGGTGGGCAACTGCTTCTCCTTCCTGTTCAACAAGTACCCCGGCCTCGGGTGGAACATCCTGAAAGTAATATGTTGGATACTGGCCATCATCACTGGCCTGCTAGCTGGGAAGTTTATATTCCACCGCCAGCTCTTTGGTAAGTCATGCGCTTAGTAATGCAGTGGAATGTGCAGAGTATTGGCTCTACTCTGGATGGGAAACATCCTCCTGGTTTGTTCTTATTGTGGCTCTTCTTCAGTCAGCACACTGTACTCTGACTAGATTGTGATTTTGTGATGCAGTTAAATGGGGCTGTTTTCTTTTCATAATCAGTCTTTCCCTTGGAAATAGAAGTATCCAACAAAATGCTTATTCATTATGTCCTAACAGGAAAAACAGCTGTAAATAAATAAATAAATAAATAAAGAAAGAACAATTAACTAGTGTTGCAGGAGAGCAACACTGTTGGACTCCCACGCAGCAGTCCGAAGATAAAGGGGAAAAAAAATCAAAGCCAGAAGTATTGTACAGTTCCCTTTCTAGTCAAGCACTTGGAAGCTAAATCTAACCAATTTATTAACAGATGTGAAACTAAGAAATTAATACTGGTCTTATGAACCTGAGAGGTGTCTCACACTGGAACTGAAACGTCATCCTCCCCTTCTGTCTTAGACTTCTTTTAAATAAATTTTAGCTGAGCCTGTGCTCTTTGCATGAAATTTAGCCTTGGTTGGTGCACTGACACCAGAGGACACTTTGCCTGCATCTCAAAATCAATGTTGGCTCTGACAAAGCAGCAGTATATGATGGGACTTTAAACAGGTTAATTATGTTGTGAATTTGTTTGTGAACTCCCTTTTTGAAGCCATGAGAACCGCAGGACATTATGTATATCCATATAGTAGTTAGTTATAAACTGCAGAGTAACCACATCATTAATCACACTGTGCTTTCTAGTAAATTTGTACTTTAAATAGTTCCATCATTTATAAAAGGAACACCATACTTTATTAGATAAGACTGGAAAATAGCTACCGGGATGGTGGCTATATCAGAAACATGTTTACAGAACTAATAAAACTTTGGAAAAGTTTAATTTTCTCATAAGCTTCAATACAGTAAGATGTCTTCCCTGGAGTATACAGCCTGGCAACTTAGAAATAATGTAGGCTACTGTTTATGGTACTTCTGCATTGGCTTCAGTTTTCAGATCCAGAGGCTGTTATAATTTTTTATTTACCATCACTACCAGGTTGAGGGATTTGAAGAGATTTTCCAGGCTTGAATCAGCTCCCCTGTGGAGCCCCAAAAAGGCTTCATACAGCTTTTTCACTAATGCAGCTGCTTTCCCCAAGACAAGTAAACCGACTTTGATGTATAGTCAGTTAAATTTCCCATCTAATCAGTGAAGTTTCCCTGGCTATCTAATATTTGAAACAGATTTGTGGTTCAACTATTGCATGTGTCTTTGGGAACTTTAAGTTCAAGTTTTCTCAGTTCATAAAGTGAAAAGCAGCTTCCTAGACTTTACTATTAAATTACCATTAGAACTACAAACACTAAGGATTGTTTGGTCCCTTTTAAAAGTCTCAACAGTCATGTGTATGCATTAAATTCAGTATGCATTAGTAAGATATTTTTTTTACAAAGAATTGAAGAAGATTAGCTAATGTTATTAACTTTTTTTTTTCCCCCAGCTGTGACAGGATGAGAGCCTGTGCAGCCCCATCTCCTTCACCTCTATATGCTTTTATACTGCTCTCTTCCTTCACCTTTCACACCTCCATAATACTTTTTCCCTTCTTTCTCCCTCACATGCTATTTTTCTCATCCCCTCGTACATTTTCCACACACTGTCTGTGTGCTTCTCATCTCTCTCCATTTCTCTCTCCTCTCAAAAAGGCTGTGACTCCAATCTCAGCAGCCCTTGTTTCTCCTGTTGAACCCGCTCGATTTCCTTCTCACTTCACATCTCACTTTGCCCCTGATATCATTGGTCGCCCAGCTTCTTTCAATAACCCATTAGTGATGAAAATTGGAGGGTACGGAGCATTAATGGTGAGGAGGTTGCTCTGAGTGATTATCTTTCCTGGCCATAAATAGAGTGCCAAGAGTGCATGATGACATGATACTTTTAGCAAATGCAGAACTCTGAGTAGAAGAAAAAAAAAAATGGAACATCCATTTTTTTTCCCGTACAGGGCAGACAGCCTAATAATACCAGCTGTTCTATCTTCTCAAGTTGCAATCATTAAATTGAATCAAGTGTTCCCCTACATAGTATCTGTGATAATGTTTCAGTGTGTCTCTTCCTCTGGGACGAGACTCAGCATGATCACGCGTTATAAAAGGCTCCTTGGAAAATGCTTGAAGTGACATAAAGATGTAAATTTGATACAAAAGTTGGTTGGGCTGACTTATCTTACAGACTACAACCATTTAATAGCTCTTTTTAATTTTATTATGTACACATTGCACATGATGATCAAATCTGAGTTTCAGTGTCATGGTGTGCCACCGGGCCCAAGTGTGACACAGACATGGTGGGACATGAAAGTGGCCTCTGGAAGACAACTTTTTTTTTTTTCTTCACTTATCTACATTTATTTGCAATATCATGTTATTTAGAACAGATAAGACATAAGACAAGCAAAAGTTTTATAATCTAAAATACTCTATTTAAGAATTGACAACAGTTTTTTTTTTTTGTTTATACTTTAAAAAGAGTAATTGGGTTGTAATTGATTTAAAATGTGTTTTTATACAAATCCTGCTTCATTCCTTTGGTTAGTGATAACTTACTTTTGTTAATTCAGTTAACTTAAAATTAAGAGACTTGTCAACCAACTTATTTGAATTCCTTCTGTTTGTAACAAGTGATTGAATAAAGTTTATATTTAGTTAGTTCAACTTGACAGTCAGACCTACTGAAATATATTTGTGCAAAAACTCTTAGAAAATGCATCTTCAGCAAGACTGAATGTTTTATGATTGCTAGCCTATAAATGTGAGTTAAGTTATTCACAGCCTGTGTTATGTCGGAATTTCATGTTGTGTTTGAATGTTTAAGTTGGCACCCGCCAAGGACAGTGACACCCGCACCGCCTGCTGGTGACCGAGTTATTCCAGCAGCAGAAATAAAGTTTAATGTTGTTCTATTGTTTCAATATTTCTTTCTGTAGTAAAATATTATTCCCCCTATAGAAACTAAATATGTGAATGTGAATATAGTGTGTATACACATAAAATATTTTGTTTTTTTATGCTGTATAATAGAGTATAATGTTAATTTGAAGTAACTTTGGGATAAATAAAGTATTTAATTGTAACAGCGTTAATTTTTTAAGTGGACTTGTCATGAAATTTCTGATTCTTTATTTGAAAGAAACTAAATGATTTGAGTAAGTCTGACTCAAAACTTGAGTTGAACAATCTTAAAATGGATAAACTTAATTCAATCACTTGTTAGCAACTTGAACTATTCATTTAGTCTTGTTCAACTATTCTGTTTTTATATGGTATTTTTTTACTTAATGATTTCTGTAATGTTATGAGTTGAAGACAACTGTTAGCGTATTTGTTTCAGATCAGCACTGTCCAGACAAGAAGGTAGTTGAACTGAGCCATTTAGTACTACAGTTCGATCATCAATAATTTTTCATTAGATTTATCAACCTAATGCAACCTGGAAGGAATAATTTTAAGTTAATGTGTCTTTTTGTAGACCAGGTCACAACCCTGAGTACTAAAACTCATCAGCCCCTCCACCAGCCTCAGCATCTCCTCCTCTGTCTGTATTCTTTTTTTCTTTATTCAGATCCCCATTAGCTGCCGCTAAGGTGGGAACTACTTTTTCTGGGGTCTGAACTGTGGCAGCTTTCATTCTGTCACCTAACACATTGATGCATACTAAGGAATCAAATTATTAGCTTAGTGACTATTATTATCACCATTATTATTCACTCAATGGCAGAATAATTATTTTTATGTCAGAAACTTTTGCATGGAGCCACTCTAAAATAACTCCTGATGTCCACCTTTGTTTTCTTTGATACTATAAATCACCCTGTAGTTTATTGTTCATCATTCCTTGGTAGTTTTCCTTGTTTGTGGAAGATCTATATTATTTAGTAAAATCCATTTTTAGTTCAGCGTTAACTTTCAGTTAGATTTCCTCATTATTTTCAAGCATGATTTAAAAACGAATTAGTGACTGTGTGCTGCTCAGTACTGGAGGCAGTTATTCAGATCCCCTTTCACTTGTCCTAAACGTGTCTACTGTTCTTGGCCAGAAAACACAAAGGACATTGTTCATTGTTCTAAAATTTGTGGTATTGACCGTTATGCACTTTTTTTCCCTTTTACTCATTTGCAAAGGCTTTCCTTTCCTACAGTTTCAATTTTGTAACATATTATTCTAATTTAATGCATTTAATTGTGGTATACATTTAATTCTGCCACATTTCCCATTTACATGATTTATATCTTCAATTATTAAATCATTGTTATTGAGAGTTCAAAGCATTTCCCTCCTTCAAATATGGAGAAAACACAGCAATATTCTTTGGATGTTTATTTAAATGTGATTTTTTTTTTTTTAGTATGTAGTTTGGATTAAAAACTCTCAAATGCAAAACTTTAAACAAACAAACTGAATAGAAGAAGTAGCTTGGAACCCGTTTACATAAGAGAAACAAGAATCATGGAATAAAAAGATTAGAAAAAGACTAAAAACATTGCATATATATAATATATACATATATACATAAAACCATAATCATCTGTAGTTTACCAGTAGAACTTAAAGGGAAAATGGTTGGACTTGTATTGGTAGGCAGTGTTTTGATATTTGACAAATAGAACTGAATGTATTAGTCCACTAACATTCTTTAATTAGCAAGATTCATAATTGTAGGACAAGTGTTCTGGCAATGGAACAGGGTCCAAACAATAAAGTAAACTCAGTACTAAAGAAGGCAGTAGGAGCCAGTCCATCCTGCAGCCATGCACAACTAATGCACTTTAGTAACCCCCCAAACAGATGGTTTGTGCCTCTGTGTGTGGGTGTGTGTGATAGAAACTGTGTCAGAGTAGAGGTTTTGTGGATTCATGCGTGAATGTGTTTGCCTATGTGTTTGTGCTGTAAGAGTTTAGAGAGGATAGGTGAGTTGGAAGGGGTGAGAGATGTCCAGCACAACATTTCAGAACAGAAGTTATGTAATCTCAAACTCAGTTAGGCCATAAGAGCTGCACTATAGACTGAGGCCCTCTGTAAAAATCTCATGTATTATAGATCTGCCACACAGGCCCACGTGGCCCCATTTTTGCAGATCTTTGGTCACCAGAACTCCTCTACTTTCTAGTATGTAGGAAGGAAGTGGGGGCACTTCTGGGGAGCGATACAGTTCAGATAAATCTTTGAGCATCTAAAAAGCTTTTTTGTATTCACAATCTGTGTCCAGTCTGTTCATGTTTTATTTTCAACTTGCTTAAGTACCTTTTTTTTTACCTGAGGCTCATTTGTAGCTGTGGTTAATGTTTTATCAATTTGTGACAAACCTGGAAGCTGATGTTGTTTCTGAAAGGTGACCCTGCATCAATGATCATTTATGATGGCCTAGAAAATCATTTGCTGTAAGGAACGCAACATCACAACATGTGATGCATATATCTGCTCGGAAACACACAATTTATGCAGCTGCTGCATGACCAGATTTTGTGGTATATTTTAAATTTTACTTTTTAAATTCATGTTGGTTTATATATTAAGCAGATGTTTACTGGATTTCTTTCTTTCTTTTTTTCCCCCGCTTTCTTCTTTTGGACATAATGAACTCTGTATGATGAATAACTTGTGACAGATTATGTGATTTAAGGAGAGGACATCTAAGATTCAAAGAACAACCTGTTCCATTCAGCCACTCAAGGCAATGTGTGCTTTCTAATCGAGTGGGTGCAAGCCAGTGACTTCTGGTTAAGCAGAGGAAGACTGGCTGTCATTATGAATTTGTATTAAGTCTGAGGTCACATTGGTTTTGTGAGTCTTTGGGCGTGGTTTGTCTGCATGCAACCATGGATCAGACGAGGCAATCTTACTAAATTCTTGTGATAATCACTTTTAACTAATCAAGGACTCTGTAGTAGATTGCTGGTATTTTACTTATAAAGATAACTGACAAAAAATTTGAGGTAAAATGTCCTATATACTATGTTTAAAAAATGTATCAGTTATTTTATATCATAAATTATCCTTTGATTCTGAAAATAAAGGCTTTAAAAGACTTAGGCAAACCCAAGCTCTTTGTATTGCTAAATAAATATGTACACACATTCACAAAGAGATCTGACATAATCAAAGACTAATTGATGGATTTTATACAAAAAAAAAAAAAAAACTTCACAAATGGAAGTTGACAGATGTCGGTTTTATTGTGTGATAGGAAGTGACAGTAAAGGATGATGAAACCTCAACTGTCATCATTCATGACTTTCTAACATAAGAGAGCATGGCAGGTCAAGTGATATGGACATGATTCTAAAGATATGCAAACCTATAAAAAACCCAACACTTTAAGGCATAGTTTGGCATCTTTGCTCTTAGCAGATTGCACCATGATGAGATGCTTTTGTTCACCGCCAGCAAGCTCCTTGTTGGCGGTTAACTATTTTTTTTTTTTTTTGGGGTAGAATTAGTGGAGTTTTATGGAAAGTAATTTCTAAAGTCGCACTATGTAACTCCATGACCTTAAATTAATGTGTTTCTGACACAGTTTGAAGGCATAGGGACATTTCTTATGTACATTCCTGGAACCGTTGTTGCCCTGCATCAGTGTTGCAAGGCTGAGAAATGATACTTCACAATTTTTGCCTTTGGGATGTTACAGCTGAGTTTGGCTTTATGCACCACGTCACTCGCTAGCAACTGGATATCAACACACTGGTCTGTGGAAAGCACACCATGGTTCATTCAGCTAATAAATATACAAGGACATTATTGGCAGAAGAGGGGAAAAGAAAGAGAGAAAGTGAGAAAGACATCAGGTAGGATGCAAGATGGATGCTAAATTAGCCACCAGGGGTGCTTTGCTGAGAAAATTTTTTCAAAGTTCAGCAGTTCTTCTTTAATAATCCAAAGATGTTGACCATTCCAAAAGTTTCATGTTCACCTTTTCATCTTCACATTTCCATCCACTTTGTGCAACTTCTTTTGGCAGCAAAGTAATTCCAGAGCATGATGCAACTACCATCATGTTTAGTTGCTACTTGGGATTGAATATCTCACTCTGAGCACTCCTAACAAATCTCTGGTCATGGAAGCGAAACAGCTCATTTTCATGTGGCCAAACATCTGACCATACTTTCCTCCTGAATGCTTTTTCTGTGTCTATGTGGTTTGTGTCAAACCTTGGTCAACCTGGGAAATATTGAACTTTGGAATTTCTTTCTTGGATAGCAGTAAAACTTAGTACCCAATGCTTTAGCAACTTTTAGTTTGTGGGAGATTTGGGCTATGGTGGTTAATGGACTTGTACCTGAACTACCAAACCAACTTTTTCTCACCTTGAAAGGTGCAGGACTTTTGCTGGAGAGATGCACCCATCAGGAGGAGATCTTATTTGTTTTTTAACCTTCTGCAGTCAAGATTGATTCATTTCCAATCTATGAAACAGGTGCAGTGCCCTTCATGCTTGGAAGAGAAAAACAATTCTGTTGAGCTCTACACACTCATCCTGAACAGTTAGCCAAAACACAGGGAAAGTTTGCACCATCCAACTGATCAGAATATCTCCAGTACAAATGTTTAAACTAATGATTGTTCTCAGATTTCCACTGAGTCCTGTGGTTTTTGTTTTGTTACCACATGTTGATCAGTCAGTTTGATGCTTTGAAAAAAAAAAAAATAAAAATCTGGCATAAAGAAGATACCAGTTGAAGTTAGCCATTGCAAACAGGACATTTAGAGATCTAGACTTGTGGAAAGATAAATTAGAACTATATGAACCTCTGAATTACATATCTAAACATGGGCGTTGATGTTTTTACCCTTTAAAGTCTGACTAAAGCAGAAATAAATCTATATCTTGAATTTGTTACATCAAATGTTATCAACCACTCAGACAAACATGAACCATTGATACGATCACAGAGTAAATAAAATTTGTTATTAAACTTATATGAGAATAAAAAAAAAAAAAAAAAAAAAAAACTTATATGAGAATAAGCAGTACTATTTTTTCTGAAATGCAATGGTATTATTTACAAAACCGGGGTCATAAATGAACCGCAGTAACAGGACAAACAAAGTTGAGCTTATTTTACCTAAAGTAAATGTTCCCAAACACGAATCCCAAACACACACCACAGATGATATATTTCACTCCCCTTCCACCTTTGTGAATTACCAGCATTGTTAAACTGTGAAATTAGTGTAGCTGGAGTAAACCAGTTGGGAAGCAAGAGACTCATCCTGGCAGTTACAGCATTGTATATTTTTTTTATCAGGTAATCTCAGCTGTTTCTGATAAAAGTTTTTAGGCTCTAGGTGAATAATGGAGGGTTATAGTGGTGATCCAGAACTCTAGCACTGCTCTACAAAAAATGAATCCACTGGCCACAGCTCTGAAAATGATACTGTGTGGTACTGTCTCCACATAGATTGACAGTGTGTATCTCCAGTGCATGCATATACAGTTTATAAGAATCGCAGTACAAGAGGGTTAATTTGCGCCTTCAGTCCACCACGCATAAAATGATTCTCTGAGATGGTTTTACATTTTTTCTCTATTAATTCTGTATTTTTAGTCACAACATATAAACTGTCTTAAAAATGTATTGGCAAATTAAATTTGGGGTACAGTCTCTGCAGTGATGCAGCACCACCTCATTAAAGCTTTATATAATCTGCCTGGCTTTGCAGTAAATGATCACCTCATTCCTATAAAGGAAGAAGGAAAACTGCTTCTTATTTCTCTTTCTTAGGCTCTCTTGGAGCCCAAATTAGCATAATATATTAACCTAGGTCTCTCCAAAGCTTTGCAAATTCTGCAAGATAAATTGAATAGTCACATTCGGGTCAAATGGTGTGTTGTCCACCTGGATTAGACCCTTCTTTACATGCTTTTACAGAGGCTTACATTCAGTCAAACTCTGACTGCCCTTCTCCACTTGAATGACTCATCTCAGCCTGCAGACATAGGGAAACATGCAAGGATTGGTGGCAGTAATGTTAAAACGTGCTTCCCTGATCAGATTTGTTACAATGATATAGTGCTCTGTGTTTGTGCGTTTGCATGTGTGTGTGTTAGAGGGCATGAGCCATGTTGTAGGTTGTTCTGTCTCTGTCATTCCTCTCATCCCTCTTTCCGTAGTCTTGACGATTGTGACCTACAGGATGCCATCTGGGTTCTGTCATATGTTATTACTGTGGCTGTGATGGCTTATGTATAACACTGTATGCCTGGGGGTCAAGGTTGGGTGTGTATTTGTGAGAGAAACTGTGTGGGTGGTTAAATTGAAGGCTTTTTGTGTGCGTGTGTGTGTCAGTGGCTATGGGATATTTTAACTCTGTGTGTGTGTGTCAAAAACAAAAGTAAATGAGCATCTTTACATGATTCATACTACTGCTGAGACACAGTCTTTTTGTTTTATGAGATTATTTCTCAAAAATAACAGTAATTAAGAGTTATTGAGGTTGCTGATCCAGTGGAAGTTACCAGTTTGCCTTTTCTTTCAGATTGTTCTGACTTATAATTAAAACGACTAGCTTCAGATAAAGTGTACTCATGTGTAGGGAAAGATCACCCACAGTAATGATGTACTGATAACATTTAGACTGTAGTTTATGCATGACTGTTGTCAAAAGCAGTGTGGTGTCCAGTGCATTGCTGTGTAAGGATAAAAGTTTCATTGTTCCTCCTGAATCTGCCTTTTTCCACAAACTGAAAGGTCAGTAATCACACTTGGTTTTTCAGCCATGTCTTGTCGCTATGAAAGCTGGAGGGAATAGAAGGGCACACGCTCACTGTGTCTGCAGGGAATGTTCACAGAGTGCTGCACACACATATTCAGCCTAGCTCTGGCTCATCAACAACAAAAACAAGAGCAACAGAAATAATTTTTTCTGAAAATATCTTTACTAAGAAAACAAGGAAAGGTGCAGTTTTCACTGGGAAGGCATCTTTGCATGTGGTGTGTTTCATCTGCTATATACCATTGTTTTATTTTCCCTCTTCATCTTTAGCTCTGGAGATAGAATATTTACTATTTCAATTATATCAACTTAATGTGGGAATAAGATGCAACATGTAGCTTATGCCTACTCCCAAGTGGCCTCAATGTCAACTAATATAGGAAGTATTGCAGTTCAGCTCTTATTTACTTAGAACTTTAAAAATATACAGACATTATTGTCACTAATACATCATAAATGTTCTGGCAGAGCAGATAAAGGAAAAAAAACTTTTGGTCTGGAACCAAGTCATCAATAACAAAATGAATTAATCTACCAGGCCACTTACTGGAACAGCTACAGTAGCACACTGGCCAACTCCCCGTCTCAGTTCTTCTTGCAGCAGTGTCTCTGTGGAGGGAGTTCTATTGTCACTTTGCACCTTTGATTTATTATCCAGACGCTTAGTTACTGAGAAATCCAGCTCTGGGGACACAGTCGTATTTCCAGCCAACAACTCCGACCCATGGTGATGCTGCAGCCCACTAAATGTGTGATATGATGAATGTGGATGCTAGTGGCCATATACTCAGATATAGATGAAGATGAACCTTAGGCTCATTGCTCTGTGGATTTTCTTTTAGGGAGAATGCTTACTTATATCCCATAGGAGGATTGTTAATTTGATCCATGGGATCAAAATAAGATATGGCACTTGCTGAAACCTAAACTAGATGAAATGTGCCATATGACAGATTTACTGTGGCAAACAGTAGTAACACAATTCAATGTCCTTTTCTTTTTATTTTAAATAATGTCAGACCTAAAATTTGCAAAGTGGGCACTGGGAACCAACTTTTTGGACTTTAAATTAAATTATTAATGTGCAAAATTCTCATAGTTTAAAATTTGGTGCATCAACCACAATGGAGCCTGCTCAGTGTTGAGGTGGAATGATAATACGTGAGGCTATATTAGGGATGTGCACGACTAATTGCTGAGTCGAAACAGCACACAAAGTTGATGACTTATGTTTATCGGACTTTGTGCAGAGACATGGTGATGTTTACAGTGTTGTGTTTAAAGAACAGAGCTGTCAGAGAGCATGCCAGCTGGTCTGAAACTGTGCAGGGATGAGTCAGAGTTGTTTAGTGGTGAATGTTTTGCTACAAGCTTTAGCAATAAACGACACACAGCTCTTCTAGTTTTAGTAGAGTCCTGTTAACCTCATTCTTGATTCCAACTGTTTTAGGGAAGAGCAGAAAAACAGAAGCGGATCGGTTTAAACTCAGTAGAAATGTATTCTAAGTTCTGGGACATTTATAAAGTTGGTGTATATACATAAACCGGTGTATGCCAATTATAATCAACTTTTATTCATTAATAAAAAAACTAGGTGAGAGAATTTCCCTATCTCCATGACAACTCTGACCTTGCCGTACACACAAAAGCTGGGGAAAGGTGAAACTGCGACACCAACAGAAGATTAATAAAACCAAAGAAATAAGGTGAAATGTGAGACTTTTTTACAAAATCAAATATTACCTTTTACATCACATATTATCTATTAAAGCTATTTGCAAAAATGAATAAAGAGGCATATCTGATATTGATACTCTTGCATGTGCTCATGTACTCACAAAAAACAAACAAAAAATTAGGATTTACAACAAAACCAGAGATATATGTTATTAATGAGAACCTCAACCACTAAAATATGTTCTGTCATTGTGAAACAAATTAACAACAAAATAAGTTCTAAATTAATAGTCACTATTAAAATGACATGGTGCTCGTCAGTTAGGCTACAATCAGGCTGTTTCCTCCACCTGTAGCTATTCAGAAAGTTGACTGATGGTTGGATAAAAAATGTGTAAAGATGCACAGTGGGTTATTTGGCACTGCTGGACAAAATGGCGCATGGGAGACTCTGGCGTGTGTGGATTTCTGGAGACCAGCAAGACTTACTGAGTGGCTCATGAGCCGGTTCTGACTGCTGCGTGCTGGGCTCTTGGACCACTGTGATGCTTCGTGGCCCGGCATTACAGAGAGGCATTAAAAGGAACCACGCTGTTCCAGTCCTTCTGCAAGTGCTGACAACACTGGATTTTCTGGCAACCGGCACCTTCCGGAGGGGCCTGACTGGCAGGTCGTATTAGACAGCATCATTGGTTTGTCATAATGTTACATTAACTTTCCCACACTGTGGGTGAACAGGCAAGCAAAACAATGCAGGTTACAGCAATGTCTGGTTTTCCCAATATAATCAGCACTATTGACTAGAGTCATGTTGCAATAAGAGCACCATTTGAAAATGAAATGAAATTTCATCAAATGAAAGAAATGAAAAATACTTTATTAATCCCAGAGGGAAATTGCTAATTGGGTATTAAATCTGTTGTCATTAACGTAAAGCATTTTCATTCTCTAAACGCTCAAATCATGTGTGATGCAAACATGCTGCTCACTAGTATAGTGGCTCGTTGGCCTGGGTCTACCCATGACTCATTAGTTCTGAGAAACAGTGTGAGGAGCAGGCCTGAGGCTGCAGCCTCTAGAAGTGATCCATTGCCTATAAAACACGCATAAGGTGGAGCCTTTCTTTTTTTTTTTTTTTTTTTTTTTAAAGATTGGGATGTGCTGTTCAATGTGTTGAGTGTTGACACTTAGGTCCATCTGACATCTTGCAGTTACATCTAGTTCTTGTTTATCAGTTATGCTCTGTACTGGAAGATTTTGACCAAGAACACACTGATATATGAGCTGAAGAAAAGTACAGGTTTAAGGCATTCATATAGAAGATATAACACAGTCAAAGAAATAGCCAATTATTACAGTCTTGTGTCTGCTTTAGCTTAGCTGCAGCTTCAGTCCAGGAGTAAACATCTCGCCTCCACCACCTCAGGTTAGTTTGGAGAAGGAAGAAGGAAGGTTTAACAACTGCTTCTGTCTGACTTTTCACCAGTAGCGGAGGCAACAGACCAGAGCAGCATGGTCACTAAACAGTCAATGAAATGTTACACTTTAGGAGCCAGAAGGCCAGATGGAAAGATGAGAAAAATAACTGGTTTTGTTGTTGCTGAACATTTCTGTGAGCATGATGTTTAGTTCACCTGGTATAGCAGCTGCCATGTAAAAGCCAAACCAGTCCCTGGACTAGGGACCATGTCACAATGTCTCCCTGAGCCACTTTCTTTTCTACCTACTGAATAAAGGACACTAGAGCCCACAGTATGTTAAATTAAAAAACATGTGTTAAATACCATCTCATACACATTTTACAAAGTAGTTTTGTAAATTTGCAAATTTCATTATTGATGAAATGAAAACTACTCATTCACTAATAGCGTTGTCTTATCAACTAAACGACTAATCGATTTTCACTACCCCAACTAGTCCACTTCAGAATTTACAAAATGCCCATCCCTAGGCTATATTATTAAGCTGTTAATTAGTAGCTCATGGCATTTTAGCAACACAACTCATGCAGGACCAAGAACGTGGTGTTGAATCGTTGGCAGGTCAAACATGGGCTCTGGAGCAGTTCCTTTCCCAACATATGTTGATAGTAACATTCATGAAAAATAATAATTTAGAGGAAAGCTGAAGTTCTGTTCATGTTTTCTGACAATATCAGTTAATCAGATTTAAACTGGGTTAGCTTGAGGAATAAAAAAAATAGTTTTACTTCTTTTTTTTTTTAAATAATTGCATTAGACTTTTTTTTTTAATTTATGTTCCACATTAATTTCATTAATAATGTTCCACTGATTATGAAAATTAAGCAAAGATACAATCTTGGCCTTTAACAGTTAATTGTGATTTCTAAAATGTAAAATAAAGACGTAATTCTCCATAAATTCAAACCCCGCATTTGACTGGAAGAAATATAGATTTATTGAATACTTAAAATGAGGTATTTTATAGTTTGGTGTTTCCCTTGTTTTTTCTTTTCTTTTTCGAATGGGTTGAGCATGAACAGTGGATTTATGTCACGTGCGCCAGAAATTTGTATATTCTTCAAATAATAATGCATTTTTAATCTATTCTCAGATATATTGTTAAAATCCTCTAAACATTTTTGTGTTCTGCTTTGATTTATATGAAATTCTCGCTTTGTCAGAACAACGTTGTAATTGTGATGTCAACAGCTGCCATTGGCACTCATGTAACAATAATACTGCCAAGGTCTTTTAAAGTAACAAGCCAGAAAACTATAACATTAGACACTCATCCACCAATTACTCCAAACCTCCTGCTGGCTCTACAGTGCAGCCTCCTGACTCAGTCTCTTTTTAAGGCCAACAGTTTCCTCTTAAACTGCTCAAACTGGCTACAATATATAGCACTGGGTCAAAGCAGCTTCTTAAACTACAGATCACTATAACATGGTATAGAACAAACACAAGTGAGTTGCAGTGGCTTCCTTTCTTTGTTCCTTCTTCCTTGTTGGAGGCACCTAAGAGCACGAATCGTCTTGATGCAAAAAGCCAGCATGCCACTCAACGGGAGCAGGAAGCATACTGTTGTTAACATGTTAGAGATAAAATGGAAAACTGTACTATAAAGCAAAAAACAACATTATGACTGGCTGCATATAGTTGTGTAATAGTTAAAAAACTAGCATAACACAATTTATAACACGCTCTGCAGTTTGGCTTCAGTGGCGGTTATCAACATGGGTTCAGAACCTTTGCTAGATAGCATGTAAATGTAATTTTGATGTAGTATTTGGGACGTTAACATTTTAAGGCAGAGAATATATTTGCATCTTAATCTTGTGTTCATATAGCCAGCTGGCTCCTCCCTGAGCGTAATTTTTCACATACTTGCTTGTGTACTACACTTGCTGGAGGATTCCACGAGGCGGCACAATAGAGAACCCAGCCTGGATCTTGATGCTGAATTTGACAATAGAGGAGGTTAAAATTGGGTTGATTTTGAGATCACAGCATAAAACACAACAGCAGCAATATAGTATATGGGCCTTAAAGGTGCAGTGTGGAACAAAATCAAATGTCAGTGACAGAAAATTCTATTTATTATTAAAAATTGTGTTTCTCTTGGTATTTAATCACTATCCTAATATAACTTGTGCTTTCTAATCTTAGAATAAACCATATATATATATATATATATATATATATATATATATATATATATATATATATATGTATATGTGTATTTGCCTTGGGTCCATATACATGGAACTGAATTATTTGTGCCACCATTTTTAATATGGCGTCTCTGCATGGACAAACAACTCTGTGTAAAGTGAAATTACTCTGAGTTTTAAATCCGGCTTTGTTTGATTGGGATAAGTAACATTTCAAAAGGAAGGACCATAAAATAAGACAGTATATATGTTGAAGTAGTAATCTCTGCACCTGAGGATGCAGATGACGTTTGTCTCTGGAAGAATTTTGGCCACTGACTGACACTATCCATTCATAACTGCTTTGAATTTAAATTAATTTGTATGTCCATCTTTATTACTATACTGTATGTCAGTAATTCTTATTGACATATAGTGACATATAGATTCTCACTGTACCTGAGTATGTTGTGTATTGTCTTCTAAAGTTTGTCTTTTTTTGCCACTGTCGATCGTTATCTTAGATCTTGTCAAACTGGTCCTACACTGCCCCTGCTATGTAAATAGTAACCATTTAAAATAGCTTTAAAGGATGAAGCCTATACTCTTAGAATTGGGGGATACAGTTTATAACCAAGGCTCTGTCTGCAGGCAGTGCTAGTATAGCTTAGCATTAAGACTGGTCTGGTTCAGTCTTAACAAAATGCAGTGTACTAAAACCTCTACAGCTGATTGGTTTCTCATATTTCATCTTCATGTACTAATAGCATACTCACATAAAGTAGATGCCTGAAGTTTTATTTAACTCCACATTAACTAGACATTAAGTGGAATGCAATGCATGAAATTGATATTTATTTAAATCACAGCAATCACAAATGAGCTTAAACCTAAATATCTTAACAATCCTCATATTTTGAAGTAAAACAGACACTTTGATTCCTGAGACATGCAAGATAGTAGTTTCCCAGTATCTGTCGTATTTGACCCAAGTAGACTGATTGGAATAGACTTCATATATACTGGAATTTTGATGTTATTGTTTAGAAAACTACATTAAAATGACCTGCATTATTGTATCTCTAGTATTTATGTATAATTACAGCCAGTGAGCAGCAGATTAAAACAAGCCTTAATTAATTTATTCTTTATTTGTCATATCATGAAAAAAGATGAAATTCTTTGTGAAATACACATAAATGTTAGTTGTGCTTGTGTTTTGAATAGAAAGCAAAACGTTGTATTCTATACTCCTGTAAAACAGAATATTCTGCATGCTGGGTGTTAAGTGAGAAGCCATATTTTTAAAGATCACCTTCCTGGAATGTGACCTTTTACTTTATACTAAATGCAGAATACTTTTATTCAGTCGCCTTTCCTCACCCCCAGATTTTAATTACTTTCAGATTAATGGATGTTTTAGTCTCTTTTTTCATTGACTCTGCTGTTAAGTCCTGCCTTCTGTGCGTACTTTCACTACATGTCCACCCACTCTCTCTCGGGGCGCTCTTTATTTACAGTAGCTGTCTCCATAGTCTCCAAGCATTACCACCGTATCCGGGAAGTGAATGCAGGATTGTCTGCTGCAAACAATGAAACCTGTTGGGACTGTTGATCTATTGCCTCCAGCATGTCAACCTCCATTTTTACTTAATTAAAGATAACACATTCATCTTGCTCAGTTTATCAGGTCTGAACAGTTAACATGTGTCTCTGTCTGCCTTTTACTGCCTGCTGAAAAGAAGAAAAGCTAAAGATTTAGTTCAGTATTTGGTGCTGATTGTGTTATAAAATGTGTAAATCCAACTGGAATATTAATCACACAGCTACGCTGTAAGTAATAAGTTGATAAAAGGACACTTTGTCATCAGGACGTCTGCTAATTAAGAGTTTGAGATGTTGATATTGAAGCCAATTTAAGAAATTTAAATTAGCTGATCAAGTAAGAATTAATTTACTTTTTATTTAGGATGTATTCATTTCATTTTTGGAAGATAAGCCTTCAGCAGAATGCTGATAACGATGAACATGCGTTAAAGCATGACTACTGATCAGTGTTTGAGGATTAAATTGAACTCACCTCCTTCAGCTGTGTCAGATGTGTTGCTGTCATAATGAATGGAGACTGATCACACCCCAGTTCGACTTCGGTCCTCCTCCACCAGCTGTCTGCTTCACCGCTTTCTGGAGCTGTTGGTTTACCACTTTACCTGAGACACTGGTGTGTCTGAGTGTGTGTGTGCAATACAGTAAACAGATGATTTTAAATGTTTGTTTTTCAACTGTCTGCATGTCCTGTAAGTGGAATGCTATTGTAAATCTTGTGGTCTTATAACCCGAGCAGTTCCCAAAAGAATCTCTTTTTCAAACAGAGAAGCAGGCTGGTAACCATAAAGCCGGCAATATGAATGCCCTAATTGCCTGAAACAATCAGGACTGAGTGGGATGCTTTAAAAGAAGTGGAACACCATGTCCTCGGTGCATTTAGAGCAATTTGCTAAAATAACTGCAGTACAATTCAACTATACAGTGGTTTAATCTTTATGGAAAATAAACAAAAACTTAGACATTATTACCTAAACATTACACTGGATTTTAGTTATTAATTTGTTCTACTACAGTTTCTTTTCTTTTAGTACATCATTTAAATATGAAGTACATGAAGGTGAAGCGATTTGCATCTGAGTGTGAAGCAGTTAAGATGAGAATCACCACCTCCAGATTTGAGATCATGGTCCTCAGCTCAAAAAGGGTGGAGTGTTCTCTCCGGGTTGGAAATGAGGTCCCACCGCAAGTGGACGAGTTCAAGTATCTTGGAGTCTTGTTCACAAGTGAGGAAAGGGTGAAGTGAGATCGGTGAGTTTACAAGTGGTCAAAATGAGTTTACTCAACAGGGTGGCCGGGTTCTCCTTAGATAGTTCATCCATCAGGAAGGGGCTCAGAGTCGCTGCTCCTCCACATCGAGAGGAACCAGATGAGGTGGCCCCCTGGATGAGGTGTTTCTGGCACGTCCCTCCAGGAGGAGACCCCAGGGAAGCCCCAGCAGGAGCCCTGTTGGACTGGTTAGAAAGAAATTGTGTCCTTTAATATCTGAATGGTTTAGTAATTAGGTGAAAATGTAATACTTTTGGTGATGTTTTTTAGGCAGTGGGTCAGAGTCTAGAGCAGCATCATGGAAAAGAGACCTAGATTTGAAGTGTTGAAGTAAAACTGAGCCTAAGTAGAGAAGACAGTTTCTGCACTTTGGTAATGGCTCAGCCAGACATCAGTCTAGACCTGTACAGAGCCTGGAATCTATTTGAGGGGTGTAAAAATAAAGAGTTGAAGGATGGTAAGAAGTAATGTCAAATCAGGGATTTCCCCATGATATCTAAGAAAGGGCATCTGTAAGTAGTGGTGTTTTTCACGAATGTTTAAAAAGAAAAGAAAGAAAAATCAACATTACCACATTTTTCCACTTTGTATCAAAAATAGTCATAATTGTCAATGATTTTATACGAAAGAGTATCATTGTTATCAATCTAGGTGATGTCCAAGTATCACCAGCAGATGGAGACATAGCTACATCTCTGATTTAGAAAGTTCTTTTGGGAAGGAGAACATGACCTCATCCCAACAGGATTTAATAAGTGGCTTTAGAGGAATGTGGCTGTAAATTTGTGAAAATGTGAGAGAGCCTTTTTTTTCCTTTTTTTAATTAGAAAAAACCCTGCTAGTTTGTTCTTAATGATTAAAGAGTGAGAGAGAATAAAAATAGATATATGAAGTGTCTTTTCTTTGCTTTTGTGCCTGTGCTTTTGTCTGGCTGTCTTGTTCATCTGTCTTGTATCTGTTGTCCCCTGCTGGGCCAGGCCCCACTGTAGACGGTGCTCATGAATCACTCCTTATCAGGGTCCTCTAATGTGTGCGTGTGTGTGTGTGTGTGCGCGCGTGTGTGTAGGATGGGAAAGACAGTGACTCAAACGCCTTGGCTGAATAGTCCTGAATCACCCCTGGTTAAATCCTGCCCATATAGGCTGTGAGTGTGCGGCCATGTCTGATGGTGCAACGTGCTGCTTTGAAAGTCAGATTTGCCGATACACACAGTGCACTGACATCTAAGCCAGGGCTCATTGGCACTGGAGGCAATTAAGTTCACCCATGCAAGGCAACTCAATTATGCAACTGTGATGAGCCCTGAAATACGGCAGAGCAAGACATATGTGTGGTCTCACACTTCGGCGTCAGTGCTTTTTCCCTCAAAGCCTTACGATTTTGAGGTCATCAAGGGAAAAAATTTAAGCATGAATATCTTCAAAAGAGTTAAATAGTCACAACATTTAGATTTAATTACAGCTCAATTACCTAATTGTTTAACTTATTTAAGGCATTTGAACTTCCAGCAGGGGTGTAATTCATCTCCCTGTCTTTAGTAATCTCAACATAAGATATTTATGTGCGCAGCAGAAAAAAAAAGAGCAAGCTGAGGTTGAACAGCATGTAAAACGGTTAGAGAGTAAACCAGCCAGGCTTTAATGGGAAAATAAATGGAGCATTCTGCTTTGCTGTCTCTCCGGCAGTGTTTGTGCACACACGTGCGGGCGCAAACACAATGAGCTCTCAGAGGAGCTGTAACTGAAAGGGATGCTGACTTAGCTGGAGGAGAGAAAAAACAAAGAGTTGTTCCTGGGAAGATGGACGCTTCTGGCACCGGATCACAGCTGGCAGAGATGAAGTGTGTGTGTTTGTATGAGCAATACAGTAATAAGTAGTAGAAACAGAGCTGAATAAACTAGCAAAGTAATAGAGAATTCTATTTTTAATTAAGACTGGAGTTCACCACATGAGAAGAGA
Organism: Melanotaenia boesemani; assembly: GCF_017639745.1. NCBI lineage: Eukaryota > Metazoa > Chordata > Actinopteri > Atheriniformes > Melanotaeniidae > Melanotaenia > Melanotaenia boesemani. Next base: position 21,336,772 of record NC_055691.1, on the reverse strand, counting down.
ACTTTAAAAAACTGCCTGCCAAATACTTTGAAGTTTTCTCTCCAGTGCTGTTAAAGGGGATTTTTTTTGTTTGTGTTTTTTTTTTTTTCAAATAGTTTTTATTGCTTCTCATGGCAGCTTCTAAAATATTCAAGATGATGTTACTGAGATGTCATAAGCATTATTGTTTTATTTGATTAAATGTAAATTATATTTCATGTCAGCTAATTCCAAAACTATGCATATGTGTTGTTTTCATCATCTGCTGTAGCTTTTGGTGTTCTAAACAGTGCAGCTGGAAGAGTAGCTTCTGTATCATTAGTGAGATTGACCACAAAAACCAAAGAAAACTTGCATATGTACATAGCTTTTACCTTAAATGCTTTCCAGCGTACATCCCAATTCTTCACATTGCAGAGCTACTATGCAAGTAGTTGGTTGTCTTCTACTGATTTTAGGGATGGGTAACCTGGCTTGAAGAGAATAAGAATCTTTATTTGGTAGAATCCTGATCAATGGTCTGAGTCACCACTCCATTCATTTCATTGAGTCAATGGGATCACATGATTATTTCTGGTATATGGTTTCACACAGCAATTTCCCCACTGAGGGACTAATAAAGGCTTTCGTATTCTTATTCTTTTTCCTGTATACAAAACCTACTGCTACAGATCAAGGCTGAAGGCCCAGCCAGAAATGTTTGTTTTGCAACACTATGATGCTTCTGGATGTAGATCCATTCATCACCATTTATCTTCCACTATGGTGTCCTCTGCAAATAACACCGCATTTAAATAACAAATAACACCACTTTTGACCTATTCATGCATCCAAGGAAGTAGTGTCTGCATGGATGATGTTAAACCACGGGCATGCAGGGGTTATGAAATAGGATTTTTGGGTTGAAAAATTCATCCCTATATACAAACCCTCACTTTAGAGGAACAAAGAAATTATTATTATTTATTTTTTTGCCTTGGTTGATGGTCCCCCTGGACACATGTAATTATGCTGCTAGTACCAATATGAATACTTTATTTAACTTAAGATCTTAATATATCAATTACGATTAATGAAATGTCTCCTCTAACTTTATGACCGTGAATCTCCTTCTCCTTCTCTTCAGTTGCATTCTATTTTAGCCTGTTTGACCAAGATCTGATTGATTGCAGCTGTAAACGACACCCTTCATGTGCAGGGAAGATGGCTTCTGTTCCGTGATCAGTGTGGGTGTACATCAAGGACATGACAGCTGTTGTGCAATTACATTATGCATGTCTAATTGCACTGCATGTGGTATTTCCCAGATCTCTGAGTAATTTATACTTTCATTCCACTCTGATCAGAAAAGAAATGAGAGTTTAATTTTAAAAGTACTGAATTTTCTTTCTTTTTGTCACCAAGAGCAATGAGATTAAAAAGAGATTGCAGCAACAAGCAGTGGTTGAAAATAGTAAACCTTGTTACCTTCATAAATTCTGCTGTTACCTGCCACCAGAGGACAAGCTTGTTTGATTATGTATTCATTGCAGAAGGCTGCGTATCCGAATCAATCTCATGCTCTGCCAGAGATGTATTTCCCCATAATCTGATTCTAAGCCTGAAGTCTGTATAAAAAAAAAAAAAAAAAAACACAGCAAGTGTCAATTTTTGAATAATTTCTCAAATCCTCTGGAGCTTGCTTAGTGAAACACAAGCTACTATCCTGCAGATGACATATGTCGATACAATAGTTTCTATTAAGTAAAGAAATGTTAGAATTGATCTAAAATGTGTACTTCCTGCAGCTTTAAAGTGTTTCTTTTTTTTATTTTTTATTGTAATTTAATTACCCAAAGGGCAGATCTCTGACAGAATAGAACATTTCATTGATCTCTGTGACTAATTTATTTACTTTCACCTCCATTTGTGAGGCCGAATATGTTAGCAGGTTGACGTGCTGTTTGATCCGCCGCTGACAGCAGTGTCCTTGTCATGCTCCCTTTAGGTCGTTACCTGCGGCTGAAAATGTTCCGCGAGGATCATGGCTCCTGGATGACCATGTTCTTCAGCACCATCCTCTTCCTCTTCATCTTCTCACACATCTACAACCTTTTCCTGCTGATGGCTGGCAGCATGGAGTAAGACATTCAATCTCTCTTTTTTACCCCCCCCATGCCCCCCGTTCTGTGCTTCCCATTTGTTAAAGCCACTGTACGTTCTGCTTTGGCTGGAGTGATTGATCTCAAACGTCTCGCCTGTAGAGACTCAGTACCGGTCTGATTAATCAGCCCACATGTTAAATCACAGGTAGGCGCAGGCAGGGGTATGGTGGTTAATCCTGAAAGATCACCTTCAGCATCAGTACTTATTCTCCCATGATCATGGCTTATTTTTTGACACCTCCCTGGCTGAAAGCCAAAATGTTATTTGCCATGTTTTTCAGTATTGGTCTTGATCTTTTTTTTTTTGTACTGCTGCCCCGAACTTACCTGCTGAGAAACCGCTGTGTGTACAGCAGAGCTTGACATCCACACATCAAGCACTTGACAGGAATCCGTTTGCGCATTTGCAATGTGTCCATCCAAAAGGAAGAAAACATGCCCTTGAAGCCAGCCAGGCAGACACGAGGTCACAGCCAGATGATTTAGCTTGGTTGGGCAGCAAAAAAGGAGCTAAAACAAAACAGTGTGGCAGGTGTCTGTTCAGGCACAAGCTGTCAAGAGGGAGGCCGAGGCTGTAATGGGGTATGTCCACACAACGATGCTTCTCCATATTAACAACTAGCTTCAGCTATCCATAAGAGGCCGGCAGATGAAGGCTGTTAGCTAGCAGGCAAGGTGTTGTGTTTTTCTTTGGCCAGAGGAATGAGATTGTATAATCTGCCCATCTGTCACTCTGACCAGCACGGTGACATCAGCATCCATCTTGTTCATTCTCTCTAGTAGGCCAAGAAAAAGGAAGTGAACGGCAGAGTGGAGGGGTAGGTCTGCTGAGACGATGAATGTTGCTTGCTCAGGGAAAAGTTACACTTGGTGCTTCTGTCACAAAGAGCATTCCTGTTTTTCTGCCTCCCAGCTCTTAGATTTTTTAGTCACAGAGGTTTTTTTCCTTTTCTGTAATAATGCTTGTTTGCCTGGATAAAAAATTAATGAAACGAGTTATTCAGATATTCTGAAAAATGTACAGCTGTGTATCATAATTGTGTGTGTATATATATATATATATATATATATATATATATATACATGGCAAGTGCAAGTCACACATTCTACATGTATTAACAGCTTAAGACGACCGTATATAACAAGCTTAAACTGTAGCAACTTATTAAAGCCATCCCCAATGATATGTATGCACGTATAATGAGCAGCAGTGTCACTTAATCAGTGCTGTAAATCTCTCCTCGCAAAGACAGATGGTGCTGTTGTAAAGCGAGTGAACCCACCATCACTGAAGCACCTGGTAGATTTCTGCACTGGCTCCCACCCACCCCTCCTGTCCCTCTTTTTTTCCGCTTGTCTTCTTTCTGCTCCAACAGAGTGTCCACCGAGGACCTGGACTCTGCCAAAAACTATTATTGCTCACATCTCTGTTCAAGGCCAACACGTAAGAGCAACGTTCGCACTCTGCCAGAATGCTTCCTTTCAAAAAAAAAAAAAAAAAAAAGACTCAGGGCTGCCGTAGCAGGAATGCAGCAGCGTGAGCAAAAGGTGATGGAGGCTAGGAAGGAGGGAGGGAGAAGAAGTGCTCTAGCTCTGATGATGCAGTGAAACTTAAGTCTTTTGATCTATGTCCAAACCTTATTTGCATCGCCCCCATTGCTTCACCCCGCAGCAAAACCGTTACAGTTTTCTCACAGCCCAAAGGAAAAGTACAATATCCCTTTGTGGCTGCAGCTGTCCCTCTGCAGAGATGAAGGCTGTATTTTTTTATCTTTTCATTTGTACTGAAAGAACAAGCTGCTGTGGGGTATTTTTACTGCCAAAGGTTTTTAAAGGTTTGGCATTTTGGCTTGGGTTCACTAGCTTTGACACCAAGCCATGATGGTGCACTGCAGGGAGAAGCTCTTCTGGTGGATAGATGGGGCACCACACACGCACAGCCACACAAACACCACATATTGTTTATGTCTCACACCTCTTTCAAGTTACCATAGAAGTGTGTGTGTATTTGTGTGAATAAATGGGAGGGGGGGGGGTCTGTCCCCCTGCTGTCTCCCTGACCTGATGCTGCATGCTGCCCACGCCATGCGCTCATTAATATGCTTTCATTTTCTTTGACCTTTCATTCGGTCTTGAGCTTGATTTAATTAAAAACCAGTGATACATCCACCAGAAGAGAAGATAAACTGCACCATCAGGACAGCAAACAATCACTGATAAGAGATTGTATATCTTTTTGGATGACAAGTATTTATTTGTGTTTAGTCATGTAAAATGGATTCATCAGTGCCATATCACTAAGCACAAAGAGATTTCCAGCCTCGATAATTGTGTCCATGTCCAGCAGTGTGTCAGCCAATATTTGAATTGTCACTTCTAGGTCAACAGCGATCAACCTGTTACCTGACTTATGTCATAACAGAGAGTAAAAAAAAAAAAAAAAAAAATAGAAAAGCTCCAATCGTAATGGCTCCCTGGGAGCTGTAATCCACACTTGTTACCAAAACCCTCACATCTGGGCTATTTGCATTTTAATGTAACTGTCAGATTAGGAGGGGACTGTTTATGTGAAACCAGGGGAGTGTGACCGCCCAGGGAGTTTGACGGGCTTCATGAATGTTCTGTCACGCCGCGCAATCCCATTCCACCATCTTACGGAGCCATTACCAGCCAAAATCTGCCCCTAATTAGATGGTGTTATTTAATTAAGACAGCCCATTGCATGGCGTACACATTAATCAAGGCTAATTTGGAGAAAGGGGCGGTAAAAGATATGTAGATGGCGGGAAGGAGCGAGCGAGGGAGTTTGTGGAGATCTAATAGGGAATCAGTAGGGGATTGGGACACTAAAGCTTTTAAATTACATCTGTACCTCCCCTTTGTCATTCAGATAGATGTTTAAGCTGAGCAATGCATGGGGAAGGTTTTCAGTCAGTGGATGTTTAATGAGGAGTAGCAAGCATTGGATGTGGCATTTGAATACAGTTTTAGACTGAGTGGGATTAGACCCCACTGTATAAGTGTATTTGTCTGTGTTTACATGATCCTTTGAGCTGCATGTGTGCTCGTCCTCCTTGTCTGTCTGTTTGCTTGTCTGGCACTAAGCTGGGGTAATACCACAAACAAAAGGCTAAATGAATAGCATGTTGTGGTATGCATAGGCCTCCTGTTGCATGCAATCACATGCGGGACTTGCTGCTGCCTAAGATACTGCAGCCTATTTCCAACAATGACTTCTATGAGCTTTTCTTTTTTTACATTTAAATGTGTGAATACAAAGCCACTCGTTCCCAAATATGAAGCTGAGTTTTGTTTTTTCTTTGCAGCAATTTTCTTGTAAATTGCTTTGTAGAATTATAAAATGCTTGAAATGTTTCTCTGTCTGCATCTATATTCTTACACTGCAGGACATTTCTTCAGGGCCACAGTAGACTTGTATGTTTTTGTAGCACACAAATGTGTGGAAAGGCTATATTGAAAAGGAAAGGAAAAGAAGAAAATAATCTTTTATCTCAACCCTAAAATTAAACTATTGTTAAATTTATTCCTCAGCTAATATTCTGGATGACTCTACTTAAGGTGAAAATAACTTAACAACTATGATTTGATGTTAAAACCTCAGTTTTGCAAACCTCGGTGCATGTCTTAGGCCTATTTGGTCGATCTTAGCCTGCACCTACTCTTACTTTCTACACTCACCTCCTGCTGTTTTTCACACTCCTACACACACGCACACACACATTACACTGATATGCGAAAAATGACTCATTACTGTAGCCTACGTGTTTGATGAGCGATTAGAGTAAAGCCTTCCCTCTCGAGTAATTTTCCCTTCTCTCTGAATATCTTTGAAACAGAATGTGTGCTATATGAAGCAGTAAGGTAGGTCATTTTCTCTCTGATTATGTTATGCAGCTGTTTTTGGGGGCAGAGGGGAAGATCTGAGGTCTTCATACTTCATCATGTGTAAAGAAATGTAGAAACCTATTGTAGAGGTAGATGTGAAGGTGGGGTATGTTATGGATGCCATAGGATATCACCATGCCCTTTTACACACAGCTGAGAGGTCTTCCATTTCTGTTTTATTTTTCCACAGCCAACTGGCTTATGGAATTGTGTAACTTAAGTTGTATTGTTCTTTTAGGACTCTGCATTTAAAATGACACAGTCTGCCCCAGTATTGACATTAACATGTAAAGCCAAAGTCAGTTACCAGCTAAGTCTAGCTATGTGGTGTATACCAGCAAATAACCATATTCAGCAACAATGAACAGCAGTTAGTGAAACAGCTTGATGTAAAAGTATTTCTTGAAAGACATGTCTGTGTTCCCTTCATCATTTTCATCGTCATCCTGATTGGCTGCTTCGCTGCATCACCATGACACTGGAAAAGAAGGTTTCTGAGTCAAGAGGAGCTGTCTGAGGTGTACATTAGAATTTGCAGAACTAGAAGTCAGGGTCAAGGTCTTGGGCTACTTGTTGTGGGGGGACAACTACAGTCAGTGTTGTTACCATGGAGAAGGCTTTTCTTTTCTGATTTATTTCTGTTTAATTTAGTGGTTTGTGTCAAGGTAACATTCACATACCGTAAATGTCAGGTTTCCCAGAGGAATGTGTCACTGAAAATAGAAAAGCGCCCACCTTTCATTGTTTTTTTTAAAGATATGATTGTTCCCACTTTTTGTTTGTACTGATAAATGGTAGGGGTAGGGGCAGGTAACATTGTAGCAGGACATTGTATCTATTTGTTTGCATGTAGCACCACACAAGTATACATCTCAGTATTTATTTTGCCTTGTTTGGGGGCAGCTGTGGATCAAGAGGTAGAACAGTCTTCCACCAACCAGAGGGTTGTTGGTTCAATCCCCAGCACAATCCTTCAGTCCTCTATGTATTAAAATGAAGCTCTTTAGGACTATGTACATATGGGTTGTATGGTAAAGACACTCAATGATCAGCAAGATTACTTTATAAATGCAGTCCATTTACCATTTACATATGGAAGTAATATTTTAAATAATATTTCAGTTCCATTTTAAAGCATAACACAAAGCATATTGTAATCCCTTGTCACATTGACTTTTGCTGTACTAAGGTCATTTTTTCAATAAAACCTGTTCATAAAGCATTTATTGGCTTTTTTTTTTATCAGAATAGGGAGGTTTTTGGTGTATAACCATTTGGTGTGTTTATGGTATATATGATGTTTGTTTCTGTGATCAAAGTATAAGAGATAATATTCACAGACATCTTTCATTTCTGCACCAACAGAGTGCAGCTGTGGTTAAACTCATTTATTTATCTTCCAGTTTCATGTTGGTAGTTTTCAACATACTTCAGCTCATCATGCACCTGTGAACATGGCACAAAATGATCAAACACCTGCATGAAGTGTTTTTCAATGATGCCTTTCCATCTTTTGCCAGAGCTAGAAATACTCAGGATACTTAAAAAACAAAAAATATATATAATTAGTTGTTATACATGTACTTTGGAATCAGTAGAGGAACCTTGTTACATGTTTAAGCCATTTAACTTCACATGAAATCGCATACATGATTTATTATATATTTGCATTATAAGCCAAGTGTATAAGTATAGGTCCACATGAAACCCCAAACATAAAAATGCAGGTTTAAACACAACAAAAGAGAAAAAATTCAAGAGGGGATGTAAAGTAATAAAGTAATTGTGACGAGTCTGTATGGGCAGTTTTATGTTTCTTTGTAACTGCTGCTGCTCTCTGTTGTAAACTCTTATTACAACTTTAGGTACTGTAGTGCTCCAGGAGACAGGCAATGCATTTCAATGTGGAGCCAGTCAAGGTTGCAATTTAATGCTCTGAATGGGTCCGGCTTTTTACAGGGCAGAAGAGGTCACTGAGTTGCTACAGTCACTAAATCACTGCCAGTTTCTGACGGAGAAAACAAGTTTATTAAAGGCTGCATGAACACGTCTATGTTGAAGTTGACAGTGAAAACTGAATAGAAATCAGGCTATTTAATGACTGAGAGAGGTATAAGCTCTCCCAGCATGCTATTTTACAACCTTAATCATCAGAGCTTGCATGGGTCTTGAAAAACCTTCACTGAAGACTTTGAAAATTAAATTAAACTGTTATATTTTTCTTTTGAAATCTGTGTCTACATGGAGGAAGAAAGTCTTTGTAGGGTTCAGTGTGACATTGGAGAAGAGCCTAGGCACAGTACGGGAAATGGGAAAATAAGAAGTGTGTAGGAACGACTTTTATTGATTTTAGACTTATTAAAAACTTATTTTTACAATATCGCTCCATGACTAACAGTCAATCATCGTTGTGAAATTGGACAATATTGTGTGGTGTGTGGAGTAAACCGGTGAAATAAATTTTCCTCTGGATTAAATATAATACCATGACTTTAATGATGTTTGAGTTATATTGATATAATCCCATCATGATCATTTGATGTCAACTGGTTTTATATATATATATATATATATATATATATATATATATATATATATATATATATATATATATATCTTTTTAAAGTATTTGGTCACCAAAACCTGTTCCTGGTAGTGTTTATCCCATCAACAAAGACAAATAAGTTGGATGCGCCAGACAACTATGTCGCATATTCCGTCCCTTCGTTAAAGTAAAGATGGAACACATCAAGAACTTTGCTTTACTTTGTTAATTATTTAGCATTTGATGGACTTTTCTTACAGACAAGGAAAATTCTCCCAAGAAAGAGTGGAATCCGAAATGGGGTGAAACCCTTCCTACAGGTTTATTACTGTATCTTAGCTAGGACAAAGACTGACCATCTGGTTAACCTCCGCAAGGTTCTCCAGCAGGACTTTGTTTAACTTAACATTCCAGTGGGTAGTAAACGTTTAAAGGTTTCAGCACTTCATCAGAAGAGCACTGCCAGAGAAAAGACCCTCTTTACTAAGACAAAGAAAGAATAAAGATCTTGTCAATATTATTTTAAATAATGTCCACTACATATGTGCTGTTGATAAGCTATTTCTACTTGTATTTAGATACGCAGACCATTCAGACAATCATCATCATTGGTATGAGTTTGATTCATCGATGATCTGAAACTTTATTCACCTTAATTCCTTGTTTAGTTTTGTAACATTTGTGTTTACTTTAATGTGTTTAAATTCAGTGTTACAATGTGCATGACATCATTTAAGACTTTAACATCTTATTACATACAGATGTATTCACAAGTGTTTATCTGATACTTTTACTAAGGGAGTCAGAAAAGAGGTAACACTAAACCAGCTTGTGTAGCTTATGTGATCCAGCCAAGCCACAGAACCTGCCATTGGCTGGAGATAGTAACATTTTGTGGGCGTGACCACTTCCCAATCTTAGAATCAGAACTTGTAGAGTTCTGTAGATGCTTCAAAAATCCCTCCTGTGTGATGTCTCTTGAGTAAGAAGTCTTTTCAGAAATGGACAGTAACTTAGTTTTGAGCCTTCATACGTGAAGCATAGAAAGAGGAGATCCACCCTCCACCTGCCTTTTTGTCTTGGACTACTTTTTTTCTTGCTTTTCCCTTTTTATACTGTTTTTTTGATAACTGGTTAGCTCAAACTTTCATGCTTCAGCACCAGTTTACAAAGTTTCCCTTTTTGGTTCATCAAAGCTGGACTTTTGATCTTTTGGCCACAGCAGACAATTTCACTATTCACCATCTGTCGACACCTTCGATCCAGCAGTGCCTCGGGACGATACCGAACAAACAAGCACAATTCTTCTGTTCCAAACCTGCGAACCATCACGTGTGACGAGCCTTCAGCGTCCCTGGAAGTTTGAGTTGGAATGACCACCACCCCAGGTGTAAACCATTGTGCATTGTTTTAAAGGGGTGGGGCTTCAAAGACCATCAATGGTTATTATAAATGGAAATTTGAGAGCAAGCTGGAGTTTGTATTTCCATGAAACTATTATTTGAAATTACAAATAGTCTAAGATAACTGTCTTCTGGCCTTGTTACCGTTATCATCTTATCTCTCAGTGCTAGATGACTGACTCCTGTGTTAACTCCTAAGATTATACCGTGGAACAGACCTCTGTTAGTGGAGCACATGGAATGTGAACTGCATTCACAGAAAGGGATTTCTAAAACAGCTCCTAATTTCCAGAATAGAATCTTGTCCGCTTTGATTATAGTGCAGCCTGATGACTCCATGAGCATCCATCCTTGACCTTCTGCCTTGACTCATTGCATGAAGAGATTGTTCCTGATTCTCTGAATCTTTTGATGATATTATACTCTGTAGATGGTTGGATCTTCAAAGTTTACTCAATTTTACGAAGAGGAATATTTTTCAGCGATTATTCCACAAATTTATATGTAGTTTGCTGTAGATTGGTGAGTGTTTGCCCAACTTTACATTTGAGAGGCTCTGCTTCTCTAAAATACTCCTTTTTTAGCCGGTCATGATATCGACCTGTTGCCAGTTAATTTATTAATTGACAGATGCTCCTCCAGTTGCTTTTCATTTGTGCCAATTATTTTCTAGCCTTTTGTCACCCCTGTTCCAATTTCTTTAGACCTGTTGCTGCCATTAAATTCAAAATGAGCTATTATTTAGAATGAAATACTAAATGTCTCAGTTTCAACATCTGATATGTTGTTTAAAGCTTCCCAACTTTTTTGGAGTTAGGGTTGCGTTTTGTTTTCAATCACAAATATCTCACCATGTTTCAGTGATCTCAGCTCATGATCATTCAAGATTTTCTTCTTGAAGATGATGCGTTACTACTACTCTTCCAAGAATTTTTAGGCTCTTATGGAATTCACTAAGCAGTTGCTCAACAGGAAAGAAGATGACACGCAGTAAATGGTGCCAGGCTGGGATTTGAACCTGGGCCAGCTTCAAGTAGCTGTAGCCTTCCTACATCAGGCAGCCACTCCACCAGTTGAATTTAATTCCATCGTGTGGGGCAAATCTTAAAGAGGCATTACTGAACATGGACAGATTTTCTGAGTGAGAAGGCCCTGACAACAACTAATTCAGCATTCATCTTGCATCCTATCAACCTCAACTCCTAACTCTCTGCTATTATTAAAAGTCAGTCAAGTTTTGACTCTTGTCTTATCTTTTGCTCTGTCCCTTTCTGTCTTTCTTTTCCTCTCATCCTCTGATAATGTCCTTTGGGGCTTATTTGAAGATTAAGCCACAGCACACATTCAAAACGGCCAGTGTGTAGATAGCCAGGTGCTGGCATGTGATGTGGTGGGAGAAGCGAAACTCAGCTGTGAAGTGACGCAGCATGTCCTCAAATATTTTCCTAGCTCGGTACAGACTAAGAATTTGATCCTTCTGAAACAGTGTAACATCTTTTTCACAACCAAAGTATGTGTTCTCCCAAATAGTGTAACAAAAAAGAAGCTTTTTAGTGCATCATTTAGAGTTAAATAACTTGTTTCCTGCTGACACATATTGCTCATTTCAGTATGTTTTAACTGGGGAGATCTTACATATTTCCTTGGTTAAATATTACTTATTATATATTTTTTAGAAGCTCTGATTTGAAACATGTAGTGAAAATTCAGCAAAATAAAGATATTTGAAGCACCAAATGATAAAAATTGTATAAATTTGAGTTCTTTAAAGGAGGTCGGTCCATTCGCAGAGTGCCATAAGTCATCTCCTGCATACAAGACAAAGTATTTTTCTACTGAGCAATCATTCATTCACGTGGATGTGGCAGAAAGATGCCAAAGACAGACATATGGGACCATTCTGACCTAGCTTCAATAAAAACAGCTCTGACAAAGAAAACTCTTAAAGATGGACACTGTGTAGCCAGAACAATGGGAATCAAACCGTACAGATGCTTGTACACACATACACATTTTGTAGTGCACCCATGTCTTGATCTTAAGGATTCCACTAAAAGCAGTACATCACATAATACAACTTTCATGGTTTTATAAGTTAATTGCTAAAAATCTATATATCAGTTTCATCTTGCAAAAAAAATGAATGGCAACCCCTTTAGCCCAAGTGAATGAAGATGGAAGAATTGTGACTTAAACGTGAGCAGTGAGAGCTGAACAAAGAACTGCATCTAGAGAAACTTCATAAAAGAAAATTAGATTATATAGATATTATTTTCTCTACTCCCACTTTGTAACTGAGCAAATTTAAAGTACCACAAAGACTGCTTTGCACCAAAGCAAGGACTTATTTTGCGGGCTGCCACAGTAATCCAACAACTAAAATGGTCTCTCTTTTTTTCCATTATTTAAAGTCAAAGAGAGGGAACGACTGAACTTTATAAGTTAATGTCCTCTGTAGCACAAAATTGTAATTTCTTGCTGTTATGATTGAACAAGACAAGATAGGAAGGCATCAAAAAGTCCTTGAATATTATGTCTGAACCAGTGTGGGAAACCTGATAACATTCCACAGAGGGTCGAAACTGCCTGAGCCAGTTGCGCTGGCACCAACATTGCAGCTGGCTTTGCGATTAAGCCACGAGAGCCATTTTAGAGCTGATTATACATGGTGCTACTGTACTGATGTTCCACTCCACCAAATTCGCTCATTAGGTCATCCAACTCTAAAGGCCATTAAATTTTCAGTCAGCATGAATAAGTCAGAGGGCTCTGCCTCTGATCATGCAGTGCAAAAGTCCCCAAACTCATCATAGGTGCTGTGCAAGGGGATAAAATTGACAAAATTTAAAGAAAAAAAAAGCCTTTTAGTGCAGGAGTAACATTTGCTCAATTAAATATGTGAGAAGGGCATGGGTTGGCAGCAGACTAGGTTTTTTTAGATTTAAAGCCTTGCATGTATTGCCAGACAGCATTTCCAGAGGTATCGATTTGAATTTTGCTGCGGGTAAATGACTCCCAACGGGATCTCCTTGGAAACTGAAGCAGTGCCAAGCCACTGAATGTCTAACCGACTTAATGCAGATATAAATCGCCATTCCAATCAAGGCCGTTTTATTTGCAGGCTTAAGTGAGGCAATACGTCACCTGCCGTGCTGCACATTTTTGTCAATAAAATCCTGTCAGATCTGTTAAATGCATGCTGCATAGATGACATATGATTCATATTTCCAGTGAAGGATTTTCTTGCTGTTACCAGGAAGCTGAGAATATTTTTGGGTCACTAACTTGCTACAATTAATCAGCACTGCTCTGTTTTGCCTGTGAGTCCTTATTAAGAGCTGGACTAGCATTACATGAAAAGACATGAGCATCAATGAGAAATTAACACTTATTCAAGCTGCAACAAAAGCTAATAGCTCGAATAAATTGTCCTCTGCTGCTTCTCAATAGATTGTTTTGACTTGTGTGACAACAATTTATTTAGAAGCAGTACACAGAAGGGTGCCCTTTATGCAATAAGCTAAACGATGAAATGACAAATCCCCATCATGGGGAAACATACACACTGGATATTAACTCTACAGCAGTAAAATTGTAGGCAAGATTTTCTACAGCTCCATGTGCAGTGGAAATCATTTTATTGTTTTGTTTTGCTCGGGGCCAAAAAAATGACCAGGGAAAACAAAGACGAATGGAACCATTGACTTCAAATACGACCCCTTAAAAGCACAGCCTGAGCTTTATCCATCACCATCTATTATATTCATGAGGTTGACCTGGGGGAAGGCGGGGGGGATGAGATTTTGTTGGAGGGGGAAGGTGGCGGGCACCCACCTGCTCCACTCAGCTTCTAAGACACTGGCTGCCAGGAGATCAAACAGGCCTCGTCACTCCCCTCTGTTCTCCCCTCTCCCTGGCAAGTTCCATATAGAAGGCGACTGACCCACTTTTCCTCCATCCCTGAGCTATTACCTGGAGAAAATGGAGTGATATAGTGTGCAAGTGTGTTGGGTGGGTGGGTTTTGTGGGTGTGAACAAAAGCTTCTAATCTTCTCATGCTGTACAGAGATGAAGGAGCAACTACAACTCCAAAGAAAGCATTTAATTTTTTTATCAGATACAATTGCATGTGAGATTGTTTCTCTAATGCTGTGCCTCAGTCTGGTATGGGTTTCACATCTGTGCAACTGCAGATGTTAACTCAACTCACTCAGATCCAGTACTTTGACAGGAGGGTTCTCATTGTGCTGGGAGTTGTGATTTAAAATCAGCAAGACATGGAACAAATTTGCCAAACAAATGGATAATTTGTCAAACACTGCAGGACCAAATGAAACGACTGATACAGCATAAATCCCACTGTTCTGGCGTAAATTGTTTACAATCCCAGGGGCTCTGTGGAAGGTAGAGCCAGCGCTCATTGTTTTTACAAAATCAGTTTTCTATTGATTGACCATCGTGGCCAGAATCGTATTACTTCATGTTGTTGATATTTTTATGCATTTTTATGCTTTTTTTAAAAAAAAATCTGTGGCTGCTGTTAAGCATTTTATAAATAAATTGATGATGATACTTGACCACAATAACTTTTTTGTTTGTTTGTGTTTTTAGTTCTGTTTGACAGCACTCTTACTTCTATTCTGCTCAGTTTTACTGCCCTTATAAAGTATAATAAATTTTTTATTCAATTCAATTTCTTTTTCATCCTCACAGACCTCACATGGTGACAGAATACATGGGCATCAGGAATGAGAGTTTCATGAAGATTGCTGCAGTAGGGACATGGATGGGGGATTTTGTCACTGCTTGGATGGTGAGATTCCTATTTTCCTGTATCCTTGACACCAGAAAAGTTAGCATTTATGAAAGGAAAGACAGACATAAGAATTTTAAACCTGCAAAAATTTAAAAAGTAGAACCTCACTGAAACACTGAAGAAGAAAAAAAAAGCCATGCTAACAACTGCTAGCCATGCTAGCAGCTAGCTTGATTTTGTAAATGAGAGAATTATGGTAAAGAAACATTTTTGCTACCTCAAATATTGTATTTAGTGCAGCTCAGAATTGTCACTTTTCATAGATACTTATAAAGATATTTGTTCTTGTATAAGATATTTGTAAATTTAACAATAATATATGGTGGCTTAAATGTAGCATGCTAAATAGATAAAATTCTAAGTGTGCTCAGATTTTTTTTATTGTGTGTAATAGGCTATTTAGACCTACTTCTTTGTTTGTCTTCATAGAAATACTTTTAACAAAGTAAAAACACTCTTCCCAAACTAATTTCTTAGCCAGGTGCATCCTCTCAACCATTATGAGGCATATATCTACAGTACAGCCTTCCACACTAATTGAGTTTAGTCTGAGACCAAATCCCTCGAGCAACATGCGGCTGTGATCTAAGAAGGGTCAAAGAAACACTGGAAGCACAGGGACGGACAGAGTATTTTGGAGGAGGTATGTTCCTCTGTTCATTTGTCAACATGAAAGGATGAGAACTCCAGCGGGAGTGGACTTCCTGTGGTGGGAGGAGTGGGGCTCTGACACCTGCATGCACACAGCTGAGACAACTTGACAAGCTCCTTCACTGGTCACATTAGTATTCTACAGTATACTGTAGAGAAAGAGAGGGAGTTGAAGAGGTATAGGAGGAGGAGGGAGAGAAGACGCAAGACACAGAATAGAAAGGGAAAGGGAAACGTAGAAGTGTGCTTGGAGGGGAGAAATGGGAAACAGCAAGCTAGAAGGTAAATGAGAGAGAGAGCGAGGTGTGTGTGTGTGTGTGTGTATTACAGGAAATGTTATGCCAAGGCAAAGTGCTGAATCCAAGAATTACTCCCAAAAGAATTACATCTGATTAATTCAGCAAGATACTTTGGAGATGACCTCTGTGTCTCCTCAGTATAGCATCACTGGATGAGTTGACAGGATCTGTTTTGATTTTTTTTTTTACTGCTGCAATGCAAGAATTATTTCACACATTTCCTGATTCAGATCACTTTTCCAATACTAGTTTCACTATCTTCTGCATGTTATTGACAAACTGACCTTGGCCTTGCAGCAGCTCCACACAGAATATTTTGCACTCTTCTATTAGAGGTATCCTGACACTGTTCTGTATCTATTCAAGCCCTTCACCCATGAATTTATTTACATTTATATAAAAAAACAAAATAAATACTGGAAACAAATCAGGAAAAAAATCAATTAAATTAAATACAATTAAATATTAAATAAATTAATAACAATAAATAAAAAAGATTGAAAATAAATAAATAATATAAAAATTAATACATAGATAAGAGTGAATAAAAGCAAATAAATTAATAAAAAAAAGTTTTAAAGAAATAAACAAAGGCCAGAAGTGGACTTTGCAAGTCTTCGACAACGAGGGGTACTAACACAAAATTATTTATCTATAGCAGGGATCTCCGTCTCCGGTCCTTGTGAGCTACTATCCTGCAGGTTTTAGATTCTACCCGGATGCAACACACCTGACTCAAATCACTGGGTCATTAACAGGCTTGTGCAGAGGTGTGTTATAGTAGGAGACATCTAAAACCTGCAGGACAGTAGCTCACGAGGACCAAAGTGCGAGCCAATATGTTTACATTACATCACAGATGAGGTATTATTTAATTTAAATTATTCAGTATTTAAAATAAAATGCAACCCCAATTCCAAAAATGTTAGGACGCAGATTTCTAAAGCTGAATTGAATTTAATCCTTACTCTTGAGTGACTCTGCCTTTCACAGACCTTTTTCTAATTGACTTCATTAAAGTCAATATGTTCCTGCAGCTGTTTATCTTTTAACCCTAAATCTTTTTAGATGTGTTACTGCCATTCAATTCAACATGAGTTTACATTTTCCATGACACTGAGCCATACAGGGATCTTTAAAGATAAGTTTCCTTGCTGGGAAAAAGTTAATGAGACTGATACGTTCTGTCATTTAAAGTAACTATACAGCTACATCTATGTACAGCACTTTGGTCAGCTATGGTTGCTTTGAAATGCACTTTATAAATAAATTGACTTGACTTCACATCATCAATGTGGTTAAGTTAGATTAGTACAAAGTACAGGAAAATAGTTAAAGAAAAAATACAGCCAACTCCTGCAATACCACTAATTAACAAGCTATTTTTAATTGCTGAACAAACACAATGTACCTTGCAGGGAAGCTGGGTTCTGAGGAGTATGAGAGAATCTTTCAGGCTTCAACTTCTACTTTTGTGGTTGAAGTTTTAGGTTAGCAGTCAATCTACATTGAGTGGGTTTTCAATTCAACAATAGCATCTCTTGAAAACATCACTGTAAATGTTCACAGCATCAGTTGTATTTTTTTCACTGAAAGAGGAGCAAAGAATGACACTGGAGGGATTTTTCCCCTTTGGTCTTCACAAGCAAGTAATTTATTTTATACTTTTTTATTTTTTTACTGTTTCACCAGGTGACAGACATGATGCTGCAGGATCAGCACTATCCAGATTGGGGCAAAGCTGCCAGAAGGTTCTGGAAACAAGGAAACAACAGGATTGTCCTCTTCTGGTAAGTCAGCAAAAAATGTTTGCAAGACCATGTTCATCTTTGGTTGCGCATATACATGATTTCAGAGCAATTTATCTCCCTACATGCTTGCCTAATGCATTATATATAGCTATGATGCTTTGGAGAGTTTTGTATACTTATGTGCACACACATGAATGTGTGTTATGTGGTGTTGTCATCCCGTGCAGGGTTATGTGCAGTCAATAGCTGTGTTAATCTTCCCTCACTCAGTGTCAGCACCTTTAATTAGAGGAACAGGGTAAAAATCGATGGACACAGCAAGGTTTCAGGGTGCGCCACAGACTTGCCTTTTGCTTATTTGTACCACAAGCTGCGACCCTGAAATAACTGCTAAAAAATGCTGCAAACCATATCTGAAATGCCCATAATTTGGTAGAAAAGTATATCCGTTTCCTATTTGAAAGTATTACACCACTATTGCACAGTCTCAGGGGTTTTCAAGCACCAATCTGTCAGATACTGTGGCGTAATTGTCAGTCAAATACAACATGCAAACATTTCCTGTGGTTCATTCTGAGGTCACAGTGAGGACAAGTAAAGAAACTGAATCAGTCTGACATCTATGTGATATATACCCAAGCTAAAAGCACCAATATTACAAGATTCGAAGAGAGTTTCCCTGCAATTTTCAACATTTCCTTCCCTGGAATTGATTCTCCTGCAATTAGAATGCAAGCAGACAAATTGTTCTGTGACTTTTCTGCAGTCTTTCATTTTATTGATGGATACCCTGGCTCACACCGTCATAATCAATGCCAGATTTGATGAGCCATCATTTGAAATTCAGAGCTTGAAATGTGATTGATAAATGTGCCGCTAGAAATATCTTGTCAATATGTGCTGAGGGACCATAGAAAGTTGAAAAGGACGATGCTAAAAAAGCTGGCCAGGTCACAGCAAAGAATACCACTGTGGAATAATAAGAACCCTAAAAACCTGTCTTTCAAACTGTTGAAATGGAATATAAGTTGGCAGTCATTATCTGCAGAGCAGCCAACCAGTGTATGGTTTGATGCACACAGCATCAAAATAATAGCTGTGTGACAATGAAACAAAATACAGTGAAGAATAATACTAAGTCATTGTATCGTTCCACACATGTTTGAAAATGTTTTCTAGGAAACAGTAAAGGTTAGAGCCATGTGACTTGGACCAAATGATATGCAGAAAAGACACAATAATAACTAAGCAGTTTGATGTTGAATATGTAAATACACAGAAATAAGTTTGCAGTAGAGTTCTGATTTACATTATCTGCATGTTTTTTCTTTTTTTAATGCCCATTCATCGTCCTGGAAGCTGTATCTACAGTTATTAGTTATCATTTCTTGGTTTGAAAATGAGCCTCATCTCCCAGTTGTCTCAAGAGAAAAATTGATCTGTACTAGATGCTTTTTTAACTCTGAAATTTAGCTTTCACACTGATTCAGCTTTGTTTTTATCTTGTCTCCTTTTTTGCCAGTTACATTCAGCAAAGAAAACATGAACCTTTAGCAACTATACAATAACCAATCTGCATTCAGTAATGTTTGATTTTATCAGCCCCACTATAATATAAAGTATTATCATCTGTATATTATTGACACAGTATCAATATTTCATTCATTCATTCATTCTCTGTACCGCTTAGTCCATTAAGGGTTGCGGGTAAGCTGGAGCCTATCCCAGCATTAACAGGTGAGAGGCAGGGTACACCCTGGACAGGTCACCAGTCCATCACAGGACCAACACATAGGGGACAAACAACCATTCACACTTTTATTCTTTTCTTCCCTGTTTTCTCTTAATGAGCCTCCTTTCCCTTTCCTTTTATTCCTCCTCACTTTCTTCCTCTCTTCCTCGCTCTGCTGCAGGACAGTGCTCATCTCTTTGACCTCAGTGGTGGTTCTGGTCATCAGTACCGACTGGATCAGCTGGGACAACCTGAACAGGGGCTTCCTGCCCAGCGACGAGGTCTCCAGAGCCTTCCTAGCCTCCTTCATCTTGGTCTTCGACCTTCTCATTGTCATGCAGGTAGACCGTTCCCCCGTGGCCAATTAAAAAAAGATGGAGCTGGGACATTTCTTGGCTCAGTCCACTACCCGTCTTGCCAGTTTTCCCGTCTCCCTATTCATCAATGGGGCACTGCGGCACATAGAAGCGAGAAGGATGTTTGATCACTTTGAGTTGGCACATACACAAATGCACACACCTATATTTCTTTTTCTCCTTTCTTCCAGTCCTTTATTCCCTCTTTCCCTACATCATTGCTATGAACCCACCCTTTCCTCTCCTATGAGCATAGTTTTTTTTCTTTAATGATAACTCACAAGATATTTCTTTTTCTTTGCAGTCCCTTATTTCTTGCCACGCAGTGCCCTCCCTCCTACAAGAACATCTATAAACACTGTGTCACTGACTCATGAATATGTACATTTATTAGTCTGGTCAAATAGATAAACAAAACACACACAACTTTGTACTAACAAAGTGTGTAAGAAGGGTTTTTTTATGCCACTAGTCGTGAGTCAGAACACAGGCAAGTTATTTGATTTCATTTGGCCTCATTAGCAGTTATTAGAGCACACTGCAAGAGCAATATTTGGTATCTGCTAAATGTGTTTCTATGCTGTTTATTATGCTAATTACAAAGCAGTTTCATAGGATAACATCTTCAAGTGTTACAAATACACCACTCCACAGAAACCTGGCGAGGTCATCATTATAATTCCCATGGTAGCATATTAGAGCAACTGTAGCACGAAAAGTGATTTCTAGGCTGTATTGAAACAATTCATTATTACAAGAAGGGCCTTTGGCTGCTCTTGCTGCTAATTATTTCACACAGCGGTCTTTTCCACAATAATTTAACAAATTATAGTAATTATGTATATGTATAGAAATACCCCAGCTAGCATTGTACAAACTTTTCTCCAGAAAGATGCTGGGGTCTTGCTGAGGCCAGCCCTTTCTGGTTTTAAGTGTCCAGCCACAGACATGGCAGCTCGTTTGACACCCCTCCTTCCCCACCAAGATGGTCTGGACCCCTGTAACATGTCTGTATATCATCCCCCACTCACTGTGATTTGTTTACAACATACACTTCTCATTTTCTGCACAGTATAGAGCAAGCACATTTACCACAGTTGTACCACAATTTATGATATGAGCTAGCTTGTGCCATTAAAGGGCCTTTGCACCGGCACCCTTCACAGCCCTCTCAACAGCTTCATTTCACCTCCACCTTGGAGCACTGTCCTCGGTGATTTTACATCTCCATGAGAAAAGATGGGTGGAGGTGATCTCAATCTTATTTATGCCTCAGTTAATGACTTGTCTGTATTTGCCTCCAAGCAGGCTTTTCACTGGGATGTACATTAGTGTAATAACTTTTTTCATTTTAATTGCATGCTTTCTTAATGCTGAGTATGAAATTACAGTTAACAGAATGAACTATGGATTTCCTTATCAAGATTTTTGCCCAAGATAACAATCCTGAGTCGTTTACAGTATTTGCTGAGTTTCAACTCATTGCTTGCATTTTCCCACAGCACCCAGCTGCAAATTATACACTGTTTGTACATTAAAGTTATTGAAATCAATACCAAGTATATGCTTGGCACATTAAAAGCGCTGCAGTACAGTGCAGAAAAATGGCATCATGTTATATGTCATCATGGAAACACTTTTCATAATTCCAGTATTATCATGCAGAATGCCATGGCATGGCTTTCTGCATCTGTTCCCCATATGTTACGCATTACTTTGATTGCCTGCTTTACCTGCTTTGCAGTGTGCGATCTACAAAAAATGCAAAGCATGCAGCTACACTTTAGGTCATGAAAAATTAAAGCATTGTGCAAATTTCAGAACTCCAAATGTCATATTAGAGAAAACCTCTTAAATATGGTGGCAAACCTTTATGTACAGCTCTGGTAGCACAGTGATGTGTAGCGTTCGGAGGTTAGTCTCCTAAACCTGACATTGACACATATTCTTAAAATTGCAGGCTGGTCATCCAGAATGATGAATTCAATCACTCCCTTCGTAATACTTTTTTCCGTTATCACCCACAGGCGCTTATCTTTTTTTTTTGGAATCATGCTCTGGTCTCTGTTGACAATGTTGCTGAAGTTGTCTCACCATCTGTAGCTTCCTATTCAGCAGTTGTGCTATAACTGGGCTTTAACCCAAATTTTCTGATTATCAAATGGTGTCGTGACATTTATGACTAATGAGATGTCAGTCTGAGAGAGTCAGGTGTTGTTCATATTGATTAATCTTGTGGAGCAAATATGCCATTTAGAAAAAATAGCTGCTCCCATTTATATATACTTCTAAATAAAGCAAAGACTACAGTTACTTGTGATTACTTGTGACTGTTTAAGCTTTCCAAGAATTCTTACTTTTCTTCTTCTCATTGATGAATTCTGTTTTCTTTTCTAGGCATGCATTGTAACAGCTTTTTCTTTAAAAGCTAAGTGACACCACAGGGCATAGGCAGCTTCTAAATGTCAGTTTGGTCTGCTTGTTGATGTATTTTGACATGTTGAAGTCCCAGGGCACACGGGTACACTTCACAAGCCTGTAAACACACAGTGTGATCTACAGTCTACAGCGGCTGACACCATGTTTGACCTCCAGTCAGTGTGTGAAGAGATTCCACAGAGACTTAATATCAGCTAATATGAGAGACTTCAGTGTGCAACATCCAATAAAGCTGATACATGGTTGGCATTTGTCTTTGTCAATGTCTCACTTAAATGTGTTCAGATTTCACAGGCAACAGCATCGCAGGTGGAAACGGGATCGGTATAAACTTGTGTTAGTCTGTTTTTAATTTATTTATTTTAGGATTGGGAGTTCCCACATTTCATGGGTGACCTGGATATGAATCTGCCCGGAATGTCAACGACACATGTGAAGGTCAAGCTTCCTGTGTGCAAGCGTATCTTCAAAGAGGAGTACCACATTCATATCACAGGTAAATGCAGGCACAGCTGCTGCTGTTAAAGAACAGAGCCATCTCATTGTTTTATAAGGAGTACCTTCATCTTTTCCAAACAGCTCCACAAACCTGCAGTCATAAATTGATTAAGTAGCAGGAAGGACTCAAAATGTGCACCGGGGAGACGTACGTTTGTCCTATTTTTGGAATGAATTGTGAATACAAAACGTGCTGTGGTTGCTCTAGTTTTCTGTTCCCCGCTTTTTTTTTTCTGAAGAACTTCTCAGTTAAACCACAGCAACCATTTATAATGCATGTGTAGCCGGCATGTCACGCAGGTGCCACTATCTCCATTTTGTTCTGCCACGTGCACACGGCCTCTAAGAGTCATCAAGAGAAGGAAAAACCCAATGTTCCTGAGCTAAATGTTAAGCTGTTCAAACGCTCAGTGATTTTGTGAGAGGTTGTTAACCCTAATGCATTGCATATCCATTAAGCATGATGGAAATGGCTACACAGCGACGTGATTGGTTTAACTAAAAGCTTATTAACATCATATCTGGTAGAGAGGAAGGGAGCAGTGTCATGTATACCTAGGGAGACATCTACCTACTATCACTCAACCTAGAGAGATGGCTGTCCCATGATAATATAGTGATCTTGTTAAGAGAAATGGTACAGGAAGTAGCACTTGTAAGTGTTAATGTAAAGTGAGTGGGATTCCTGATAAATGGAAGTGACAGCATATCTTTCTTATTCGACTATGCCCTATGGATCTTCTGTGTAGGAGACTTGCATTACACATCAATTGGCGAGTAAAGTTATCTGTAAAGTTTTAAGACCTTAATCATATGTCATGTATCTCTTTGCAGGGAAGTGGTTTAACTATGGTATCATCTTCCTTGTGCTGATTCTGGACCTCAACATGTGGAAGAACCAGATCTTCTACAAGCCCTATGAATACGGTCAGTATGTTGGGCCTGGCGAGAAGATCTACACAGTGGAGGAGCCTGAAACACTTAGTGACTTTAACCACAGCACGCTCACTTACGATTGGCGCTCCACCAACATCGATCCCAGAACCAACCTGACCTATGTGAAACGAGACATGTTCCTCCATAGCCGCTACGTAGGGGCCAGCCTCGACGTCAAATGCCTGGCATTCATTCCGAGCCTGGCAGCATTTGTTCTCTTCGGTTTCTTCATCTGGTTGTTCGGACGATTTCAGGACAGCGAGACCTTCACGGAAAATCAAGATAAGACATATGAGAGAATTAAAAGAAAGTCACCGTCAGAGTATAGTAAGGAGATGGGTGTGACACCAGAGGAGATGCACATGACAATGAGTGAAAGCTTGAAGCGGTCGGGAATGCCGATGCTCCTGTCGGTGGATGGGCCTCACTTTGGAGCAACACCCTCTACAAACTCCACCATTTCGATGGAAACCCAAGAGACGCATCCTAGCATTGTGATTGACATTGCAATGCAGGATGAACCAGCAGTCTCTTTTGATGTCAACAGACTTTCACCATGAAACTTTGAACTGTATAACACCAGAAAGGTTACAAGTAAAATTAACATTAAGCAAAGATGTAGCTCGTAAACATCTTGGATTGTTATATGATTTCAGAAAAGAGTAAACCAAATCAATCAAGAGGTAAGAGGTGAGGAATCCTGCAAGCTGTTGCAGTCTTAATATATTTTTGTAGAACCTTTGTATAAGCCTGTACGTTGGTACCAGGGGTGATGCAGAAAGTGATTACAAGCAGCCCTTTTTAAACAGAAGGCAAACTCTTAATTGACATGGTGCTCACTCAGATTTTGCATTTTCATAATTGACTTTGGTCCAGTTATCTAATGGGTGCCTACATCAGAGAAGTGTTTCTACAGCTGTGACTTGCAGTCAGACTGATTTCTTTGTGTCAGAGCAGTGTTACAGCTACTGTTGTGCCTTGATATTTCATATGTTTATATACAAACCTATATTCTAACAGCCTATACAGCGAAAGGCAAGAACATGGAAGATGTACTAACTAAAGTCTGTTATTTAAACGTCTGTTATATGTTTTCATATCAAAAATACAAGTTTTACCTCCTTTAATCTGCAGATTGTTTTATTGTAATTTATTCTTCTTTAATGTCGCTTTTAATCTATTTTAAATGTATATCTCTTGTTGAAATGGCATGATCATCAGCATCAATGTACACTGATGACCTTTTCATATCCCCTCACTTGATATCAGTTTCGAAGATAATAAATGCAATCAGCAGAGATAAAATAGCAAACCAACAAGCCGCCTCGTGATTGCTGATGTGGCTGCTGCTACTTTTGCTGAATACCAAGAGAGTCAGAGAACTAGTTTTGCCCTTGGCATAAACATGCGATTGAAGTGTAGGGGTGGCTTCTTCAAACTCAGGGCTTTATGTCTAAATAATCCTTGAAGGTTTCAGAGGCAGTTTTGCAGGTAAATGCATGAAAAATGTTGAGTTGATTAATTACTCTCATGCAAAAAAAAAAAAAAAAAAAAAAAAAAAAAAAAATATATATATATATATATATATATATATATATATATATATATATATAAATGTATATATCCAAACACATTTGAACGCTGCAACATTTATCTTTACACATGCTTTAGAAGTTGCATTTTGCTCCTCAACTTATTCAGTTGTGGATTTTAAATTTAAAAGATGTGTCTCCTTAAATATTTATTTATTTAAAGTGCAGGTATTGCCTAAACCATTACCATATTGCTATGTTTTTCATATACCTTTGTCAACATCTCAGCTCAAATATAAGAGTACCTTGCAAATATTTGTGACCAAAGATGCCACACTATGCAGTATGAATCTCACACACAAACACACACTTACCTTTATTTATATATATATATATAGTATGTTTATTGTGATCAGGTTTTTTTTTTTTTTTTTGCCTTATGGCATTTTAGAGGCAGTTTCTCATAATTATTATCAATATTAATAATGTTATAATTCAACAAATAATTAAAATAGCCTATTCTCCCTTTAAATTCTGAATTATTGAAACAACTAAATTGTTAAGTCACTGTATTTTAAGGATAACCATTTAGATGCTAAGTTTAGATCTTGTTGGTTTTAGATTTTCGTGAAACAATTTAACATTATTCATTTATTTATTCTAATGAAAGCATAAGTATATTCAGCACTGTACTGGTAGAACATTTATACTTGAGTTCTCTCTGTGTGTGTGTGTGTGTGTGTGTGTGTGGGTGTGTGTTTGTTATGACACTTGTTTTTGACAGAGGCAACTCTGCAAAGAGGTCAAATTATTTAGCATAATTGTTTTGCAGCTCTTGCTTTGATCATTTTTCTTGTATACATTAAAGCTCAGCAGACAGAAAGGATATTTTGTGTTTCACCAAAGGGCAGAACCCTTTTGGACACAAGGGGGATCTAAGATGTTTATACTTCAGCGTTTGTGTTCATCTTTGTTTTTACTGTGTTGTGTTGCAAAACACATTCCTCAGTTCCTTTGGGTTTTTAAAAGCAGAGGAAGTCGTTCAATGTTTGTGCAGTGTGCTGTTCATCTGTCCTAAGTTTTTGTTGCCAATAAATGAACACATTTGTTACATACTGTACCTTTTGACTGCTTTTCATTTAATTACATGTGAATCCTTCTGGACAGTGTTATTGATCTTGTTAAGTAATTCCAACAAAGAAAAGAGAAAAGTTTTGGTTTACGTTTTCTTACATGCATGGATGGTAGTTGCCAAGCAACAGCACAGGTCAAGCTTCTTGCAGCTACTGACCCAATTAATGTGGGCGACACAAGAAATGATGACACTTTTTTCACAAGGACACTTGAATATGTAGCCTGCATACAAGACACCCAGCTCAGATTACAACCTGCTCAGGCCTGTTTGATTTATGCCGGTGGGAAACAATTTCAATTTGTTGCATATTTTGTTCCCCCTGGCGGGGTTTGTTTACGAGCATGTCTTTGTATAAATTAGTATAGATTGGATCAAAAATGAAGAAAACTGAACTCTGTAGACAAAACTGGTCCTCAGTGTGGGGTCAGGACTTCACCAAATGATGGCAAGACAAAATATGGAGAGGAGACAACCCCACTTCAAAAAGACCCAGTCTGCTATGGTTGGTTGGCTTCAGATAGATAGATAGATAGATAGATAGATAGATAGATAGATAGATAGATAGATAGATAGATAGATGGATAGATGGATGGATAGATGGAACCCATATTAACCCACTATTAATTAAAAAAAAATATTAGACCTCTCATTTTAACACATTGTATGATTTTTATCTGTTTAGTAGGATAATGAATTCAAAATTTAATTTAGATGTATCTGGTTACATTAAACTTATATATGTAGTTTTCACCTTGCCTAGAAAGTGTGTTGCCATATTTTGCAAATATGTATCACAGAGACATACAGGCTTCAATCAAAATGAATTTTTCTCTTAATTCAATGGTCTAAAAAAAACTATTTCATGTCAGATTATTAGGATTGTGTGTGGCTTGCAGAAAACAGGTTGAACAGAGATTGTAGGCTGAAAATAAATCTATCAGAACATGTGCTCATTTTCATGTCTGCCATTGAAATTAATGGACCAATGACCTGCTAGTCTGTGTGTTGGTGGGGGAAAACCACATCATACCAGGGTAATGGCTCTTCAGTGGGGAATCTCATTTCCTCAAGTCTTTTTGGAATTCAAAGATTTTATGTCAAAGTTAATCTATGTCCCAAAGTTCAGGTCAAACTATAATTTTTTTGATATATTTTAAGCGTGTTACAAACAAGAATTTTTATATACACACACATTTTTTCTGTACAGCTAATGTGAGGTTTTTGGTTTGAATGAGAGGCACTTTGTTTAAAATTGGACACAAAAATGAGCCTGAGCTGTACTTTGTGTTAAGTGATAATCAGTAAGCTAATGTGTTAAATTAATATCGTGAAGGGAACACACATAAGAATAGCTCAATGCTAGCAGTGTGTTGACTGTGGCATTTAACTCAAAGTGCAGTCACACAGAGCTGCTACCATGACTCCAGAATGAAAATGAATGAAATGAAATGAAATGAATGAAATGAAATGAAATGAAAAATACTTTATTAATCCCAAAGGGAAATTCAATATTGTAGTAGTAGTAATTTTTTTTTTTTTTTTTTTTTTTTTTTTTTTAAAAAACAATCACATTAATTAATTCAGGGCTTTGTTCTTCAGCCTGATAGCTGCTGGAAGGAAGGATCTTCTGTATCTCTCTGTCTTGCATCGGACTTGAACAAGCCTCCCACTGAACACACTCTGTTGTTTCGTCACGGCGTTGTGTAGAGGGTGTGAAGGATCTTCCATTATCTTCGTCAGCTTGTACAGAATTCTTTTTTTGATGATCAACTCCAGCGGCTCCAGAGTTACTCCAAGCATAGAACCGGCTTTCTTGATCAGTTTGTTAATTCTTTTCAAGTCTCTGGTTCTGATGCCGCTGCCCCAGCAGATTGCTGCAAAGCTGATTGCACTTTCAACAACAGACCTGTAGAACATTTGCAACATTTTGGTGCAGACGTTAAAAGATCTCAGCTTCCTTAAGAAGTAGAGTCTGCTCTGACCTTTCTTGTAAATGTACTCAGTGTTGCTTTTCCACTCAAGTCTGTTGTCCAGCTGAACTCCAAGGTACTTGTATTCCTCCACCACCTCCACCTCCTCTCCCATGATGGAAACACTTCTATGTGTGTTCTTGTTCCTCCTGAAGTCAACAATCATCTCCTTTGTTTTCTTGGTATTCAAGATGAGATGATTGTCACCGCACCATTTCACAAACTGACCGACCAGTTCTCTGTACTCTGCTTCTTGTCCATCACTGATACACCCAACAACTGCTGAGTCATCAGAGTATTTCTGCAGATGACAGAACTCAGAGTTGTACTGGAAGTCTGAGGTGTACAGCGTGAATAGAAATGGTGAAAGTACAGTCCCTTGTGGTGTTCCAGTGCAGCTGACCACCATCTCAGACACACAACCTTTCAGTCTCACAAACTGTGGTCTGTTTGTGAGGTAGTCGTAAATCCAGGTGGTTGTGGAGGGATCCACCTGGAATTTCTGCAGCTTCTCACACAGCAGAGCAGGCTGAATCGTATTAAAAGCACTTGAGAAATCAAAGAACATGACCCTCAAAGTGCTGCCTGACTGGTCTAGATGAGAGTGGGCTCTCTGAAGCAGGTATATGATGGCATCTTCAACCCCAAGCCCATTACGGTATGCAAACTGTAATGGGTCCTGAAAGGTGTTCACCTGCTTGCTGAGGTGAGCCAGTAAGAGTCTCTCCAGGACTTTCATGACGTGAGATGTCAGGGCGACTGGTCTGTAGTCTTTTGGTTTGAATGGTGATTTCCACGTGGAAAGGTTTATAGATTTATCATTTCAGGGCCAAGCAGTTTAAATCCAAGGTAAGATGAGAAAGATCCTTTTCAAACCCTGCAGCTAAATGCAATTTGAGGAAGAGATTCCACTCAAGGTTTGAAATCAGTGATTTGCGATGGAACAATGATAAGAGTTTGTGAAAATGGGGACAATTTAGGGTGTGTGTGACACATTTGTAAGGATGCCATACCAAATATGTCAACATTGAAGGCTACTAGAGTGTGACGAAGAGCTTAATTCAACTATAAAAAAAAAACAAAAACAAACATATAAAGCTCAAATGTGTGAAAAAAAAAATACTGTGGCATTCAGTCTAGTGGAGAAGATCAGTTTGCACCAAGCATGTTTCTGTTCAGTGTTTGTTGCTTTATAAAGCAATAATGTAATGAATATATATAAAACACACAGAAAAGGAAATTTGTCTTTACGCAGAACTGTTGTTTAATAGCATCTCTATTATTTTGTGTTTCAGCTGGACACAGTAATGTCCAACCTCCTATTGCTTTGTATGTATTTGGAAAATAGAGCATAATGTGTTGTCATCCGCCTGTTTTGCTAATCGCTAGCATGGCTAGCATAACAATAAGCTAATTTTAGCACCAACTAGAACATGGTAACTTTGGGTCTAAGTTCTGATTTCCAAGGCAAATGAAATGTGGCATAAAATGAAGTATCTGTAACCAAGAGATCACTGCTAATCTCTGCAAGAGTCTTTCATCTGTAACTATGTGTCCTGTGAAGAGTAATCACATCCACTGCACTGAATCCTGCTGCCCCACTCATTGCAAATGATGTCTAATAAGAGCCACAGCCAGATGGTGTTACTGGAAGATCTAAAAAAAAAATAATAATAATAATAAAATACCTGCTGTGAGAAAACAAAGCAGGTGTATAAACACCTGAGGTCTTGCTGTTGCTTGTATTTTGTCTGGGAAATAAATCTCATTGCCAGTGAGCATTAACTGTGTGACTGAGGCCTCCTCTAAGCCTGCCATGGGGCTGAGAAATGAGATATTGATTTTTTTGGGGGGAGGACCATGCTATAATTGAGAGAACATATAGAAACCAGAGTTTCAAAAATGTTTTCGAACCTACTTGTGTTGTTATCAATGTATTGACTGCCTTCACAATACAGTGGGTGCATTTGTGTCTGTAGCATTCATGAACAACCACATTCTGCTTTTGAATCAAGCTTTTAAGTGTTTTTCTCTTTTTTTGTTTATATCACAACAAAACTTAATTACAAATATTTAAACAAGCCTTCTTATCACAGTATTTTATTTTTATTTCTAATTGATGGAAGACTTGAACTGGTATTTGGAAAGAAAAGGTAAAAAAAAAAAAAAAAAAAAAACTGAAGCTCCATTGTTTCACCTAAAGCTAAATATAAACCAGAAAAATTCCCAGAGGGGACAGACAGCTACAGATCAGCTGGACTCTCCTCTGCTGTCTCTGAGCTATCCTCCAATTAGATCAGTGCATCATGTCCTGGCATGGCCCATCAATCTGTGCTGACAGCTCCGTGACTGTTGGAGACCCTGTGAAATTTATCAGCGCAGTCAGTCCCAGCCAGCTTGTAGGTTTCCCCTACGAGCCTTTTGCAGAGCCTGAGATGCTCCCCCTGGTCCTGAGATGATTCCCTGGTGGTCACAAGGGAAGCAAAATTCATCCTTCTGCGGGTGTCTGATACATGTAAGAGGAACACGTGGCTCGAATAAATCTCCCGGTTACTCACCCGAAGGACTGAATCTCCAGGCGAAGGTTTGTGATAATGATGTCTGCCTTGCTATTCCTCTGTGAAGGATCACATTTATTCTAATTGCACCTAAGCCAGATGAACTATAAGGCTAAATAATAACTGTTATTGTATTTATTAAATTTTATTTAGATGTGATTACACAACATTTAAACACTAGAAAGCAAAGCAGGGCAGGAGAAATTGTGTGCCTCAAATGTAAAAGAAAAAAACTTAATACACACACACATACACAAAAAAAAGAAAGTAAAAATCAGGCAGTATTTAAGATGTTCTTTTGACATCATGAATTTTGTTCTTTGCCTTTAACCTTAGTTTTGGACCTATAAGTTTGTGTCTGTCTGGCTTCTATCATCAAGACTTGATAAATGTACTGCACTGATGCATTTCCTATAAGGTTGCACATATGACCTCTTGACCCTTTTCAAAATGATAATTCATGTTAGTTTGGTTACATGTCTCTTATTACTCAAGTTTGGCTGGTGGTGGTTTAAAACTTCCTCCAGTGAAAAATGCTTGGCCATGACTCAGCTGGTATGTTTATCTCAAACTGTTACAATTGTGAGCTTAGGCAACTTTGTCCTTAGGCAAGACACTTAGCCCTTACATTGTCCTCGGGATGCTCATAAGTGAGTGATTGCATATAGCTAACATAGCACATAGTGCAGCATACAATCATAAGAGAAGCGTTGTATGAGTGTTTGGTTAAATTAGAATGATGGAGTCTTTTTTGCTTTTGGGTTCTTTAAATACTGGGACCTGTTCATAAGCATCTACTTTTTCAACTGCAGTTAAATGAGCAAAATTAGAGTTTATGATTATGTTTTAACTACATTTTGACTTTATTTCCATCCTCCCACCTCTTCCAGTGGCTTTCCTCTTTATCCTTTGCTCCTACCACAGTTGTATCTGGAAGCGAACGCCATAGGCACTGCTTAGCCATTGAGCATTCGAGTCAGTTCAACTTCATGTTTTGGCTGAGCCTCTACACGTGTGTTCAGTCAGTCCTGCTGAAGCTGTAACAGATGAACAGAAAACACTGTCTAGCCTGCAGCAGTAAGAGATAAATGCTGCAAAATGAGATCTGTCGCAATTTTCCTATACATTCAGTACTGTTGACTTTGCTAAATGCACATATATGAATACTTTTGTGTAATTGAATGCTAGAGTTTTGCTAGAAAAAAAATGTTCGCCCACACATTTTGAGGACCAATTAGTGCTATTTGGGGTACAGAAGAACAAAAAAAGCAGTCAAGAAAAAATGTTGCTTATGCATCTTATTAGTTTAAACTTTCTGTCAAAGTGAAACTGACTTTTTGTTTTTGCTTTGCCTCACCAGCCGCAGTCTCAATCATATGTGTGGTCATTAACAGTGAATATAGGACAGGCAGTGAAGTGGACTCCCTGTGGGTCCAGGCATCTGTTGCCGGGGGTTCATCACTGCCATGGAAAATTGGACATTTAGGAGCCAGCTGGAGGACCAGTTTGCCCTGCTGCGCCACCACTACTCAGGTGCCCACTGGCCTCATGCCACCACCAGCTAGAAGCAACTGGACTAGAACAGGCCAGATGGTGGGTCTACCAACCCAGGAGCAGCCACTTCAGACTGCCCTCTGTCTGCACACTGCCCCAACACTCAACTTGGGAGGGATAAGTTTCAAGTCATGGATGATATACTAAGGTAAAAGTTTTTAGGGCAAGTGAGGTACAGAAAAAGCACGAGTGTAGAGTGTGTTTGCATATATATATATATATATATATATATATATATATATATATATATATATATATATATATATATACTTTATTCCGTTTTGTGTTTGTTAATGTAAGAAGCTGCAAGATAGATCCATGGAATCTGTCAGAGGAAAGAAATGGTTCCACGGGGAAATGAAGCCATCTCCAGGCTGAACTCATTTGTCGGTGACTGTGAACGGATAGATAATTATATTAGGAGCTTTAAGAGCTCTTCTGCAATACAACTATTACTACCATCTCCTGAGGCTCAGGCTGAAGTAGGGAGGAGAGAAAGCTGTGTGCTACATCCATGGTAGCTATTGCTCTGCATCCAAATCTGCAGATGTGAAAGTATATCCATCATAAGGGGCCTTATTTAAAACCCCAAATAATAGAAGAACACTGCAATATTAGATCTCTGAAGACTAATTTAATTTTTGGTATTCAATTCATAGTGTAAAATATATTTAAAGTTGAATCTGAAAGTGGAGCAGGAATATCTTATCTCCGAGGATACCAGCTCTTGCATATACTGATAATCCTTAAAGTACTCCTGTATATTTGTCGTACTGCTTCTCTTACAGGTCTAACTGTCTCCATGCAGGACTTTTAGAGTATGAGATGAATTAGTGTCACAGCAAGTTAGGAAACCAGACGGATTCAACCAACAACCAGCTAATATGATCTAGAGTGAAAGCTTCCACTTTGAATGGATTTAATATTTTACATGAAAAGTTGGTTACATGCATACTGGTTCAAGATTTCTTAATGAGGGAGGAGACAGACATTCTCAATAATACTTATCCATGTTAAATTAAGTTTTTATTGTTTAAAAAAAAACATATACAACTAATTTTCCCATGTTTGTTTCCAGAACAAACAAATGAAAAGAAGTCTCCTTGTCTGAACCCCAGCTGGGGCCTTTCTGTGTGGAGTTTGCATGTTCCCCATGTCAGCATGGGTGCTCTGCAGGTATGTCGGCTTCCTCCTGGAGTTAGGTTAATTGGTGATTCTAAATCAACCCTTGGAGTGAGTGTGTGTATGCCTGTTTGTCGTATTTGTCTCTGTGATGACCTGGCACACTGCCTCTTGCCCATTAGCAGCAAGTATCAGCTCCAGCTCCCCCTTTTTTCATCCTGAACTGAGTATGTTGGGATAGAAAATGGATGGATGGATCTTTGGAATAGTTGTAGCTTCTTCAAAACAATTCCATGTCACACCTATGTGTAAATGTGTAAGTGATAAATTGATTCTCATTGAAACCCATCTATCTTTTCTTAAGTTCTTATAATTTCAAATGTAAGTCTCTTTGGATAAAAGCGTCTGCTAAATGACTGTAGAATAGAGTAGAATAGAATAGAATAGAATAGAATAATTCCCTCGAGCATCTTGAAAATCTTTGCTGCTGCTCTCCCTGCCCCAGGTATCACACATTTGCAGATGGAACGGGACAGGGAGGTCCTAGAGCAGGGCAACACCACCACATTTAGACTACCTGCTACAATTGTAGTATTACTTTTTATTTATTTATTTATTTTAGAAAGGTTGGCCTGACTGAAGAGACTGTTACAAATTTTGCAAAAAGTTACAGACAGAACGTAACGATCCAGTTTATTTATTTATTTCAGGAACATCAGTTGTTGATCCACTTGGACTTGTGTGAAAAAAGGGAACAATGTGTAGGAAAGAATAAATTACAATATCTTTGTTAATTTATTTTCAGTTACAGTGAAACCTATTAATAAGAACTTGTGAGAATGATAATGAACTAAATGTTTCTAATTAGTTCACTAGCAACCAGCTGAAAGAATAAGCACTAGCAAAAGAATCTTTTGTTGTTAGCTGGTCGCCTAGAATGTGTTCTTAATAAGTGTAAATCACTTAAACTAATCAATATCCTATTATCAGTGAATTATTCTTTAACTCTAATTAAGGTTAATTCATTCTAATTTTCTAAATCGGGGTTCAATGAACCTGAAAAACTCTTCTTAAGAGCAACATATTTAATATTCATGAGTGCTCAGTATCTAGATTAGATCGAAATAAATAAGTGACACTCATATACAAGTCAGACACAAGAACTAAATGTAAATGGAAATACTTTATTTCACTAAAGCACAATAACAAGCTTGGAGATCAAAATTACAAAATGTAGAAGTCAAACAAAATGCTACAAAGCACCACATAATATAGACGACTTGTAAATGTGGCAACAGAAACTTAAGCTATCTGCCTTTATTCTATCTAAGGTATCATCATCATCATCATCATCATCATCATCATCATCATCATCATCATCACTGAGAATTTAGAAATCAGCAAAAAAGTTTGGACATCAAGCACAGTCATGCCAGTAATAGTAATATCTTACAGTTTCATGTAGCAATGATTCGGAGTGGGGAACTGTGATCCTTAAAGGTTCACTCTACGTGGTGAGACAGAACAAAGAGAGTGGGTTTGAGGGAGCTGTAGTCCATCATCTGTTTGGTTTGTATGATACAGGTTGGCATTTGGTATAAAGGAATTGAGGAAGCAGGCATGAGCCACAGACTGTTTGCAAGTTACTTTTAATATATAATGAGCACAAAGTACCAGACAGAGGGAGTTTACTGTATGGGGTCATGTAATAAGAACTTTAAACTGCAGATATTCAGAGGAGAGAGTACCTGAAGGTTAAAGCTGGACTGTTTGACAGTGTGCCCTGGATAGTATCCTCCATTCATCCGGTTAGCAGGTCAAACACCAGCCTGACAGTGCAAACACTATTTGACCCAGGCCCATTGTGAAGAGGACTGTGAGGTGACACAGGGGTGTTGTTACTTTTTTACATGGAGAACACTGTACAGGTGCCTTCAGATCTGCCAGGACTAAAGGCACATGGGGTCCACTGAGCAACAGATGTGTCCATTCTGGAAATGAGAGGCAAGAGAAGGTAAAGAAACACAGGTGGATTATTGTCACACTTTAACCTCAGGCAAACTCTTAGAAGTTAGCAGATGGTATTTTTCGGGTGGTGGCACCGCAGTATGCAGGCTTGCTTTGGCATTTACAGCATCTCTGAGTGTCATTTCACCACCAACTGATCCAAGGAAGCAATTTTCAACTAGGAATTTAAATGTGAACGGTCAATGAGTCATGGATTAACAATCTGGCCAAATCAGAACTAGATGTGAGTGGAACGCTACCTTAAAAAGAGAAAATATCCATGTATTTTAAGTGAAAATAAATATCTGAAAGCTTCCATTAAAAAGGGCAGCGATCATATTTCTGTGATGTGGAGATTATTATCAAGCAAGTATAAGGAGAATATTTTATCTTAGAATTTCAGGCAAGCGAGCTGGTCTTGGTGGATTAGTTCTGTAGCTGAGGAAAACAATTCATATTTGGAAACAAAGAGGATTTTGCCTGCATAGCTTACTCTAAATGACTGCTCAGTCGCACAGTAATAAAACTTGTAGAGAGCAGCTTTCTCCAATTTGATACACTGAAGCAAATTATGTGTGTTTCTTTCCATTTCTTTGACAAAGCTCCATACATTGCAAGTACGACTTGGTGCAAACATGAGCTTGTTTAAGACACCTTGACTTCCTGCAGCAGCCGAGCTAGAGGCTGCCAGAGGAGAGACTGACAGATGATCTCTCAGAGCAGGTTCATCTTTGGCTCAGACTTTAGCTCACTTTGAATTAAAGGAGTGGTTCATCATTTTGGGAAACAGCCTCATTAAAACTATGTATGACGACTGGAAACAGGAATTCTGTCATCACTTTGAGGTTGCTGGACAACCAGCAACTCGACCAAGGGGCCGCCAAGCAAATAACCTCATAACACTGCAACTTGATATTTTAACATTCTCATCAACAGCTAATTAAATGTTTGATTTTGTTAGCACCTGACAGAGCCAGGATGGCTGTTTGCAGCCGTAATGCTAAGCTAAGTGGCTTAAGCAATAAAGAGAATAAGCATATTTCTCCAATGTTGCCTGTTTGCATGCAAAGGCATTCGTTTTTGTAAATCCATAAAAAATCTCAGGTTTGTATGTTTGAAAGGGAATTATTCTCAAACAGAATATGTCTGTTTGGTTTAAAAAACTCTGAATCTAACTTGGAAAATTAGAGTTTCTCTCATAAAGTCATCACTATGTGTTTTATGGTGGTTTCCTCTATCCATGGCCAATTCAGACTGCTCTCTAAAAGTGAAGCCTTAAAGCTGACCAAATTGCCTTTGCAAAGCAAAGATTGGATTACTGTTTACCCTGTTTTCTCTTTAAAGAAGGTTCTCATTTTATAAACCATTTTTCTTAGGTGTTTAATCTGCCACTGAATTGTAATCTGCTGTTTTGATACTGGCGGCTTACCTTACACTGGCACAGGGTGCACTCTGTGCCGTGTTTAATCCAGGAAGAGCCGCTGAAACGTGAGATGTTGTGTTCGTCCATGCACGTCTTGGTGATGTCATTGCGGATGGTGTCAGCCTGGCAGGGGTCGGTGACACAGCGGGGACAGCACTCGCCCTCGGGCACCACGGTGAACTCGCAGTCCACAGGAGGGCATGGTAAAGGCCAGCAGTCCACCTGCCCCTGCTGTGAGGGCAGAAGGAGAAACTCTCAGATGAATCAAGAAAGAAAAGGAGAAAAACTGAAAAAATCTCTTTGTCACACCTAAACAAGTTGCTCATGCAAACACACATATTACTCCTGACGTGGTATAATTTTCCAGCCAGAGGGACAATCTCTATTTGATGAGGAGGGAAAAAAAAGTTGCTAGTTACGAAGAGGAGGGAAAAAAAAGTTGTTAAGGTACCAAGAAAATATAGATGAGTGGAGCAATCTTCTAACAACGTCAGCAGTTTCTGCAGACTGGGGAAGTTTGTATTGCAGCTTTCTAATTGTCCTATTGTCATACCCATATTAAGCTCATAGCAAATTTCCAGCACTGAAAGCCTTATTGTATTTTTGCTGCTTCCATCTTTTAATGGCCTGAGAAAACAAGTCATACATTTTGATTGTCATTGCAAATTCTGCCTTATGTGGGCTGTACATCCCACTGGCCTGACCCACTTCAGCTTACAGTGACATTGATGGGAAGTTTTGACATTATTTATTAGTAAAGATAGATATTTATATGTTTAGACTGTAGGTGTTTGAACACACCTGGTAAGAACATATTGAGTTTGAAGCTTGACGTAAGTGTCCCACTGGGGATATTTATATCACTGAAAATTTTCTGGCTCAGCATTTCAGAAATGTTGTATAAATTAGCTTAGCTATAAGGCACATGGCCTCCCACAGCGCTAATGCCCACTCTTTGCCTCTGTGTTCAATGTAAACATCCAAAATGGAAAAAGTGTCACTCTTTACCAGCAGCTAGAGGGAAGGATTGAACATAGCCTCAGGTATTTGTCCCTCACTGTGAAAAAGAACACTGTCATCTATGTCTGTTTATGCTGATGTGGCCTATGATCACAATAGGCAAAAAGATTTGCAATACAGTGTTTTCAGTATGAAAACTGTATCACACTTAGGCTGAAACCTGCCTTTGACTTCGTTGTAATATTTAAGAGGCATATTAGCTGGCTTTTCATTCAGTATTCTTGGTATCTTATTGCAATTTAATCTCTTTGCTCTCACATAGAATGAGGGTTTCGCTAAAGTGAATGTTACAAAATACCTCCAGGACATTAAAACCATTGACGTGTGTTTTCTTAAATACAACTTACATGCATTCTAATGGAAGTCAGCACTCCCTGAATATTCTGGTTAATTAACAAGATAGAAAATAACAAGTGGCCTATGTGTGCAAAGTCTGCAGAGACCACATTCTTGATTTCACGTAACTAAACGTTTAGCAGAGAGTGATTCACATCTTGGTCCTGGAAGCATTTTTGCCCATCTGCTTGCTGTCACTGTGTATTTCAAGTCCCCTGCTGAGCTTGGACAGCCACTGCTCTGCTAAGTGTAGCAGCATT
Organism: Melanotaenia boesemani; assembly: GCF_017639745.1. NCBI lineage: Eukaryota > Metazoa > Chordata > Actinopteri > Atheriniformes > Melanotaeniidae > Melanotaenia > Melanotaenia boesemani. The sequence continues at coordinate 21,298,400 of NC_055691.1, read as the reverse complement.
CAAGGTTCATTTCACGTTCCTGTCACGCTACTGGAGCAGCTGTAAGGTTTTGCAGGAACCAGGAGCTGCCTGCTCTTGCAAGTGCTGCTCTTCCACTCTATGTGCTTGGGCTCCTCTGTTTTGCATGTACATCTGTGCATCTTTAATTGAGCATCCTTTATGTCTCTCTGTGTATATGCCTGGACATCTGCAGGGTGTGTGTTTTCTTGGTGATAGGTGTGCTGACATTTTCAAACATGTGTACACTGTGTATATACTTGTGTTTACCCTGTATGTGTGCTATGCTGTAGTGACAGGCACGTCTGGCTTCTCAAATGTGTTTGTGTCAACACGTATAAGTGCCTGCGGTGAGCATGGCCGCGGCGAGAGCGAGGCTGAGTGAACCCATTTTCAGCCGACTGTGCTTCCCCGCTGGCTCTCAACTGAGCAGTGATTTTCAGGCTGCCCTATAATGGCGTGCTGTAAGAAACCTGAAAAAGCAGCCCTCAGGTCCGAGCACTGAGATGGCATTACAATGGAGGGAGTGAATGGGACGGGATGTAGGAGCAAAGTGCGGGCATTGGTTTCTACTCAAAGCATAAATCTGTCACTGGATCCAACATTACAGTATCTTAGCTACAAGTATAGCTAATTTTTAAAAGCAATGCAGAGTGGCTGAAAAGAATAAAAAGGAGTTGTAGAGTGCTCAGGCTGAGATTCACAGCAAGGATGATTTGTGAGTAACTGAACAGAGGAAATGACTGGTGTGGTGTGTGTGTTATAGCTGGTGAAAGCCTGGGTAAGACAAGGCAGTGTTGTGGAATGTAAAGCATGTAATTTGCATTTAATGTGCATTTGTCTTTGAGGTAAAAGAGGTATCACAGGTGGAAAGATTTATTGATTTTGTCAGGTTTATTGGGGAAACACTTGCAAAATGCTTCCCTGTTGCTCGAACAACAGCACTATGTAAACCTCAGAAAAGGTCAGCACAGCAGAAGATGTGAACACAAATAGTGCATATGTCTCACTGTGAGAGATTCATGTTGGGAGTGCCATGTTATTTTGTTTGGTTTTGACGAATGGGTCTGCATGCACAGTAGAGGACACTTGAAATTATAAGAAATACACGTGCAGCACATACTCATCAATCAACACAAGCACAAACTGTCCTCTAAGGACACAAATAACACTCACTATTATATCCGACTGCTATTACACTCTTGTTTTCTCAACCTTGGAAGTATCCTTGAATAAAATGTGTAATTCCTTCACAGCAGACAACAGTGAAGACAGTTCTTTGAATTCTTACAAATCAAAGTAATCATTCACGCTCTTTCTTCGTTCACCAGACAGAAACTAATCTTCATTTATTTCCTGAATACAACCTTCCCATTCAACTCTTAATCACTCCCCCTCACTTTTGCCTCAGAATACTGTATTTCTCCTTGACTTTTTATACCCAGCACATCTCTCATTCAGCATTTCCATGGAGACCGAGGTATTTGTTACATTTCTTGTATGGACACTGCGGCACAGTAATGAATGCTTCTGTTCTTTTCATTTCTCCCCCTTTAATGGTTTTTGACAAAAGCAGCAAATTCCTGCAACATCAATTTTGTTAGATTTATCTGCCGCTACTCACCAGGCACTGGCACTGCTGGCAGTTCTCCACCCATGTATCGCCACTGCCGTAGGTGAGCAGGCCATTCTGGTGCAGGCACTGGCTACTCAGTCGTGGGTCGCACTCAGGGCAGCAGAACAGGTCGGCGTTGGGGTTGTCACAGTCGCACACCATTCTGCGGCACATCACCTGGCCAGCCTGAGAATGGAATACAATTAAACATAGGACTGCCCACGGGCACGATCAAACCTTCACACACAAAACAGAAAACTACTTGTTTGACGAGTCATTAAACATATATGTCCATAATAAATTATGTACTAAAAGCCGTAAAGTCTGACCCTTTTGAAGCTGTTATTTTATCATTCTGTCGGGGAGATGTTTGAGGACACACTACTTGGCTGTCTTCTTGTCCCTAAGGGGCCTTCCAACTGTCTGAAATAGTTCTCTATTTATATATGGTGATGTCACATCAATGTGTCTAAAACGTAAAGGGAATTAGGCATATGAATGAATGTTTAATGAAGGCACAGTGCTGGGCAGGCACATGGAAGCATTTTGCCAATAAACTAAATAATTAAATGTCAGAGTGTTTAAGCCAGCAATTCTTTTGATAATCATTTAATCAAATCTGACTCTTGGTCAATGAAGACTAAAGTTTTTTTTTAGATTCAGAGAGGAAATGATCATTAAATGCAGTCTACATACACATCTGGGGGAGAAAAAATGGGAATATAGGAACAGATTCTGCATTAAGCATTTTATACAGGAAAAGCAATCCACTGATGAATCCACTGAAAGCCATCAGCCTTTTAGAGAAAGTTGAAACAATGAAGTATTTGCATATTGCACAGCCTCAGTCTGGACAAATTCCAGCCTTTGTCTCGTTTGCGGTGTTTGACCTTGGTTTCAGTTAGTTGCAGCTCTCCATCTAATATCCAGCTGCGTCCACCCACCTCCAAAACAATAACATGTTTATGCTTCTGCTCCCTGAACTATGCAATATGACTAATTCTGACAGACAGCTCTTCAATCTCTCAAATCAATTAATATGGCTCATTTAATTAGGGAGCCATTTCTGTCCTGGTCCTTTGTAATCAAATGAATAATTTGATGCTTGATCATTCACTACTGACACTAATCTATTTTAAACACCTTCCACTACACCTAGATACTTGGCATCAGGCTAGTTGAAATGCTCAAATGCCTCGTCTGACTGCTGCGTGACCCAATAATTGTGAAACAAAATGTGTTTGGGATGACAGAATTAGTTTTCTGGATAAACTCGGCCCAGAGGCTTCATCACCTTGATGTCAGAAATCAATCAGAAGTCTGAGTCAGTCCAGCTTATTCAGAAATAACTACATACAGCTCACTGTTATTCCGTACATCTCTCATTTTCAGGGGGTCAAATATAATTGGGCGGATGAAAGTAGCCATAAATAAAATCTTTATTTTTAATACTTTGTTGAAAACAACTACCTAAAGTCTGTAGGCCATGAGCATCTGCAAATCATCAAATCAAATCAAATTTTATTTATAGAGCACTTTTCATGCACAAAGCAACACAAAGTGCTCTACATAATAAAAACAAATTATGCATATTAAAAACAAATTTTAAAAGCCGTCACACATCAAAGAATATAACAAAAAATAAAAAGGCATAGTTCACACACAATCCCACACAAACTCACACACTTACTAACAAAGCACATGTACACTCCCCCCACCTGCCCATAACCCATTCTGTACAAAGAACTCCCATCACTAATAACTGTCTCTGAACTTGGAACTTGGAACTGTATCTTGGGGATCCAGTCACACCGGAAGCCGGCCCACCCATGACCACAGAGAGCGCCACTACAGGAACCACGCATGACCACAGCCTGCCCTGACCTGGGTGCAGTGCAGGACCCCGAGCCACCCAGACAAGGGCAGTCACCATGGCAACACCCCTTCAGAATGGGTTTCCTTGAGATGTCTTTAGTTGTTTGATTATGAGTCTTTCTGCCTTTAGTTTTGTTTTCAGCAAATAAATTCAGCTCGTTCAACCTCTTTGATTTCAACTGTAACTTCAACTTTATCAAGAAAATGTACAAAGTACAGATGTTATATGCTTATACACTTTTAATTATATGCAGCATCATAATATAACCTTAACGTCGCAAAGTATTTTGCACATTCTCCAAACTTTTTTCATTCCAGCTAAAATAAGAAAAAAAAATTGATCAATGTCCAAAGATTTTAGACTAATTTTAGACTTCCTACATACCTACTGCCTACTTATTTGGTAGTATAAACCCCAGTCATTATCAAACAAAATTATAATCAAATCACATAAAATACCTTGCTAGGAACCATTTCCTATATCCAACAAACACACTGCAAAAATTAGCATTAGCTCTTATGTCAAATCCTTACATCTTTTTAGGTCTCCGCCAAATCTGAGCAAGAGACCTCTATTAAATGCTTCTTTACATACTAGAAGGGTGGAATAGTTAGCTGTTAATTTTAGTGGGTTTGTCACTACAACATAAAACTAATTTTGCCCACTGGTATTATAAAATACTGGCTTTTGCTGCTTTATGAACATGCAGTTACATCTTCTGCTCAGTTATTTATATTGACTGAGTGCACACCACATGTAAATTTTTCTTTCCAGAGCGGCAGTGGATGAAATCTAATTTGCTGTGAATATCTTCACTTTGTCTTCTTCAAAGGTCAATAAGGAGCACTTTTGCACATTAAAGTTACCATAACATAATTAGCCTGAAGGTGCTCTGCTTGTTGGTCTTTCACAAATTATTACACTTCTCATCAAATTAAAAGGAAAAGTAAAGTAATTTTACTGGTTGGCATTAGTATTTTCTAAAATGTCACACACTCGCTGGGCAGGAGCAGTGTGGTTTTACAGCAGAAGAAAGTGATATTTGTTGCTGATTGGCCCGGTGGGCAGAAGGGCAGGTTTCCGGTTTTTCCTATTCTTTATTAAGACACTTGAAATAGGGGGGGGGGTTACTCTCTGTAAGACCAGTTGAATGTTTAAAGTACAACTGAGAGACAGCAGGAATTCATCATTGATAAAACTCTGTACAGCTATGACTCTTTTTTTTTTTTTTTTTTTTATAGTCACTTGTTTCAGCTGATCCATTTATCTCTGCATTGTTACTCGCCCTTTGAGCTTCCACTGTGTCCCCATTCTCCATCTCACTCTGTTTATTACCTGGCAGGAGCACACCGAGCACCTATCGTTATCCAGCACCCAGATCTGCCCACTGTGCTTGACCTTGTTGTCATGGATACAGTCACCGGTGCAGTTATGTCCGTGGGGGCACCTGCAGTCGTAGCCTCCCTCCAGGTTAAAGCACACTGTGTCGTTTGCACAGGTGTTCCTTCCTGTCTTGCATTCATTAATATCTAAAAGGAGCACACAGGAAAAAGATGACATCATTCATATCCTCCACACAAGTAATGCTGTTTCCAAGCACGGGCTGAGGGCGATGACCATTGTAAATTCCTCCATGCTTTAGTAAGACTTTAGAGTTTTTCCTGTTAGATGTCAGTGAGCTGTCAGCATTTGATTAAAATGCAACAGTAAAATACAACAATGACACAAAAAATTTAGGGAAAACATCCAGTATGCAACTCTAATGCAACCCAGAAATCCCCCTTTGGTCCAATTATAATTTTGTGAGGTGTAGACAGTTTAGAATTATTTTATTTATTTGCAAGTGCATTTTTTTCTTGCCTCTTTTGACTTGAACTGACAGCTAAGATGGGGTCAATGAGCAGAGCAGCACCAGCACTATTGTTACAGGCATTGCTTCAATGTTACTGTAGATTGAGGGTTTCTCTTTTGACAGCTCTGACATGTCTCTGACAGGCTGAATCAGAGAGAATGTTCCACAAAATGAACAGGCTGCAAAAAGCAAAGTGACATTTCGGTAGGAAAAACATCCTTATAAAGACATACCTCTCCAATCAAACCTTGTATCAAAAATCCTTAAAAGCTGAATTTGAGACAGCTGAAGGTTTCTTTAGTTTGTCAAAGATTTGTGTTTTCCCTCTGTAATTTGAAACCTCAACCTTAGATGTTAAAATATACTATAAGCTACTCAATGTGTCCAGTAGTGAGCTAAAGTGAAGGATTATCATGCAAATACTTATTAGTCTTTCATTTGCTTTGGTAAAACACATGAAACAGAATTTAAAGCAAAAGTAATTAAAAGATTTAAAATTTTAAAGAAATTTTAAGCTTTTATGAAAAATAAAAGGGCATTTTCTGTTGATTTTGTTAACATTTTTCTTTTTTTACCACAAATGTCAACATGTGGATGTATCTCTTACATGAAAGGCTATTTTTTTTTTCTTTTTTTTCCTTATTTTAATAATTTGCATTAATAAAGTGACAGCCAACTCACCCACACATGATTCCCCATTGGCAGAAAACAAGCCGTTGTCGTGGTAACCGTCACGGCACTCACAGTGGTACCAACCAGGCAAGTTGACACATGTGGATTTACTATCGCACTCAACAAAGCCGTCGGAGCACTCATCAATATCTGGAGAGGAAGAGAAACAATAACAACAGTTAATGTATGGTGGTTTCAAAACATGCTTTTTTTTTCTTTTTTTTTTTTTTTTTAAATGAACGAAACATTGAGCTCTGCTTATGCCTTTTGGGTATTTTCAACGCTGACTGACTCAAAACATTTCTAGTGTTGGAGGCAATCTAATCCAAGGCTTTATTGATCAAACATAGTTTCATAGCCAGAGAATGACATCTGCATCAATAAAAGATAGCAGCAAATGAATAAATCCAATATAACAACCTTATTTTTACAAAAAAGAGATGTAATTGGTTTGTTTTTTGAGATACTAGTAAACTAATAAATTATATGGACATGCTAGTCAAAGAAAAAAATTATTCCAAGGTGCAGTCCTTTGTTCAACTTTGCTTCCACAAAACTTTCTTTAACAATGTGCAAAGACACTCAGCAAAGGGCTCTGACATAGTTTCCAGCAGCCTGTGGGTGGCTGTCAATAGATGGAACTGATGTTTATTTTCACAGAGCTCCACTTAGAAAAATCCTTGACTCTGCCTCCTCCTCCAGCTCTTGTATTTAATTCACGACTGAGATTACACGCTCTGACTTTCTCCTCTCTGCATTTGTCTCCCTGTCATTCTCTGTTCTTCTCTGTATTCTGTCTCTTTGTGTCACTTTTTTAACTCTCTCACTCCTCCTTGTGCTTATGACACGCCAGCATTCAACCCTTTTATTACAGCAAGCAACCCTGCAAACATCAGCCAAGAGCAAACCCAATGCATTTGTCAACAATGAAAATAAAACAGAGAGAGAATGAGAGAGAGGGATTATTCTGATATTCCAGCTAACATTTAATTAAACTAAGGGCCTAGCCCTAGACCTTCATGAGAGAGGAAATAAAGCCTGTTATTACACAGCAGGGCTAAATATGTTAGGTCCAGACATGCACCGTGATTAAATGTGTCTGCATAGCCAGTGATGACTTTTTTATGATTGTGCATGATGCATGAGGCTCCACTCTCATTATGAAAATGGCAGTGTGCCGTGTATGACCTTCTCCACAACTGTACCACAACAGTATCCCCCCACAGACGGACAGGCAGACGGACTCATGGTCCCCCACCGCCCAGGCAGTAATGGGATTAAGATCTATTGGCTAATGAGCCCTCAGCCTTTTAATAGCATTTCTACAGCAGATTAACCGTTTATCAAATGTCCCACAGATTAGGGCTTTATCCATCTAAAAATTACTCACATTTGTCTGAGTCAAATGCAGGTTTGGTGGGGGGAGAAAAAAAGGCCCCCCAAAACATTCTGTTCCTTTTCAGTGTTTTAGACCAGATTCAAACAGCCATCTCTGTTGGTAGAGTTTTTGGTGGGAGCAGAGAAATTTATTTTCTTTATTTTCTCTCAAGGCTGGATAAAAGGATGCTGCTTAAAAACTGCTGCAAACTCTACAGCAAATAGTATAACTAGCCTGCCTTTGAAAATTAATGTAAATTCTCTCCAAACCAAGCTCAATTTGTTCAAATCATCCTCCTTTTATGGCTGCATGAAATAGTTCAAAGTACAACTGAGCAGTCACATACTATTTATATCAGACACTGATGATGGAGTAAGTCTAAAAATATTCAAATGGGTTATTTTCAGCCAGCTTCATTCAGGTGTTTTGAATTCTTGACTGTCTGGTTACAACAATAGAGGGTTAGACTCTCTACTAAAGATTTGTCACATTTTTTTCTTTTTTTTCCCCGAGTAAACCCGTCAGCTACAATTACGATGCAACACTTCTCAGCTAGCAGTCCAATAGACTTCTCAAGTGCTGCAACATTTTTAAGGACAGTAAAACATAATTTTTGTCTTAACAAGATCAAACTTGTGAGTTACAGCAGGAATACAACATGCTTGCAAAAGTCTTCTCTTTTATCATCTTTATTGAATGAGGAAAGAAGATCATTGTAATTAAATCATCAACGATGACAGTCAGAGAAGCACACTGTGAAGAAGAGCTGTCCCAACTGAAACCCAAGGCTTTTGTTGAATCATAGATGTGGTTCAGTATTTTTACTTGTTAAATAATGCTCTCTCATCTCCAGGAAAAAAATGACTACACAAACAAAATAACATGTGTCTTTCTTCATTTTCTGGAGTGGCCAAGGCTACAGTTCCTCAGTTACCTTGGTGACTGAGAGACACTGAACATTACAAAAATACCTACACAAAGACAGGAGAATGAGGACGGGTCAGATGAGGAGGAGGTGCTGAGAACACGGTAGGAGAGAAGGAAGAAGAAGCTGGCAGAAAGAAGAGGTGGAGGAGGACAAGGCAAAGAAGGAGAACAAGTGGGGGTGAGATGGACCGCAGTTGTCCTTCTCGTTATTCTGAGTGGCAGACCGGAAACAAGGGCTTTATTAAGGCATCTCTCAGAGGACAAAGTGGGGAGAAAAAACATCCAGTCTTTCCTCCTGTGCTTGTTATGCCCCTTTGCCAGGAGCCCTCCTCCCCCTCTTTTTTTTATTCATCCACTTCCTTCACCTTTCCAGGTGTTCCATGTTCATCATCTATCTTCCTCAGAGCTGAGGTAAAAACAGAGGTGCTCTCACCATCACCTTAGCCAATCCCTGCAGTTTGCTATTTCTTTGAGCAGAAACAGGCTGAATTAAGAACAAGTTGAGCCTGCCCTTCTCTCTTCCTAACTTCTTTTCTCCAAACCATTTCACTTCATTCTTGTCTCTTTTCCTGATCCTGGACAAGTGCTGCTCTCGGCCTTTTCTTCTTCATAATTTCTCTACTCTGTCTTTTCGTATTCACGGCCAACAGAAAGCCCCAGGGGTTAGAATAAAACTTTGCTGCGTTGCATTACTCAGTGCAAAACCTGTTATTGCTGCCACACGTACATCTTCAGTACAGTAACCTAATTCAAACTGATTTCCATTTTCCCAGCGGCCTACCTGATAATGTCATGATCGCAGCAGTCTGTGTCGCTTTTATTTTGGTTTCTCACTCCAGTTTCCCTCCAGTGTCTGTCTTCACTGGTCTGTGTGTGTGTGTGTGTGTTCATGTTTTTGTGGGTGTGGAATCCTGGCGACAACCTGTCACAGCTGCCATCAGTTCATCACCTAACAGTATTTTTCCAAGTTTTTAATCCATTCATTGATAACCCCAGTCAGGGGTTAAACTCCTAATCTTAAGTCAAATCTGTTTGTGCTTCATGCTCTGCCACACGACACACCCTGCCTGCTTGCCTGTCTATTACTCAATGAACCACCCTTCATCAGTTATCACCCATGACTTTGATAATAAGCCTTTTTTTTCCTTTCAAACCATCTCTGTTTGTTTCTGGGTTCTAGGAGCCATTAGGACAGATAATCTTGATCTGTTCTGGGAGGAAGTATTCTGAGACAGCAGTAAATCTTAACTCCTACTCTAAAGTCAGATGTCCTCTGAACATATGTGAATTCTAAAATGAGCTGAAAATGATATGTCAGCTCAACATGACAGCAAAAAACATGACATCTTACGTACAATGAAGTCTAATTGACTGATAGTGATCTTTAGTCTTTACTGAGAAAATAAATGGACTCAAATAATCAAATAATAACACTAAAATGCAAATCCATGTCTGCAAGCACTGGAGTGGGCAAGTGGATGAGTAATCGTGGGAAACTTGTCTTGTGAACAATCAGTAGCTGCAAGCAAATCAGTCCCTATGATTTTCTCTCACAAGGTCATCTGCAAATAAGAGCAATAAACAAAACAAACAACAAACATAAATAAATGTGAATTTATGAAGGATATGCTTCTAATATATACATTTAAAGAGTGTTTGGATCAGAAAAAGCTCCTCCAGTCTTCAGGCAAATGAGTGGGAGGATGGATGCATGTCTTTGACTGACAGCTGGACCTACAGGAACGATGAGCTACAAGAATAAAGAAGCTCTCATTCTGACTGCAACCTTGTAGCTCATAATGTGCGAGCACACATTTTCCAGCTATACCACTAACAGACTAACCCAGATTTTGCTGGACATCCCATCATGAATACCATCTTAATAATCAAACACAGTAATTGTAGCATCATTCTATGGGGAGGTTTTTCTGTGACAGAAAATGTGAAACTAGTCAGAATATAGACAAATAGATAGAGAAAAAATAATAATAAAAAAAAGTATAAGAGAAGTGTCCCAAAAAGTGTTCAGACATAAATCCAGTAAAGCATAACAGCCCAGTCTCCTGAGAATTATGTAGCAGTTTTACATTTCTGTAAACCAGATTACAAGTTATATGCATGCTCCCAAGCAAAAACAAGGTTTTCTCTCTAACTCTACTCAGCTCTTTCATTTTTTAAACCTAATTAAGTAAAAAAGAAAAAAAAAACGGACTTACTATAAAATGAAGGTAAAAGAAAAGAACTCCTACTTAAACAACCTGCCTGCCCTCTGACAGGCAATATTTTTGTTGTTTGATAAAGCTGATTATTTTTTATTGTAAAAATAAATAAATAAATAAAAAAGCTAAACAAGGAGTAGAGATAATGGTTTGCCTATAGACATAACATGGTAACATATTAAATGCTTAAATTGACTGTACCCCATCCAACCTGGTTGAGGGTCAGTGATTCTGCCAAGAAAAAGAGGAAAAACCTGCAAAAGCTTGCAGAATCATTTTAATAATAATAATAATAATAATAATAATAATAATAATGATAACAATGTTATCACACTCTAAGAAAAGTCCCTAAAAATAGGGCCAAATATTATGTAAAATTTTGAAGGAATTTTCTGTTTATTTTTTTTTATTTGTGCATTGCATCTTGTTAACAACAACATCTCAAATTTAAACATATCTGAAGTCCTGTGTTCTGAAGTCATACAATTAAGTTTAACATAGTTTTAAGCTTGTTACATACTTCACAAGAAGCAAGAACTTTGTGTGCTCAAGGCCGCAAGACTTTCTCACCACCTTGATCAGCTGTTCATTAAAACAATCTGTTTATTCTGTTTTATCGGCAGAAACATGGAAGCTCCATGCTTTTCAGCAGTAACCGTGTCCGCCTCAAATGTCCGACCAATGGCACAAGAAGAAAGTTCTGCTCGGGGGAGAATCCTAATGACACAGTTCACTTCTCAGGATTTACAGATTCACAGTGTCGTGTGCAAAGATGGGAAACCTGTGTGGAATATTCTAGTCTGTTTGAACATTAAAGTTGGCACCATGAGTGCAGTAGACAGTTTAGGAAGTCACATCCATCCTCATCACTACTTCTAATCAATGAGTTTCACCATTGAATAGCAGCAAAATAGCCTAAACTATCAAAATAGAAAAGTATCTGTGTGTTTTTTTGGGGCTTAAAATAATGTTGAATGAAAACTTATTAACTGATCTTTATTGGCTCAAATATTCTGTTGAGCCAAGTTTTCTGTTTTTGGATAAACTAAAGTGTCCATACAATTAACAATAAAATGTCCCTGTAATTTTCTGCTAGGAAATGAGCCGTGCTATCTAAAGCTACAGTATACAATTTTTTTTTCAACAATATAAATAAAAAAATAAAAAATCACAATGAGTACAGTGAAATATGACATTTCCTACAGATAATGATTCTGTGGTGGCCTGCTCTGCTCCAGAAAGTGATTTATCAAACTTAAAGCATTTTAAGTTTAACAGCCAAAAATATCTGATGTCGTTGTCAGACACAGGAAGCATTTTTATTCTATGACAAAGCTCAAATAAACAACCAAACATTACCTGACCAGCTCTAAATACTGCATAAATACAAATACATACAATACAAACTAAAGTGATTAACAGTTAAAAAGGTGGAAATCTTTGTAAGTTAGCTGGGACCAAACCAGAACCAAGAGGCGACTGGATGTGGGATTACCCAGAAGGTGTGATACACTTAGCAGATCTATATGTAAAGCAGATAAAAGCATACACAGCAGTCCAGCTGCCCTGTATCCAGTGCAGTTTACTGCACTGCAGCAGCTACAGTATCAACCTGTCCCTGGGAGACGTGTCATTTAGGCAGAAGCAGCAGGTTGGATGCAGCTAAACGACAGCTCCAGCCATTAGCAGGGCCTAATTAAGACACGCTAATTATTGGTGATGGAGTGAGTGCTTTGTCGAGCCGTCTCTAAATAAATAATGAATACATAATCATCATGCTTAAACAAGCCGCTTGAGCTTAAAGAGTCACAGACCCCCACAGGCCTTGTGGGTAAATGGTGGAGCAAAGCAGGGAGGACTACAGTGATGCATCATGGGAGCTGTCAGTGGGTAAAAAAAAAATGAATATGGATTTATAATTAACTACCTGAACCTAATGAAACTGTGATGTTTTCTTGCTAACCACTGTGTGCACACTGTGACCCCTGTTATATAAAATCATGCAACATCAACATTAATAATAGATGTTAGCCGTTTTTCTGTCTTGAGCTATTTAAAATGGACCGACCTGTTTTTCATACACATGTAACTTGTCTGTTTATAATCACCTGAGTGTACTTATACACAAGTTGATATTGGCTCTTCTGCCTGTGGGTCTTTCCCCCTCCCTGTTGCTTGTTTGCTATTGGATTTGCTGTTATGTGGTCTTTTAATCTATTCCTCTAGGTTTTGTCTGTCTAGTCCGTCATGTTATCTAAAACTTTAACAACCTTCTTGGAGTCTGACATCAATGTAAATGAGACCTGGGGGAACAAATTGTTTGTCTGGCCCTGTTACGCCTTCTGTCTTAGTCAATATGCCTGCATGACCTCCGTGCTCCTCCTCTCTCCCTAGTAACTTCATGGCTTCCTCATAAAGTCATTGGTCAGCTTCTTGTCTCCTCCCATCCTGCTCTTCTTCGCTACTGCTAATTTTCTGCTTCCATTTTTACATCCTATTATGAATCACCTCCTTTTTGCTGCCTTTTGTTCATCTTTTTTCATTTTGCTCATGTACTCTCATTTGCTATCAGCTGATGATTAAATATTCTATCTTTTCTTCGCTTCAGCTGTCCACAGATGTTCTCCTCAAAGCAGTTTTTTTTTAATATCTTTCCCCTCCTTTCTTCCCCTTCCATTTCCCTTTTACAAAACAGAGATCCAGAATTATGAGAAGTCATTAAATATTTCATTATTAAAACAAATGGGAATATATAGAGACAAAAAGATGCCACTTTTCTTTATAAGAGTATCACTTTGAATGAAATGTATGCTCGTAAATGGTCACGACTTGAGAAACCGAGTTTTTCCAATAAAGCATCCATTTTACAGTGTAAGTGTAATGCACTGCAGCTCGTTGATGATGCTCTTGAACGTAACTCTCCAGAAGTGTGTAGGAGTCACAAATCTAAATTGCATCATTAACATTGAACATAAAAATCTTTTATCTTTTTCTCCTTGTCCTTAAAGAACATTGCTGATGCTAAACTACACTTCTTGTGACGCAGTGCTAATTAAAAGTGCCCACAAGGACTTGAGAATTGAGATGAAAGATGAAAGAAAAGGTGTCCATCCTCAGTGTCTGATCAAGTAAACTTCTTTCAGCAGATCACTGTGTCCTTTGAGAGACTTTCAAGAGGCCAGCCAGGGATAGCAGGGATGGCCATTAGTTCCACAACTGACAGCATAGTGGCAGGAAATTTTAACTTGTGGCCAAGCATCCTAATAAGCTTAAAAGTGGCTGAAAGGAGGAGATAATGAGCTCAAAACAAAGAAAATACAAGTGCTACCTCCCTACTTATTTCACAGGACTGTTTCAGCAATTCAGTCAATAAACACACATCTGAGACCTAAACACACACAGATATTAAATCCAATTTTTTCACACTCGGACTTTTTCAGCCGGTGAATAACTTTCACAGAGGTTCCTAAAAGCATTTTAAAACACAGATGCCTTGCAAAGCCCATGTGAATTTTACTATATGTAGATATTTTCTTAAAGTTTCATATTTAAAGAAGGTTTGTAATATATACAACTAGGAAAATCTCAAGGTGGTCATGGTTTCTCCTGTGATAACCCTTTCAGAGACTTCCAATTGCTGGTGTCCTGTTAACACTGCATCAGTGATACGAATGGCAGATTACAGCCTGCTGAACACGCCAGGAGGCTCAGAAGGGACTTATTGACCCATATTAATTTAAAAGATGTGCAGTGATAAGACTCCATCGAACACTATAATAACAGTAAGATCATGTTTGTAATTATAAAATAGCTTTTTTGGCAGGACTGCAGTTATTATGAATCTAATAAACTACCAACCAGCAATCTAATCATATTAATAAACATAAAAAAAGTCTTAAGTAACCTTTTCTGATCATATATAAATCATATAGAAAGGACTTCAGGTACACAGTATCCTATAATACTTACATTTATGTTTAAATTTTATAGATTTTTTTCATCTTAAAGAGAATGCAAGAAAGCAGAAGACAAATAAAACAGTTAATAGTTTTAAAAAATGGAATAAAAAAGCAATAAAATAAAGAGGATATGTAACCCTGGTTGCTATGCAACAGTGGAAGAAAGGGTAGGTGACTACATGAGTATCTTTATAGCATGTGAGGAGTCTGAAAATATTTTTCAGAGCACTGCAACCCAAGATGTGTTGGAAATGGTACTGGGTACTTCCAGTAGCTGGTATTTCTGAGCTGCTGGTATATTAACGTTGTAGAGAAATGAATGGATTATCTGTTTAGCCTTTTTTATTTGGAGCAGATTTTGTATTGATGCAAACAGCATGTATGTAAAACTGAGAGATGGCTTTTGAGAAATGAGGTCTGTAACCTCCATCATGTTCATTATCAGGCTATGTGCTGTGCTGCATTGAGGACAACTGTATTGAATCATTGACACAATCATTGGCTGTTCAGAGGCTCTCAGAGAAGTCATGTAAAACTTTATCAGTGGGAATGGATTTTTGATAAAGGAAAGAGCGACTGGTATTCCACCAATACCAAGTTTTACCATTACATGCCTAAACACATTCATGTAGTCGTATTAATCTCATCGGGTCTGTTTACTTTCCTCTTACATTCATTGGTTTCTATTTTAATACTGTATTATTTTTAAGCTATAGTGCTTTTATCCACCTATTACTTATTTGAGCTATTCACATGATTTTAGATTCTTTTGGTTTTATACAACCTGTATCATAATATAATGCTGTACAATATCTGACAGAGGAGGAAAAGCTTATTAAAAAACAAACACCTGTTTACAAGAAGGCTTTTAGAAATCTCGGTCTACAAATTTAAGATTCATTTGTAAAGAAACAAGGCTGAAGAAGTGTGTTTTGATTTGATTTGTCAGCAACCTCGGCCCTCTGCACCTCACAGATGTCTGAGAATAAATGATTTGCAAGGTTAATGCAAATGCAAGGAGAAACAAAATAGCCAGAGTCAAATAACATATAGTTTATATCTGCATTTCAAAAAGTCACATGAATGTATAAAATGAGACTAATTGTAAAGTATTCTGGGAGAAAAAAAAAGAGAACAAAACAGACTTTGAAAAATCTCAGTAGCGAAAGTTGCATGTCTTTTTAAAAATTCTGCAACCCATGGAAGAAAATAGGCACCCATTTTGCAAAGAAGTAAATCTAATATTTCCACATTTGCCCATCTTTCACTAAAGCCATATAAGAACAAAGCGCTACCCTGGGGCTCCCATGGTGACAATGCGTCATGTTAGGGGCAAACATTACATGGCTGGCTCTGTGTACATTTATATCCATGACTGAAGTGTATATGCGCCCAGCTGCAGCTGTATCCTGCATAATTCATGACATGTCAGAGCTTTCCACTTTCTGCTGTCTGTCAGCACTGCGAGTCCCCTGTCCCTCCCCATCCACTCCCACTGAATGGTAATGACAAGGCAGGAAGCACACACAAAGTCACAAGAAGATCATCATGGAAGCGTAGACAAAGAACCAAACAACACAGTCATACACACTTATACAGTGTATAGTATTACACCTAAACTGTGTACACTACTAATAATATGAAAAAGAGGCGGCAAACATACTCATGAATGTGTGTGTCCATGTCATAGGTAAGTGTTTCTGCTCTGCCTTAGAGCTCTTGTATGGTGCCTTATGACAGGCCGTCAGTCTGACGCTCCAGCAGCAAAAGTAGTAGAGTCCCTTGGGAGGCCTCTAAAAGCTCACAGGGTTCTGCGGGTGGGGAGCCAGAACTTAGTGAAAGCTTTTCCATGTTCATCCACCAAGCTCTGCTTCTCCTCCTCTGGCAGCCCTGTCTCTACTAGCCTCATTCTGCATCCAAATGCAGAGAAAAACTCACTAACCTCTACCCTCTAACCACCCATCACTCCTCTCTCATCTCCCATTTCAGCACCGCATCTGTCATTTTTTCTCCAACATGTCTGTATCTTCCTTTCCACTTCACCTCCTTTCACCCCTTCCAAGCAGTTACCTCTCTGTCCTCCCCTTCCTCAAATTTCACATCTGCCATTCTCCTTGTACATCTCCATCTCTACTGTCCAGCTGTTGACCCCCCCCCCAATAAATTACTGTTGGAGTCTCTAAGAGGCCTTATCCTTGTAGGGCCCTGATGGCGCGCCTGGATTAAAAAGCACAAGAAAAACAGCATCAGGATAATAGCTGTCAAAGGACTGAGTAAGACATGAGGGATTGTGGAAAGCAGGAGAGGGATGCTCACAGCACCAAGTGCTGTAGTGACAAACATCATGTCGCTTCAGGCTTGAGAAGTGTGCAAAAGTTTTGGCGTGATCCCTGAGACTTTAATTCTAATCACTCAATATTAAGTAAAGTTTATGACTAATATAGACTGATCTCTGAGCTACCAATCATTCGCCCTATCAATCCTTATTGGTGAGAGAAAATAAGATTGTTTTGGCCACTAATGACCATCATGTGATAACAACTTCTACAGAAAGGTGGACAGTAAAAGAGAGGCATAACACGCAGCAAAGGGCAGTGCACTTGTACTTGGACTCGGTATAGAGGGTGTCTGCTCAAGAAGCTGCACTACATGGCACCCTGATCTAGTTTAACATACAGTATCTTACAAAAGTGAGCACACTCCTCGCATTTTTGCAAATATTTCATTATATCTTTTCATGGGGCAACACTATAGAAATTAAACTTTGACATACAGAATATCAGAGTTTAGTTTTTATAGTTTGGGGTCCTGTATATCAAAGTTTCATTAGACAGAAGATGAAAATCTGACTCAGTAAAGTAAAAAAAAAAAAAAAAAAACTTTTAACTTCACTGTTTTGGCTGTATATCTTGTTTCTTTAGACTTAAACATCTGTGTAAATCTGCTTTCATTGTTAGTGAATTAATAATAAATATTAACAAGGGTTAATGAGGCATTCCGATCTGAAAGTAAGTAAGGGCACATTCACACCAGAGTAGTCTGGGGATTTTTCTTCCCCTTAAAGAGCTACTGCTCTTACTCTTACTGGAACATGAATAACACTTTTTTTTGTACTTTCTGTTAATTTTCTAACAGGAAAAAAAAACTCTTCTTCTTCTTCCTTGGTCTATTTACTTTTGCATGTATTGTATATAAAGGAACATTTTAATGCAACCTCACCTAAAAACCTAAAGCATAATTAAATGGGGACTTTATAAATGTAAGTATTTAAGTTTTATTCAAGATTACTATGGATAGAGCATCAAAGAACTGAAAAAATAGAAAAAAAAACTTTTTAAATGATAGCTTATTAAAATAATAAAAAAAGAGTTACAGTATCAATCAACAGTTTGGACACACGTATTAATTCAAACTGTATAGGCGATCCAGCAAATATTCAAGTAAAGTCTAAAAACGAAATTCTTATTTTTATGTACTCTCCAAATGACGTTCTAAAAATACATTTCTGTATAAAAGTT
This sequence comes from Melanotaenia boesemani, assembly GCF_017639745.1. Lineage (NCBI taxonomy): Eukaryota > Metazoa > Chordata > Actinopteri > Atheriniformes > Melanotaeniidae > Melanotaenia > Melanotaenia boesemani. The sequence continues at coordinate 21,280,387 of NC_055691.1, read as the reverse complement.
CAGGTAATGCTCAGTCCATATGGACTTCATAAATGCATTCACATGCTCCAATGATTTAGGCACATGTTCCTTAATTTAAATAAATCTATGGGTGGGCTCATGTTAGCTAGTATACATGACACATCTGGGACAATGTAAGATGGAATATAATGAGGGCTGTGGAAAACTGCACATCTATTTTCAAAATGGGTAACCAGGCCAAGTTAAAATATTCAGATAAAGATTATGCAAGTAGATAATTGTTTGTATTGTTAAATAAAATCACACTTTTATTAATGTGAGGTGTGTGTGCAACACATTTTATATTCATTGAAACTGCAAGTAACTCTGCATCAGCTACATAGCGATTTATTTATTTACTTGTCTACAGGACAAATCCACAACCAACTTTTTAGTCACATGAAGGAAATTTGTTGTCTTCTTGTGTTTACCATGGATCTTATTGTGTCAATTAATTAGAGTAAAAGAAAACAAGATTGCTTGGTGTTACATACTTTCATAACCTCCTCCCTAACTTCACTATGTCATGTGTTGCCAGACACACAGTGCTCTTGCTGCTGTAAATTGTATGATATATATTTTTGGTATCCATAAACATAAAATGTCATCATATTGTCCTGGTGGTTGGGATGATGTATGTGTAGGTCAAAGAGACACCATGCCCTCACTTTGTATGGAGGCTCTGAGAAAAACAGGTTGTGCCAAAACAGTTTGAAAGATCAACAACCAGCTGTTAAAGCTCCATCACTCAGCAGACAACATTTGGCTTAACAGAGCTGACAGTAAACTTACTTACATACCACCAAAAGAGTTTTTTTTTCTAGACCCCATTTTTGCCGAGTGCTTGTTGATTTTCCTGTTTACTATTTTGCTCCTGTTTTGGTGCTGAGTAATTACACCACAGTAAAATAAAATGATAAAAAAGGAGGCAAAGCGAGTAAGGCAGCGATCTAATACACTAAAGAAGGTAATGAAATGTGTGATTGTTTGGAATGTCCCGTTTCAAAAGGAAGAGGTTCTCAGACACTCTTTGTCCCAAAATTGGAAGGAAGATAAGTCATTACTCCAAGAAAAAACACGCTCCTTTCTCATCATCTTAAAGCAGCACGACGAGGAAATTCATTAACTTTAAGATGGGCAGTAAAAAGGATGCCTCATAAAAAAACAACCCCCAATCAATACCTAAGCCAATGAAAAAGCACAGAGGCTCAGTTTGCCGCATTCAAACACAAGCAAGCACAGAATGAGAAAACTGTCTTGACTTTCCATTAGCCAGGCCACTTGTCTCCCAAAGGACAGTCCATTAAAGTTTGAAATGGGTTATGTGAAAGGTGCTGCTGTGGAGATTAGACATATAGCATGTATTACACAACCACAATGATTAAAGTCTGTCTTGATTACCCAACACAGGACAGAAAATCCCGTAGAGTCAGATTCTAAGCCTGGACTCTTATCACAAAAGTGTGTTTGACATATTTTCATACATGAAAGTGAGTTGTGGCTGACTTAATAACTGAATTAAGCTATCATGGCTTATCAGATATTGTGAATCAGGAGTCAAAATGTAGATACAGCATAGAGCCCATGAGGAGAATGCCACCCTGATTAATACAAGTTGGATATGGGTTAATTCCCATTCTGCTCCAACTGCAGTTCAGATTGGCCAATGGGCCTTAGGAAGAGGTGCAGCATCTCCACAGAAAGCAGACCCACACAATCATTAATGACACATTCATGAACCCACATGGGTACAAACATATTCAAACTTTCAAGCTGAACATACTCAAGTTAGAAAAGCTCAGAAAAAGGGAACCCAAAATTTACTTTGCATCACACTTACATATCCAGTCTGAAGTCATGAAACTAGAGAGAAATCTTACCTGTTTCGCACCTATTCCCTGTAAATCCATGCTGGCAAACACAGTTGTTAGGTGAAACACAGGTTCCCCCATTCTGGCACAGCCCGTCACACATTGCTGGAGACACACAAGAGGAGAAGAGCCATTAATCAGTAAGATTAATGAGCATTAACTATGTAATTAGACCAGCAGCAGCATAAGTATTTGCATGCAGAATAAGAGCTAATTTGGTGATGAGATTCATTACAGACTTGCACAATATTATTTCACATGATTAATGCCTCTCGCCGAGGTTAATTCCAAAGAGTTCAGCATCCATGGGCTCACTCTTAGTTAATATGTCCCCCAAAACACAGAGAAGTCATTGAACTTGACAGACTGAATTGGAAATAAAGGTAATATATGCACAAATCATACAATGCTTACTTAGAGTGGATGTACTAAAAAGCAGTATAAATCTTATTGAATAAAAGAAAGACCAAACAGTGCCTCCTATTATGAGAAAAGAGTAGACATTGTCCATCTATTAGGTCAGTTGTTCCCAACCTTTTTTCCTTGGGGACCCCCTTCATGCATATACTAAAATGCCATGGACCCCCTGCTCCACTCTGTGTTGGAACCATGCTGGTTTTAGGCTTTCAAAAAGTGACATTCTCACCATATATCATGGATTCTGGTTTAATCCTGCCCTTTGATAAAGCTAAAGTTAAATTAACAACATAGAGCCTTACTTTTCTTTTATTAAAATAAGGAAAATTTTTGGACATTAATCACAATGGCTCTAATGTTCAAAGCCTCAGGGACCTCCTGTGCTCTTTGGGGGACCCCCTTGGGGGGTCCTAGACCCCAGGTTGGGAACTACTGTATTAGATGATGCACTGAAGACAAATCTATAATATTTTCAGTTTTATAAATTAACTTTTGTCAGTCTATGAATGTGCCACATTTGCTTCCATTCAACCAGAAACAATTAGATCCTTCTTTTGTCCTTTCAAGTTAAAGGCAGGATGACATTGAGTCGACCATGAATTTGGACAACTCAAGCAAAGCACTAAGTCATCAAGTACAATCTTCACATTTAAGATTGACTTATTTTCTCTATTTTATGCTCTGACCAGCTGGTTTTTTTTTTTGTTTCTCACATGATGTCTTCCACTAACCACTGCTATTGTAGTATCCTTAATTAATGTGTGAAATCAGTGCAGGTCCACCTTAAATGGATTTCTAATCAAGGAATTGATTAACTAGGCAAGGTCAGATCAATTTTCTAGTAAGGCCTTAGATTACAAATAGAACGGCAAACAGCAGGAGGCACTCATTAAATCTGGGTTACAGAAGGCTGTTTTGCAGGTGCCTGCAGATACACAAGCATAATGATAGTCTTGGGAAAATGATGCTATAACAATTCAACATAAACATCTGTACATTTGACATGATTATCCATTGTTTGATGAGGTAAAGTCTTCAATTTAAATATATATATATATTTTTTTTTTTTTTTTAAAGCATGATATTCATTATGTGGAGCACAATTTGTCCCTGTGCAGGAAAAGGCAATCTGGTTAGAATTAGAACAACAGTGATTAATGGAAAGCAGATACAGTGGTGGATCCTCATGTGAAGAATTGAGCAAAAACCCAGACACACTGAACATTGCGGTACTCACCTTTGCAGACTGTCCCGTTGCCTGTGTAGCCTGGCTTACAGGAGCAGCTGTGGCCCCCAACCATGTTAAAACACAAGGCATTCTCGTCACAATTGTGGAGCCCGCTGAGACACTCGTCATGTTCTGAAAACGAGGTAAACAGTTCATCATTAATACATACAGAGCTATTGTATTGTATATTCATACACTGTTTGCCTGATGAAAGTGGAACAAACAGCAACATATCTGCAAGGAAAAACTATTGCTATCAAGAAAATAACCCTTGATTAAACAGAAGTAAGTGTTGAAGCATGAATGTGTCCAGCTGCTTTCAAACATATATAGTTTATCAAAGTTGTTTCAGAAAGTGACAATGGCCCTTTAGTTACAGTTTTAGTGGCAGGATTTTTAGTTACTCGCTCTCCTTCCACTCCTCAGTTTGAGTTTACATGCTGGAATATCTTTTATGTTCAGCTTTAAAACACGTTTCACCACATCCACATTATATGAAAGGCTCATTTAAAGTTCCATGCTCTTCATTTGCCCCTGAAAACAAAGAAGGATCTTAATCCCTGAGAGAGTCACACAAAAGCAGGGTGCCGTTCCCTCATATTTTAGAGATTCACATAAATATTGCTTTCTGATATGTAGCTGCTTTCCAAGCTCTGCCAGGGCTGAAGTCTTGAAAACTTTCTCTACTTGTTCAAAGTTTCTGAAATCTTCTTTTCCTGTTTAACATTTCTGCATCTTATCATTGAAAAGAATGAAAACAGATGCTAATCTTAAAGGCTCAACGTTCTGTCGACAGAGTTCTTTTATTTTAGTTATAATGTTTGGAAAACATTTAGCCTGAGATTCTGTTTTTGTTTTAATGTATTTTCCACTTCTTATTATCATATCTTTATAGTACATTCAGAACTTTCAGAAGCTGCTTGATTAAACCTCTTAGAAAATGTTAAGATCCTTGTGTTAAGTGTTAATTTGGTGGAGATTATTCAGACAGCTTCTCCTTATTCTATCTATTCTTTTTGGGTGCAAGGAGCCCAGCTGGGGACAGAATTAAATTCACCCTGCTTTTTTTCTTTTTCCACATTTTGTTCAGACATCAAGCAGATCTCTGGGGCATTCTTCAACCACAGAGGTACAGTGTTTTTCCACCACTTGGGGCTTTTTTAAATGCACGCAGTTGTGAAAGACAGGAAGATCTGAGGATTGAAAGACGGCACCCGAAGAGTGAGAGGATCAGAAACATGAATGCTTGCTGCAGGAGACCTGAGCCGCATCATCCATTTCCCTGTCATCATCCAATCCATTATGTCTCCTGAACAGACCGTGGACTCATCCAAATTGAAAGTGACATTGTGATGAGCTCCTTCATCGAGAATGTGATGTATGTGTGCAAGTGTGTGTGAGAGATGGATTGAAGGGCACCAGGAGAGCCCATTGCTTTGCTCTTGTTCCTGCACACACACATGCACACATACCTGCCATATGGCAAAATTAAAGTCTGCTCTTTGCCATCTAAAAACATGAGAGAGAGGAAAGCAAACTCTGTTTTTTTTTTTTTTTTTTTTCCAAGGTCATATCTGGCAGAGCAGCAAACTGTCTGAGCAAAGAGGGCAGTGGACTGAGCGGCTCCATGTGTACTGTGTGCGTTCAGTGTGTGTTATAACATTAAGCCTAAAGTTGCCAAGGTAATTTAGGAATTTAGACTCATTACACAGCTACACTCTGTGTAAACGACTCAATTTAATCACCTGAATCTTTGCTATGTGTGTGTCAGTGTGAGAGCCTGCTGCAGCTCAGGCTGTAGTCAGATAAACAATCAATTATGTACAGCCTGTCATTGGGGATCTCACTACAGCTGCCTCTTTTTCTCAGCGCTCGTCTCTCTCCACCTTCTGCCAAAACATTCCCTGCCTCAGCGAAATCTGACCTCAGGCTGCTTTCTTCAAAATAATGTTACCTCAAATTTCGTTTTACAACTGCAGGTCTGAAAGGACGATGATCTTATGGCATTTATGTAAAAAAACAAACAAACAAACAAACCCTTTTATTTCATCTAAGCCAGTATAAATGCTTTTCTTTTATTTCCCAAGGCCCAAGGTATTTACGGTACATAATTTAACTTTTCAAGACCTGCTAGTTTTAAACATATTAACTATGATAATCATAGTATAATGTATATTTAACAGAAAAGTAATGCACATACATACGGTTGAAAATAAAATAAGAAATGAGCAATGACATCCTTAAAAACAAGTTTCACTAAAGCACAAGAGACTGTGTGCTAATCCTCTCTGTGACAGAAAGCAGTGGAGATATGGATGACTTTTCAACTCTCTTTGAAACAGTGAAATTAGAAAACAAGCTGGTAAATTAGATATTAATATTAAGATTAGAGGTTTCCCAGTGGGGCTTCAGACTACTAGTAGTGCTGTGGAGCATTGCTTTTATAAGTGGGTCCCCAATTTTTTTTGTATCCTGCAACCAGCATGAGAACGTCAGACATTGTGGCAGTTTTGCTCCAAGGAATATAGAAACAAAGGGTAGAAGAAGACAAGTGCAAAAACATGTTAACAATGTAAGATTTTAATTAGATTTAAAGGCTGAAAAACATCAAACAGACAATGTGTCTCATTTACCAATAGATGTTCGTCTCTCTCTCTCTCTCTCTCTCTCTCTCTCTCTCTCTCTCTCTCTCTCTCTCTCTCTCTCTCTCTCTCTCTCTTTATATTTATATATTAATTTTTTTAATAAATGTGTTCTTAGTAGAGTTCCTGGAGGGGAAAAACAAAAGTTTTTCAGATTCATTATGTTCCTTGACAAAAAGGTGAATGAAATGAGAGGGCTATGAGAACACTGAGGAATTGGAAAAAAAAAAAAAAAGCTGAGCTAGAAGAAGAAAACACTTGCACATACATGAATGTCCACTGGCCGCAATTTGTCTAACATATATATAGAAAATGATAGTAAAGAGATGCACTGTAAAGACCTGAGATCAGTAGTAAATTCAAAACACCTGAAAAGTCAGGTTAAGAATCCACTGTTTCCAACGCATTTCCAAAGTATGTCTATGCTTAGTATGATGTTTGTGCTTTGTGCAACTCCTGAGGAGTGACAGACCAAATTTAGATGATGTCTGTGGGAGTTGCAGATGAGTTGTACATGTGTGGAGTGGTAGTGATGGTGGTTATGGGAATAGATCTGGAGAGGGTGCCTCATCATGCACACAGGTACAGACAGTTACAGGGATGTTAAAGCAGCAGCAATTTTGCACGTTACCCATCTTTGGAATAGAAGTCACAAAAACAGAGGCAAATGTCTACAAGCAAGACCAATTGAGCCATCTGACTGATTGTAATCTATTCTGATCCCTGTTGTTTACAATCCCCTCCATTCCTGCTTAACCTCTGGCCCATGTCCATCCTTCCCTCTACCTCCTTTAGGCCCATCCCTCCATGGGTTCTTTTGCCTCAGGGGCCCAGGTCTGGCTATCACAGGATTAGAACAAGGACACACATAACAAACATATCTTGGGAGGAAGAGAAAGCATGCACTATAGTATGCCAAAGTGTACACACACACACCTCAGGACAGCCTTCTTTAATAACATTCAAACAGAGAGCACAACCAATCCACTACCTTTCATGGATTAGCTGCTAATCTCACAGAGCGGGGAGCACCTCGGGCACTTTGGGGGAAAGCTGAAGAGTGCAAAGAGGAAGAAAGAGGAGGAATGTTGACCTTCAAGATCAATAATTAAGTTATGGTCAAATGACGCTTTAAAAAAAAAAAAAAAGTTGGGGGTGTCTCTTTTACAAAAGCTCCAATCAGATTTGGAGCGATGACTGTGTCGAGACACGTGGCTGTGCAATTCATTTAAGTAAATACATAAAGTCCACATGTTGCAATCTACCACTAGCTGGGACATGAAGCTGCTACCTCCCTCACTGCAGGTGGCCTTGATGTAAGATATAGACTTATGTCTGAGCTCCCCGACCCCCTATCAGGCTGAGGAGAAATAAAACCAGTGCTCCGTGCTGTTTCTCCATGGCTTAAATCTGGAGATCAGACCTTTAATACTGTTCTGCACATAAACACTGAGCCATGAAATGAGCTGGGTTCAACTTAATCCTCTTTACTTGGCAGACTAGTCCATATGCAACACTGTAATGCATGTGGAAATATGACTATCAATACCGGAACCATAGTTTCTGCTGATCTCGCATTTCATTAATTGGTGAAAGGCACTGCAGACGATAAAGACCTTAATATATCATGTGAATGTACAATATCAATAGGTACTGAATAGGGTGGCTTAATGTTTCCTTCTATAGTTGTTATATTTCATCTGTGAGCAAATTAGAGGAATCAGCATTCCCACTGGACTCTTCAAACACACACAGATGTTCAATTACAACAGCATCATCCCATTTCCACTGTCATTTACTACCAGTATGACTACAAAGATGTCACAGCACCCTGCACAAGGCTTATAATGGTGTGTATTCCACAGTAGATCATTTATTTAATATTATTTCACTATAATTCATAAATCTAACATTGCCTAAAAAGTGAGATGTTGCTGCTGCAGTGATTGTGTGCAATAGCCAGTGCAAAGAAAGTGGATGTGTAGCAGATTGTAGGTTAATAACTCAGCAGGCAGATCACAACAATAATTTGACTGGAGCAGAGGAAAAGTCATTTCCTCAAACCTTCACAAAAGGCTCAGTTTAATCACAAAGACTGACTTTTATAAAGAGACGTGCAGCTGTGCATTTTACTACAGTGATGTGAAGGCATTTTAATGGGAAACTACATAAAATATAGCGGGACAATTTAATCCTAGGGGTTTGGGGAAATTAATCTTCATTGTGAATCTGGGGAGTGAGAACACTGTGCAAGAAAGACAAATGAGTTTAACAATAAAAGTTGCCCCTAGCTCAGAAGACCAGAGAAAACAAGGTGAACAAAATCACATAAGACCTAGTAGCTGTTATAGATAATATGTGCAAGGACCAAGTCAGCTTGGAAGTTTCCTGATTTAAATAAATGCTAAGAACAATGTTAAACATGATTTTAACTGATTTCCATTGAAACAAGTTAGCGGAAGCTCTAAACAGAGGCAGACGGAGCAGGAAATGAGAGTTTTCAAGGGGTATTTTTCTTGTTGCTACGTTTTGCAGTTATAATTCAAACTCCTATAGCACGACAGGAAGGCTGCAGGCCTAAATCCTCTGCCAGCTCATTTACTGTGCTGCCACTGAGTTAGTTTGTATTGGTGCAAATTGTTTGTTTAATTACAGACACAGAGGAAACGCAGCATGCTGCCCTCTACTCAGAAATGATTCACACGGGCAGCTTCTTAGCATTGCGTTTCACGAGCTGCAAACAACTGCTGAGGAACGAGGCAGATCCGTTCATCACTACATCACATTTGTCTTTCTCAGTGAAGCACAGAGACATTTCTGACTGTTATTTTTCCATTCTATTTTACTCTGCATTTTCCTTTACACACATGACCTTATTAGTATTTTTGGCATCATCCTTGCACTTCTGGCATTAACATACGTCCCTGATTGCAGATTTTCATCACTCCCTTGTCCAGTAGACAGCAGATTTTCCAAAGAAGCTGCCAACTGCTTATAGTTTGTTCTCATTAAAATTCCTGTGCAAACATTTTGTTTGGTTTTGGCAGCTTTACAAGGCTGGACATGGGTGTGAAAACATAATAATCAAGCATAAATCTTACCAGCTGATATGAATATACAGCACCCGGAAATAAATCTAATTCGAAGCTGAGCTTCATAAATTCCCTTATGTTTTGATGGGGTGAACCACAGCATCTCTTACACCATCTGAAGCCTCGAACTTTGTAAATATTTTGCTTGAAATTCAGTAGTATGAGATTCAGAAGCTAAAGAACAACCAATACCTGAATGATCCTCAGCTGAGTTTACAATATGTACATATGGAGATTTTCTGGAGCATGCCCTGAACGTGGAAGACATCAAGTATGAAGTGGAATATTCATGCTTTCAATCCGTAACTATCTCACTTTTATTTCTCATCATCTTTAATGAGGGTATAACTATCCATATATATGCATAACACAAACTGTGTGGAGGGTTTACACAACTCAACATACATATACTACAAAAAGAGCTTTGTTGATCCTTTCATCCTTAAGCTGAGGACACTCGTCTTCTGCTTTGAGGGTTCAGTTATACAAAAAAAAAAAAACTGCTGCACTCTTTATTGTGGCCAAATTCAAACATGACTGTCTTTCTTTTAAATCATAAAAAAAAATATGATGCAACACGGTCTATTTTTCTCATATATAACAGTGCAACATCTAGCGGTAGAAGCTACTGAGACCAGCCGTTGCAACAACCACAGTCATCTGTTATGCAGCTAGAGAACAAAGACTGTAAAACATCTACACAATCTTTTCAGATTGAATTGGTTTCAACTTTGATCAGGAACAAATGGGTCTGCCGCCTCCACTCACAGTCTCGCTACTTCACAGGTTCTCTATAACTTCCTCTCTACTTATCACACATACGTGCAGAGTACATTCGCACGCCATATGAAGACTGCACGCACACAAACTGTACACACTGTACTCACTCAAAAAAGTCCACAGTCACTTTGTCACTTCCATCTTTTTCCTCAAAGTGAGAGGATAAGAAGTCTCACCTACTTTTAAATCACTTTTTAAATGTTGTAAATTGAATAGTAACAAGCGACTTGTTACTTAAACTGTTAGAATGCTGCAGAAAGGGGATGTCTTCAGTCATGTTGCATTTTGTACAGGTTTTTTTTTTTTAGCTTGGAAATAAATGCTCCTAAATTATTGTAACATTATTCAAACCAAGCTGTGAACTGAATCTGCCTGAGAAACTGTCTTTATGCCTCATACTAACTGGACCATGACAATCACAAATCAGCTGTCAGTGTTAAGTAGAATTTCAAATGTTGATAGTTTAAGGTTGTATTTGCATCTTTAAGATGATAAATGCTTTGTAATCTGCACTAAACAAATGTACCCCAGAAATAATTCTGCTTTTTGATAGAATTCAGCATTTCTCTGCCATTTCAGTAGTTTCTCCTGCATCATAGAGTCACTTAAGTCGCAAGGCTTGTTTTGATTTATATGTGTGTGCATTTTATGTTAATGTGAGGTTAATAATGAGAGTAAATCTAACAGAAACAAACCAAACTCTGACGTTTGCCCCTACATAAACACAGCAAATGAACAGACAGAATGTGTAGGATTTTAAGATAGATCCACAGAAAAATGTGCTAATACAGACGCTGTCTGGTGTTGACAAAAAAGAGAGTGTGTGGCAGCATGGCAACAGCTTACAGTGTGTTTTGCAGGTATTGCTTGCTCAGTAGGTGTCCTTGTCATAACATGATTTTCCTTTTTTTTGCCTCATGCTCTGATGTAACATCTCACAATGCTCAAATTGTAACATGTGCTTCTTGACTCCACTATGTTTGTATATGAAACCGTTCTCTGCTGTACAGACTAAGAAATATTTACATCGGTCTCTACTCATGCAGTGATAACAAGAAAAGCATTCTCATGTGTATAAGCTGACATTGTTTCTCTAGAAGCTGAAACTCAGAGAACCAGAATGAACACAGAACCATCTCTTCTTGAGTCCTGCCTGTCAAAACACAGGAGGAGGAACTCACCTGTGCAGGAATAGTCGTCGATCCTGATGTAACCTGTGTGGCAGATGCACATGAAGGAGCCGGGGGTGTTAACACACATGGTGTTCTCTCTGCAGTAGTGCTTCCCTTCAGCACACTCATCAATATCTGAAGAGAAGAGAGAAAAAAAGCGAAAACATATAATGAAACAACTCATGATTTAAAATGGGAATTAAACTGCTCTACCATGTTGACAATGATTAATTGTTTTATTTTAATTACTATAGTCCCTTGAAGGATTTTTACATGAACATATGAATCAGATGCACTTTTACAGTTATCCCCAGTGTTATATCATTGCTTATTTTTAGTGTCTCCCCCTTTCTGGCATCATTTTGTCAAGCAGGTTCTTGCCACACATGGCTCCTAAAGGCTTGTGCACAGCCAGTGAGAAAAGGCTATTTGTCTACATCAGTGGGAGACGAGGTCAACATGCAGATGGTCCATGAGAGATGGGTGCTGAGCATTTAAAGTAGTAGCACTCAATTTTCTGTTCAAAATACAGCCCTCCACAAAGTAGCTTAGCCAGAATTTATTCTGGCCCTTCAACTCATCTCGATGCTTTAAACATATTTAAATCTAAATGACACTATGAAGTAAGAATTACCGTGTTGCAGAGGTTCATTTTGAAGGCTGTGCATACAAACACAGGCCCTTTACATCCATCTTTGTCTGACTAGATCAGGGGAAGCACCTGTGCAAGTAGAACAGATCTCTAAGCCCTTTTATTTGATGCTGAAGTAATCCTTGTCTATATACACTACCGTTCAAAAGTTTGGGGTCATTTTGCCATGGGATTCAATAGGGAAGTGACCCCAAACTTTTGAACAGTAGTGTATTTATATATACAATATAACCTATCTTATCAAACCTCTTAATAGTTTATTCAAACTTTTTATATTCATACTGGCCCATGTTGGTTTTACAACTGCTGCCATCAGTCCAGAGCGCCAGAACTGTTTGATACTACATTACACAGGATTTCAAAACTTGAATTTCTTTTACAAAATTTTACATTAAATTTACGTTAATTATACTGATGGTATAATTAAAGCACCATTTTTTTTATTTATTTATTTATTTTTTTTTTACAAAGATTACTTTGTAAATTTTTACATTGATCCAAGAAACAATATTGGTTTAAGCATGATGTTAGCAAAGTGACATGTCATTTAGTTTTACTCTTTCTCTTTGTCACCATTAAAACATCCTCATTTATGGAGTTTTTTTTTTGTTTGTTTGTTTGTTTGTTTGTTAGTTAAGAGAAAGGAACATACCTAAAGCATTACCCTTTCTGTCAATCATTATCATTTTTTGTTTCTGTGACTCACCCTTATCTCATCACTTGCCTCTTTCCTTTTTCTTAAAGGCAAAAGAGCTTCCTCTCATCCCCAGTGAATGATTTCTCAGCTCACCACTGCTCACCTTACCTTGTATCATCACTGTTATCCCAGCATATAAATTCTTGTTTAATAAAGAATCATATGTATTTCATCAACGGTCTGATCCATATGAATTAACCTCTAAGTTTTGATTAGTCAGTTGTCTTTTAATGGGAAACAATCATCCATATATTGAGCTTTCTAGAACAAGGTTACTCTCATGTTACTCCATCTTTGATGTACAAAGAATTATCCACAAACATGTTACCTAAAAGCTTCATAAACCGATGCTGTTAGTGATGTTTTTGTAAGTTTTACTTGAAGGTTTTCTGTGACGCAGTTATTAGGACTTGGTTAGGCCACCTTTAAGAATATCATTCAATAGATTGTCTCTCATTATTCCACATTTGGATCTATATTAGCTGTTGCCCTAGCAACAGCTATTCCTGGGGTCTAAACTGCATGCCAAACCTTCAAACAGAAGATGCATAGCATTGCCAGGATAAACAAATTAATCTAGATAATGTAATGCAATCAAATGCAATGCAATGTGAACACAGATCAAACTGAACAAACCTGGGCTTATAAAATGCTCCAGCGTTTCATCCCTATTAATACCACAGGTCAAATGTGGGTGCTTTTTGAGAAACAAGTTCCATATCCTTGACGTTCCCACTTTATTATTCCCTCATTGTATTCAGTTTGTCTATGAGCACAGAAGGACATTCACCCCTGAATATGTTCTGTGCCAGGTGCATTCACAAACAGCGCTCTAAATTGAATTTCAATAGATTTGCATTGGCATTCACTCAGCTTGCATGTCCTTGAGTAAAGAACTACTCACCACCACGCAAGCTAAGACCCTAACACCTGCCAACAACTGTGATATTCACATTTCTTCACTCAGTCCCATTAATACTAGCTGCCTTAAGCTATTCAGAAACCTTGCAGATAAATGATGCAGTCAGACAACGGCCAACCACTGATTGAAGTACACGTGTCCTTCACAAAATGAATATGGGATAATTAAAACAGGCATGTTGGGAGAGTTGAAAGATAATAGAAAGTGGATTGAGGGGCAGACAGCAGGGCAGGTAAGTCTAAGATCTGTCACAACGTGCATTACAAATGAACCACGGGAAAAAATGGGGGGATAGGACAGATATGTGTGTGTGTGTGTGTTGGGGGGGGGATATATATATGGTCACGAGGTTGTGAACAGGGGCATAAACGTGTGTACTGAGCCTTGAGAAATATGGAAAAAGAGAGTTGGAAATGAAGGGAAGAGAGGTGAAAACTTTGCATAAGGGTATGAGCAGTTAAAAAGGCATGAGACAGAGATTTGGAGAAAATCAGAAGTAGAGAGAAAGAACTAACAGAAAGTAGGAGAACAGAGTCAGTCTGTCAGTGTTAACCTTGAGCAGAGATCTTAAAGAACTGCCTCCCTGCTTTCTCATTGGCCATCCATAGTACGACTTTGATTAAGAACCTATTAAGTAAACTCATCCATCCCACCCCTAGTGACAGCAGCTCCGTTTGTTAAAACAATATGTCAGGAGGTGAGATGATGAGGGTCGCAGCACAAACGTGTGGGGGAGAGCAACCATCTCCATCTCCATTAACGCACTCCATTTTCTTGATTGGCCTGTCACATGGACACACGTGATGTGCTAGGCAAAAAAGTGCTGGCCGAGAGTCAGCTGCGGCTTTTATCGCTGAATAGAGTGCTCAGGGTCAATCTGTTGCCACACAACGATGGATAGCTTCAAAATGCATGTATGCGCTCTTTTCCCCACCTTCTTAGATTCCTGAATAACAAGTGAATCAATCACAGTCATATCTAAAAAAGGAAGAGGAATTGCTTTGCATTGTTTTGGAGAAAATACACCCTTCTTAGGCACTAGAGTATCGATTTTAATTTCCAGCCAAGAGATTATGAAAGCTTATTAAACTGTTACAACCTGAAACTTCCTGAATGTTACGAACTAGTTCAATCATCATCCAAAGTGTTGTGTTGACATTTTCAAATGATCTTGTGACAATATAAACAGAAATTAGCAGTTCATTACTCTCCACATGCAAAACATGTATTCTAGGAGGGACTGTCCCAACTCTCAGTACACCAAGGTCTGGGCGTGACAAGATAACACTGCCAATGCCTTTGGAGGTCCCACAAAGACAGCAAAATCTGGGCCCTTTTCACTACCAGCAGGCTCCCTTTTCCACTTTATCTCTCTTTCTTTTAGCCTTTTCTTTCTATCAATCCCTTCCCTAACCCCCCACTTACTCAAGCAGATTGTTTTCAATAAATGGCAGTGGGACATGGCTTGCCAAAACATTCTGATAGTCCTCAGTAACCAGCTCCCTCATGCCCAGATATATAGCAGCCAGAGAAAAGAGCAGTGCGACAAAAGAAAAAAAAAAAGTTGTCCCGGCTGGCCAAACAGTGTTTTTACTCAGCAGAATTATCTCCACTGTTGGTCTTGTGGGTTACAGCCGACTTTTTAGATATTAAAATTAATGGGGGAAAAAATGTTGGCTTTGAGGACTTTTTTTTTTTTTTTAAAGGTCAACTCTTTCCAGCTGCTGGTGGTACAGGCGTACAATAACAGCCAGATATAAGACTAGTGTGGTAACGTCTTACATTTAACACAGAGGCATTTTTTTCCTCTAAATGTACAAATTCCTTTAATAATTCATAGATTAAAAAAAAGAGTAATAAAGCACAATTTGAAAAGGTGATATTTTAACCAAATTCTGAATCGATTGACTTTTCAAGCATGTTAGGAGGGCTTGACTCTAGCACTGTTAGCGCAATGGGATGCTGCATGTAACACAATGAACTCTTCTCAATCTTTCTTAAAAACTAATGAAGAAAACAAAATTTATAGCTTCTTTTCTGAGTCTTTAACAAAACATTTTCAGTACCTTTTCAAACTAGGTAAGTTGTTCAGTCAACACAAAATAAACAGATGCAAAAACACTCTTAAAACATTCTGTTAAACTAAAACCTCAGTGTAGGATGGAGCAGCAGTCAATTAAGATGACTGAGTGAAGAGAATCCCATCAGCAGGCAACAGGAGCAGAAATCATTCTTAAGCTGCAGTCAGTCTAAATACTATGACGCTCACAATGTGATCAATCACTGTGAACATGTAGAAGCTTGCTACCTGACTTAGAACGATTAACATCAAGTGAAGGAATGATAGAGGGGGAGGAGTGTGTGTGTGTGTTTATGTATGATATTGTTTTTGTTTTTTTTGTCAGTGTGCAGACATCCTAACTGTCCCCAATACTCATCCACATGTGATAATTTCCACATGCTGGTGAAGTACCATCCAATTTAAAACGTGTGGATATGTTTTGCTAACATCTACTAGCCTTTGATGTGAGATTGGGAGTGTGCTTTCATACATCATGTTAAGCATGTACTTAACATGCTTCGATTCTGTATGACTCAAGAGAAGCCTGGTGAATCTCATGGACAAAACAGCCTTGTTTACGAGCAGCAGGCGTGAATGGGGCTTTGCTTTCCATCACAGGTCTCATTAATCTGGGAAATGTTTCGATCGATGCTGCATCATCATCCATCACTTGTCATTGTAGGACTATTTGTATCCCAAAGCCTGGAGGTCTAAAGAATCAGAGGGGAGGAGCAGAAAGCACAATAAGAGCTCTTTGAAAGGCTGATGACAAAATCAGCCTTATTGTATATTTTCTCTCTTTTCATTGTTACTGCTGGAATTTATTTTATTCTAATTGCACTCTTCAGTATAAGTTCCTTTGGGCTACCTACGGGCTGCTTGCGATTGTTTATAGATCTACATAAAGACTGTTAACATATCCACTCAAATTAAAGTAAAACAAAGGTACTAATTAATTTACTTCCCAGATATTTTACATATATGTACAATATTTTCACTGCACAGTCATTTCTGGACACATTTAAAACAGAAACAGAGGCAATGAATTACAGTTAGCATAAAAATTATAGATGTTTATCCTTTTTCTGAAGTAAAAGTATAAATAGCGCAAGAAATTGCATTAAAGTTAAAGTATGTACTTGTTAAATTTAATGATCACACATAGGGTAATAAGTATTATAAAGTATAATATCTTACTGTATTTTTACTTGGACAGAATATCAAGCATATTTAAAATTATTTTGATCTAGGTCAAGTTAATGCATTCACAACCTTTTATCCTTGAGTGTTTTTTAAATAAAAAGCTAAGGTGCACAGGTAATTATTACAAATTAAATAAGTTTATCTGCAACTTAATGAATATTAAACAACAAAACATCAACAGTGGTGGTTGTTAGCTGAAGAACATGCCAGTGTTGCTGGTCTGAGTTAGGTCCACTGTACAGAAAAAAAAATCTCAGAAGAATACATGGGTGTTTTGATTACTGCAGATTTTTCTCTGCTTTTGTACCTGCTGATCATATGTAAACACAATTTTGGCTGGAATGTTTAAGAAAATCTAGGGTAAAGATTTTAACACACTATGACTGTTATGTTTATGTATGAACTGGAAAAGCAGGAATTTTGGCTTTCATTGTTAAATTGTGTGCCACTATTTACTGAATGTTCACTGATCGTCTCTCTGCTTATCTGGCAACAGTGCACATAGCCAAAATAACTGGTTCCAACCTTACTAATAGGACTTTTTGCATAGCTGCATAGAGGTGTACTACTTGTTTGTTATATTGAAGAATAGATACATCAGAATGTGCTGTGGAGTACACTGATATATAACACAATAATGACAGAAGAACATACCAACCATATCATAACCCGTTGGTGGGAGAACTTTGTGTAGGAGGTGATTTTTGCATAAGAATGGTGAGAGAATTTTCACGTGTCCAGAACATTGGCATGCATTGGATTGAGCTGCTTTAATGCTACACTGATCACCTGTCAGTCCTGTCGGAAAAAGTTGCATGCACATTATGTTAAACTGGATCTGTAAATGCCTGGAGGCAATTTCAACATGGCTGCCAAGTTGTGGAGCTTACCTCTGGAAGGACTCATTTCAGGGTAAATTTGCTGCAACCAGTCCATAAGTGGAAATCATAGAGGCGACAAGTGGGTTCAAACCCCTAAAAATACTGACAAAATCCCCCCTTAAAATTTTATTCCAAACATGATCTAGTTGTATAAATTTTATAGATAATTATATATATATATATATATATATATATACAGTATATGCTGGAAATGTTTTGAAAAATTAAGAACTGTCCTCCTACCTGTTTTAGTCCACTGTCTAACTATCTGAGCAAGAAGCTACTTTCATAGACTATTTAAATTTATCAGACCTATTTATTCTTCTCTAACCCTCAATAAAATCAATATAATTGTACCAGGCTGCAATTTTTTACACTCCATTAACCCTCAATTAATACAGAGTAACCATGTGTCCCAGAGATTAATGAGTATGGAGTCACAAGAAATATCCACAATGAAAGTTATCACAGTTTCCCTGTAAATGAGTTAAATGTGTTCCCGTCTGCACAAGGAGCGGCAAGAACAGCTCTCACATGTGGTATATGGGGGATAGTGCTTGAGCAGGTCTAAGATACTGTTATTGACACTGATGGAGACTGTCTAGATGATGGAAGGATTATTTGTGTTGGGTGACATTTCACTGGGGTCACAGAGGTTTACACACACAAACACACCAGTCAGGGTGTGTACACATTTCCCTGAGTGTATATGAACCTGATTCATCTGAGTGTGTGAGGGTCAGAGCCTCAGCAGGTGGGGAGCCCAGAGGCCCAGGGCTCATCCTGACAGTGATTGAGGTTTGGTGGGGGCCGTGCTCTTCGCTAGATGCCAATTAGCCTGCTGCCACCTTGTGACATTTAAAAGAAAACAGCAGCGATCGGGCTGATCTGTGCACATACACCATATGTTCACATGCTATGCACATACTGTACAGTCCTGGCCTACAGGAGATAACACATTCTCTGGACAAACAGCTGACATTTTTAATCAGTTATTCCATTGAAACTGCGGTCATTGGAGATACGTTATAATAAAAGAAACATAATATTTTATGATTTTATGACATTTTCCTGTTTGGCAATCTCTCATAAACCAGTCTGTCAACTGTCTGGTTTCTGCTCTGTCTCTGGCTGTTTTTGGAGACTTTTATATACCTGTCTTTCATGCATGTCTGTTTGTTCCACGCCCTTTTGCTCATGTTTATTTGTAGCACATTATTGTTTCAGTCTGTTGCTGTATGAAGTGTCTTTAAAGCACTGGTTTACACCACTAACAGTACGTACAATAAGAGAAACATTGTTTTGTTTTCTTAAATACATTGACAACCTTTAAAAGAACAAAATGATCACGGAAGTGAATTATTAAACAAGTATTTCCATATTTCTCTACTGTCATACTCTCAGTTTTTTTAAACTTGTGTTTAAATATGAATCATTGAGCCACATTGTTATTCTTGGCACTATAGTTTCTCTTCTAATACCACAGATTGGCCATTCTGCTGCTTTCACTGGGACACCAATGTGTGATATTCAGCTTTAAAATACTTCCTATAATTTTTATTTAGTCTGGTTTAGTTCACAAATGGGTCCAGTGTGTAGGATGTGATGAGAAACAGCAACTAAACGAATGACCTTCACTTTCCCCTCCCCTTTAACAAAACAATATATTTGATGTATTTTTAAACATTTACATAATCAGTAAATTCAGGGTGAGCGCTAAAAAAGTGCTAGTTAAGATAAACTTAAGATATTTGTTTTTGGTTGATTATTTCTTGCTTGTAAACCTGCCTTAGTTTCATCAGTTCTGTTGAGAAAAGCCAAAATTCCCAACTTCTTTCAAAACCCCAAACATCCCACAGTTTTGGTGGTCATAAGTTGTTTTATGTGTTTCTGGCTGAGCGTGATACATCACATTGATATAAATTCAATAACCTGACTCATTATATATAAATCATAAATAAAGCAAGTCAGTAAAATAACACACTCCAAAATATGCTGTACATCAAAACAGAGTATATGGCACACACTGACCATTTCGATTTCTTATATTTTACAGAACATCATTTTGTATTTCACATTTCCCACATGAATGCTATATAAATATCTAAGCAGCCGTTATTTACAAGCAATTCTGACAGGCTGTTTCTGAAGTGGGGCGTTTCAAAACCACACAACAATGGGAGATATCCCTATGCCTGCAGCCCTGAACAATGCTGAGATGAATAATGGTATTATCTCAATATGTTGAACCATACTGATTGTTCAATTTAGAGACAATCACACAGTCTGTCACTTTTCCACTGCGTGCCCCTCTGTCTAATTCTATCCTAAACACACACATGCATGTTGCAAAATAAGCCCTCAGCCTTACAGCGCTGGGAAAATAAGATGAAGAGAATTTTTTTTTCTGTTTGGGGAACTCAGGACTCAAGTACACACACACTCACACCTGCACACCCCCACACACACACACAAAGGGAGGGCTAGTATCCCCTGGAGTTTTCCCTACTGCTGTGTCTATGAAAAATTTACACAGGAGTGATCTCATCTGCTATTTTGAGCCCATCTCTGACCTAGGAATGTTTTAAAGAGCTAGTGTCTGACTGCTCGTTCTGATGTTTGTCTTTCATTTTACAAAACCTACTGAAATGTTGAGCATGCATCTGTGTTGCATAAAGCTATTGCTTAGTAATGTTTCTTGATCCCTTTGTGATTTATGATTTCCCTGTTGCGTTCGGTACACAAACAGCTTTAAACTTGGACTTTTCCTCTAATGTTGCAGGCATATCCAAATGGAAACTTGTCTAGAATTGTAAGCAGGTGATTTCACTTGTCTATTTTTGTATCTCCTGCAGCTAGAAATTGTTATTTCCATTAAGCTAACGCAAGCATTCTCTCATCCACCTGCAGGATTCTCAGTGGTTTGGAAAGACTTCTTTTATTCTCAACACTGGACACATACACACTCACAGTGTAAGTGACTACAGACAAAAAGAAAAAAAAAAATCAATTGCTTTTGAGAGAACTCCATCAGCAAATTGAGTCAATTTCAGGTTTCTCTGTGAAGTCTCTGATGCAAAAGCTCACCACAAACACTACAATCCAATTTCATAGCAAGAGCCAGGCTGCTCTTTAGATGAATAGTCTTGGTCTGAAGTGTTGATGTTGGAGATACAAGTCTGCTTGTACTTACTTTTACACATAATGAAACAGGTTGCTCCTTCCTACATCTACAAAAATGAACTGCTGAAAGTGTTCGAGGAGTTTAGATTGGAAGCATGTGGTAGCAATGAAACGATACCCAAACACACTGTTGACAGAATACCGTGTTCGGTTATTTTTAGCAGGTTTTTAGAGTCTTGATTCCAAATCAGAAAATAGTTCAGCTGTGTTTTCAGAAATGCTGCTTTAAAAAAGCAGTCACGTAAAAAGGAAAGTACTTCTGCTTTTAATTCTAAGGTTTTATGTATCAGGACATAAGAAAAAAAAGTCCTTAACAGGTCTTTAAAGTATGCAAATATAAAGTCAGCTGAAGTAAATACATCTTTCATTTACTTCCTACTAAATGGGCTGTGTTAGAGCTTTCTCTATGAGGATTGGATTTGAGTTATGATTTATGAAATGTAGTTTTCTATAATTGCCTTGCTTTCCAAATTATTTACTATAATAACAGTCCTCTGATGTGGTAAAAGTAATTGCTGAATGAAGCTATGCTTGAAATGAAGGACTTTAACTCTGACTGTTTTTTTTAAGAATGTTTCCCAGATTTATGGATATGTTGTAAATCCTACAAGATAATAATCTTTGAATGATCCTTCACTGAAGACAGTTTTTCATCCTGACATAAAACATAATGTAACAAACAGATTCTGTCTTACTGTGTAATTCAGCTTAATACTATGACTGGGATTTTTTTACTGCAGAGAGCAGTCTGCACAGTCTCAGGTCAAAAAGCTCAAATATTTTAGGTAGACAGCTGGAGGAACCAATCCCGAACATTTGCTGGGTGGTGCTTTTAGTATAAGCTGATGAACTGACAAGCTGGGGTGAATCAGATGTTGGAAGTTAGCACAAGCTAGCATAAAAAGCTGAGCATCCATTGTGGAAGGCCGCAGACCTGGAGTGCCCAAGATATATGGGCTAAAGACAAGAACTGTCTGGCTGTAAGAGCTGACCAATGACTAGTCCATTTTCTAATATTAAAATAACAGAACTGCTTGGATGCAAGATTGATTAATCATCATTAATTCAATGAATGATCGTCATTCACTGAATGAGGAAACAGTAAAGTCATATCCTAAACCATTTAAAGACGATTTAACATTGTGTGTAACATTTATAGTGTCAAAAACTTAAAAATATACAATTCTGAGAAACACAGATGAGTCTTGAGGCATTACCAATCGCTGGAGTGGAACTTCATATATGAAGCATTTTTTGTTGGCATTTCAGAAGAGTTTAATGAGACATTAATATGCTAGTTAATTGCTTTTTATACCTGATCTACCAATTAACTAGCACAGCTGCTAAGCTAATATTATTTTGTATATTTTAAACATCCTGAAGTTATGATATACAAAGGAATGCAAAGGAAAATGCAAAGGACATGCTTGGCAATAAAATCCTAAAAGTATTTAGAATTGTACTTAATGACATGGGTCATTATTGTTCAATTTGAAACACTGAATGATGTTTTCAAGAAGCCAACATTTGCACACTGATCAGTGACGCTTACATTTGTCATTTGATTAACTTAAAACCAACTGAATCACTTCCTACAAATTAAAATCCAGTAGTATCTGTTACTATGCAGATTCCCTCAGGCTATAATCACCTGGACAGCTGCTCATATCTGTAAACTGATGTAAGATCCAGGGTGTGCATTTTTGTTCTGCATCCTGGTTCTAGCAACCAAAAGCATTGCTGCTTGATTGACGCTTGAGAATCATGTTGATGAAGTTGACAAAGTATGTCTAAAAGGGAGTGTGGGGAGAGATGATAACAAAATAGGCTGAGACATGCATTCACTAACAGATGCTCCATAACAGAGCTCACTGTGAAAAGGGAAGATCAAGAGGGCTGCGCATCGACGGGGCAGCTGTCAGGGTCAAACGCAAAAGAATCTGAATAACTTTGATGCCATGTTTGCGCATTACTACTAGAGATACACAGGGGGAGCAGTTACTACATTTTTATGGCAGGATAAAACGATGATAAAGTGATTAATTTTTAATGATACATCCAGAAAATTCAGCAAAGATAGCAGATGAGAAAATTAGCTGAGACAGTCGAATTTCTTGTGTGAACATTTGAACTCTGAGAGCAGGTTTCACCATCAACAACAAATTCATGTTTAGGGATGTTTGTAGAATGGTTTTCAATAATGTAATAAAAAATAGGGGGTATTTAAAAGGCAATCAAGGAAAATGCTGTTTGTGTAAAGAGCAGGGCTGGAATAATTAATTACGTGGTGTTTGACTTATAAAGTGCAACATTGATGGAGGCATCTGAACCTTGCAGTGTGCAATCAGTAATGGACGACCCCGCTGGTCATAGTTGGCATGCTCCAGAGAAACATCCCCAGAATACATGCAAGCATTAAAATCTTCCATATGTTTTTAGATCACAAATTAACCGACTGACTGAGAAGACAGACATTAGTTTCTGAAAATGCATTCTGAAAAGCTGTTAGTACGTGTCATGGTTACTAATAATGAGAGGATTACAGTCACCAACATAAAAGGATTATGTGATAAAACAAAACAAAACAAAACAAACAAAACCATTAATTCAGTTGTGGAGTTTTTTTGGGGAGGGTATTTAAAATGTGCATTATTTTACTAATTATTCAGCAGGTATTTCCACCTTTTAACTGTGTATTACTTCCAAATAGCCCAAACACATGAACATAAAGGGAGCGTTCAGTTTGAAAAAGCTACATTTTGGGGATAATTTTGGGCCTAATTAATGTTTTTCTCTAAATTCCTGACTCATGCTGTGATCAAATAAATGTATCCGATGTTATTTTCACAATTGCACAGTTGTCGGTGGTCATGTCTTTGTGCTTCATGATTTCTGCTGCTCGACCTCAACAGCAGTAAACACATTCTTCTGAAAACTGGAAAATTAGCTGTGACATCTGTGCTGACTGTGAGATGGTCCTTTCAGCTATATAATAAACAGCATAAATGCAATTACTTTGGCATATCACAAGAAAAGAAACTTGTTATAAATATGAAAACCTTTTAAGAGATCACCTGTAGGATTCGGGGATCAACAGATGGAAGTTGGGAAACATACCTTCACAGTAGGCGTTATCATCTCGCAATGGACGGAAACCATCCTTACAAACACAGCAGTCTCCTGCCTCCAGGTTCACACAGTCAGAGTGCTCCACGCAGCTGTGGCCCTCTGAGCAGAAGTCATGACCTGCAGGAGACACAGACAGGAAAAGGTTGCAGAGGAAAGAGGAGGAGAAGATTGGAACATATGTTTACAGTTTTATCATGGCCGTTTTTTTAAAAAACATTTTTACTGTAGAAGCTGTCATTTACACATAAGAGTAAAATACCAATTTTTTAAATAATTATCTTGGTCTTTCTCTGATATCTCTCCTTCCCTGAACAGAAAGAAACATCTACAGGATCAAATCAACTTATTTGCAAAGTTGCACTGTGTAGCTCAATGAACAGTGCAAATGTAGAAATCAAACAATAAACACAATCACATTCTCTCAAAGCGATTAAACTAAGTTGGACATTTCTGGAGTCAAAAAGGTTGCTTTCCAGCTAATTATGAAATCCTGGATTTTTTCTTTTTTTTATTAAATAAAAGAAATTCAATAATGACAAATTAGAAAGCTTCCGCTGTATATTATAAAAGTTATATGCAGTATGTCTCCTTTTTAATAGTACCAGTACAGATACCAGGCTAGCTTCACACAGGACAAATCCACAATCTGGCACTCTAAAAAAAAATGTTCCTTTATATAAGAAATGTTAGGTGAGATAACAGTAATGAAATAAAGACTGTAATACCTCTGCAGACTTTACAGCATCGGCTGCTCAAAGCGATCTGCTCCGACTCTGGGCAGGTGAGTTCTGGACAAGGCTCGCTGGGGACCACTCGATGCATGGTCCTGTCCTGTGAAGGGCAGACACAAAATCCTTGTGAGCTACTTCTTATGTGAACTCTGGCCCTCCTTCATTTACTCAAGGCCTGAAGGCAATTATAAAGGTAATTATTCATCTATTGTCTTTCCTCTTTCTCTGCCCCACTTCCCTTCCTCGCTTTGTGTTCATTATGAACCAATTACTCACTAGTCACTCATGGGTTCTTACCAAACTATGTATTGGCAGGGGGAGGCAGGAATAGGTGGTGGGTACTTTTTCCTCTATTTTTCTGTTATCCAAAGTGATTTACATGATGATTCATGGTGCTTCTTTATTACCAGCAACAAACAGTGAATCAGTTCTATGGATAAACCCTGCATGTGTGTAAGGGCTCCTTTCCCTTGCATGCTTGTGGCAGGCTTCTTCAGTGTTCTCATTTCTTTACCTTCAACTGAAGCTAATTTGGGCTCATTAAAACCAGAGACACTTGAACAAATAACTCTAGAGCTTCCTCATCTGTCATGCATGTACTGTGTGTTTCACTTGATCTTACGCCAGTCTCCCTGGACACAAAGAACTCAATTTGTGGGACATTTTGGAGCAAACTTCTCTTCAAAGTCTGCAACTTTCTAAGCAAGATTCATCATCTATTTACTGCCGGCCACCACCCAAAATCTGCATCACCCCTGCAGCCAGCAGGCAGACAGAAGATCAGAGGAGTGACAAGTAGCTGTCAGGGGAAGCCTGCAGGAGTCTGCAGCAGTGGGCTGACTGACAACGCTCCCCGTCCCCACTTCTTTGATCTGCCTTGAAATGCCAGTCAGTTAACTGGGCCTACAGATGGGCCAGGTGTGGGCAAGCAAGCCAGACAGCTGTCTGCACCTCCAGATTCAAATGGTGCCTTGCAGAATTAATGGAGGAGAATGAAGTCGGCTGATAAAAAACTTCTAATCATTCTTCTGTGATTGATTGAGCCCGCCTGGTGTAACGTCATCAAGTGAATCGCTCCCAAAAGTGAGCTATTCATCCATCTGGTACACCAGGCGGACAAAGCAAAATACTCTGAATAATTAGAAAATAAACCCAATTTGGGACCACTTTGTATCTGATGCACAGTATTGAAAAATGACTGAAGTATTCTATAACTGAAAGATGCAGAGCTTTGTCTCCAAATGTAAAATCAAAAAGCAAAATTCTGCCAGTTTAATTATATTTATATAAAAGTCTTCTTTCCACTGTGTGGTAGAGCCCAACATGTCTAGATTGCTTTAAGTACCCAGTATTTTTCTTTTGTTTTTCACTGCAGATAACTCATTTGTAATGAAAGATAGATGTGCTCTTGAAACTGCTATGACATTCAGATATCTACTCCTGCACGTGGGCACAACTGTGCACTACAAAGCCTGTCTCTGAAGAGCTGAGGGAGAAAAAAAAGACAGCCACATGCAAATCTCAACTCCTGTAAATCTGGCATGTTTTACCAGGTATAAAAAAAAAGTTTAGTTCAGGTTGTGGAGATCTGTATCATTCAGTGGGGAAGTAACCAAGGCCAAGCAGACCATTGTATGTAATGAGTGTTTACTCAGGTGGCATTTACTGTGACATGGACATTAATACTTCTGAAGTGTCTGCTGGCATTAGTTGCAACAGAGTCTCTCTCTGAAGAGGATTTTATTTAAATCCTTTTAAATTAATATAGTTAGGTTTTGACACAACTTACCCTGCATTCAAACAGCAGGCACCTGTCAGAGGAGTCGCGCACAGCACTCTGATCTCCTTCCACCAATTCTCGTCCACCAAACAAGCAGACGGCTGGTAGTAAAAAGCAACACACAAACATAAATAAGTGTAATAAACACTTGTAGAATAAACACACAAATGAACTAACATCACTTGTTTAAATATATTCCAGATAATAGTTTTTTGACAAAATATATGATGAAGAAAAACACAGCAAATGTTTAACTTTCTAATTTTATTAATTAGAAGAAAATTAATAATTACTGCTTTCTATGTAAATTTTCAAGCTCTAAAACACGTACATCCAAGCATTATTTGAATTTAATTATTTTCAGACAATAAGTTTTAGAATAATGAGGGGGATCGTGTGAAAGTGATGAACATCTGATGTTAATGAGCATAATTGTTAGGTAGCTTTATCAGATTTAACACATGAATTAGATTTAACTGACAATAAAAGCACAAAAGAAAGAAAATCCCTTTCAGACCCAACATATTTACTATCATTGAACTACTGAAGTGGAATTACTAGTGGTAAACAATAACAGGGTTACAAAAGATGCTTGGAGAAGAAAATGTGGAACTTGTATGCAAAAACTTGAAGCATCAAAAATTGTCCTAAAACATCTAAAGACATTTTTTTTTTTTTTAATGTTTATGGACAGATTGAATTAGAGTGACTTTTAATGGAACAGATCGGTGGCCCTGTGCGTTGATCAATAATGGACACAGGACACCAGTTAGGTGGAGGAGGGAAACAGCTATGGGCTGCAGAGTGAT
Organism: Melanotaenia boesemani; assembly: GCF_017639745.1. NCBI lineage: Eukaryota > Metazoa > Chordata > Actinopteri > Atheriniformes > Melanotaeniidae > Melanotaenia > Melanotaenia boesemani. Next base: position 21,253,136 of record NC_055691.1, on the reverse strand, counting down.
TTTCTTACAGGAGATGGACTGGAAATGAACTCCCAAATGCTCCACCAAATGTTTCCAACTACTCCACTGCTTGGTAGACCAGCAAAAGGCTTCAGAGATGATTGAGTAATAACCTTTACTCCTTTCTCACTTGACTTAGAAACTATTTATTCGTGGCCTCTTTTCAAATATGAGAGTTACTGTGATGGAATACAACAATCCACTCTGTACAGTATTTCTGAGGCTGTGGTTGCTGCTTCAGTAAAAGTCAAATGCAAACAGATCAAAACCCAGACTCAAAAGATGAAAGCCGAAGCGCAGCTATTGAAAAGCAGGGGAGGAGCTTTATTGTTTGCAAAATACTAAATCATCACATTAATTTAGCTATTTTTAAAAACTATTTCAGACATGAAATATGCAACATTAATGGCTTCGTGATTGGTTTTAAAGGGTTTGGCATTCAGTCATTCTGACAGCAGACACTTTTACCGTTTATGTCCCCGATGCTTCCTTCAGAGATGTGAAACTGACAGAAAAGTCATGCAGTTATTTACTGTTTGCACACGACTGGATGGTGCATGAGTCATTGCTTCATATAATAGTCTTTATAGTGTCACAGTTTTCTCACAACACATTGCCATTAATGTTCATATACTGTAAGTATGCCAAGGTGCAATGGTTGTATTAAGTATAGCTGTAGTGAAAGGAATCATCTTAAAGAATTATTCAACATGTTTAAGTTCATTGAAGACTCAGTGTTAAAGTACAGTAACAGCATCCATCTTTTTCTATCCTCAGTTAATCCAGTGCAGGGTTGCAGGGGTGCTAGAGTTTGTCCTAGCTGGCAGGAGGCCTGATCAGCCTCTAAGTAAATTTAGAATCACCAATAAACCTAACATGCAAATTCCACACAGTAAGACACCAGCAAGCAGGCTAAAGCAATAGCAAAGGCAATATTTAATTCTCAACGGAACATATCAGATCTTGTAAGTGAGACATTTTACTATTTCATGAAATATATTAGCTCATCCAGAATTTGATGGTGACAACATTCCTAAAAATTACAAGCTGGAAAGGCAGAGGAGTCGCTGCTGTCTGATAAAGCAGCAATTCTTCAGCTTCCAAAAGATAGGCAAGAAAAAGGCTGAAAAGGTAAGTGGTAATAAAACGAGTAGCTGGAAGAACTTGTTGCAACTAATTAGAATAATTGGCAACAATACACTAAGATTTGGTAAAGAATAAATAAATAAAGACTGTCTACAGCAGTGTTTCTCAGTTTTGATTCTCAAGTACCAAAACTGTTTTAGATGCTTTACTACTCCAGTACACCTGATTCAGATTAATTGACCTCCTCAATAAGTTCTTTACAAGTCTGTTAAAAAGCTATTTATTTCAGCCAGGTGTGTTAAATGCACAAGCATCTAAATCATGCAGGGCTGTGCTACTTAAGGACAGGAACTGAGAAATACTAATCTACTCCAGAACATTGCAAAGTAATGATCTTCAGTAAAAACTTTGACTATGACATCATCTAAAGTACATAACATCCTCAAAGGATTCTTGCTACTTGCGTCTATATTCACACCTCTGTGAATATAGATCATCACCATCAATACTGAAAGGTACATACAAGTTCTATACCAACTAATGCTCCCATGTGTATGATGTCTTTTTCAGGGAAGTATTTGCATATTTCAGCAAGACAATGCTAAACTAAATCCAGCATCTATACTTCTTTTAACAGGAGTCTGGGCACTTGATTGGACCATCTGCAGTCCAGACCTTTCTCTAACTGAAAACATTTGGCAAATTATGAAAAAAAAAAAAAAAAAAAAAAAGACCCAGGGCAGCTGAAGAGGTACAATCCTATTAAATGCATGAATGGAAAGCTTTCCTCTCCCATAGGTCCAGTCTCCTTAATCCCTAGACTTATGAAGTGTTGTTAAGAGGTGATGCTACACAGATGTAAACATGCTCAACCCATCAAAACCAAGATTTCATATTTGTCATGAAACAGTACAACATTTTACTTTCAACACATCATATGTTCTTAGTATTTTTTAGTATATGTGTGTTTTTATAATAAATAAACCCCAGGCTTTTATTTCGCGGGGTTTATCATGCCATGTCTAGTTTTGTCAATATTAAACTTAATAATGTTTTTCATCAAGGGTTTTATAATTGCATGTCACACTCTGTCCTTAATATTTATAGTGTTTTTAAGCCTTTTTAAGGCCTCAGGTAAATGAGACTCAAGCCAAATCAGCCATGTCAAACCCAATTAAGTACTGCTACAGAGAAAGTGATGACATGATTAATATGTAGAGACAGAAAGTGCTCCTCACCTCTTCACTGAGGAGAAACTGTTTCATATAATTGGTGAGGGTGGGGTTAGAGTGTTCAGAAATAATCACATGGGCAGGAAAAGTGTGTTTGATGAGCGGTTGGGGTCAGGCAGATTCAGATTGATATGAGGAGCAAAAATGATTGACACAGCAGGTCAGGCTTTATCACAAAGCTGTACCTCATGAAAGCAGAAGACTTCTGAAACATCCATTTGACGCTCTACTTGACAGACAATAAAAAAAGAGAGACTCAGAACTCCTTCCTGCAAGGCCTTGTGCTGTGAGATAAGGCTTTAATTTGGAGAGCGAATTGTATCTTTGTAGCTGAGAAACTTGTGGTGTGCTTCTCTCCAAAGCAGGAGCATCAGTAATTAGATGTGTGTTTGTCTACCTCACTGAGATAAGTGAGCACTAGGGTATTGAGTTTAAGGGTATTACCTGTTATGTGTTTATATTTGTGTAGCACAGCAGCAGATATAGTCATGCTTAAAACCCCTGTTGTTTCATCCCTAACCCCCGGGCTGGCGGAAATGATGGTGAAGCAAGTTGATTAAAATCTGAAAGACTAATGGTTTCATTCTGATAAAGAGTTCAATCCCGTGCATGTATTGCTTGCAAGTGAAGCAAGAAAGCAACAGCAGAAGTGTGTAGGAGGTTTTGATGGGTGGGTTCTTAAATTAAGTCAGCTAGTGCAAGATGCGGAGTCAAATTTACAAAAAAATACAATGCAGATTCTGCTGCCTTATTTTATCTTTCATATGCTGTGTAACCTAATACACGTACAATATGAGAAGATAAGTAACTTAAAGCACTCTGAAATAAGGTGATGAGTTTCTCTAAGTAATACACATGCTGGATTTTGATCTATACTGCCAGTCTTTTCTTTTCCAAAAGGCATTTAAATAACGTCTTTTAATTTGGGGTTACTGCCAAAATAATACTGGGGTGAGAAAGGATAATATAGACTGAAATCCATTTTTATGTAGAGGAGAGCTAAGAGAACATGAGAGCAGAGTGCTGCTGTGAGGAGGCTAATAAGAGTTCATTGCTTAGCTCAAAGTCTTGAGGAAAAAAAAGCAGGGCCTCTGTGTAGCAATGGGATGAAACAGAATTATTTATCCCTGCAGCCAGAACACATCAGTGCTAAAAGTTAAAAATGGACATTTATAAAGACTATGCAAGTGTATGAATCATTTCAGGCCTTTAACATTTCTTTCCTCTACACTTTTTTTGCAGCCTCAACATGTCACGCCATAAATAGGAACTACTTCACATCACATGCAGTGATGCCAGATTTACTGGCTCATGTCTGTGTGACTGGTGGCCATCTGTGTTTTGAAGCCAGCTAGTGAATAATTGATTGGTCCATGTATATGCAAAAGGATGAACTCATCTCAAGGGACATGTTAGGAGGTAGCTTAGCAACACAGCAGAGCCCTGGTCAATTGTCAGGCAGCCCTTGTGGAGGTGTTATGTGTGCACTAAATGTGCTGGGAAGGGCTGTTTTGTGTGTGTGTTTGTGTGTGTTTGTGTCCATGATTTTAGAAGTGTTGGAAGGTTGCTGAGGTTAAGAGTCCTCCACTCACGTTGGCACTCCTTGCAGCAGGCACCCTTCATGTACGCAGGCGCTGTGCCTGCAGGGCAGTGAGGGGGAGGGCAGGAGATGGCCTCACACTGTACTGTGCCATTCTGGTGAGGACAGAGAAAAACATGGTTTAAACAGGGATTACAAGACCCAATCTGTAACAGGAAGTTTGATTTCTTGATTGATAGATAATGCTCTAAATATCAGGACTTTAAAATCTGGCAACATCAACTCAATGGCTGCGGTTACTGTATGTTCTGTCCTGCCTACCACCTTCAGCAGCTCACCTTTTGGTAGGAAGTCCACTTCCCTCTGGACTTACTTCCCTGGACCCCTCTCCTTCCCCGCTCTCTCTTTCATACACATGTAGGCGTGCACTTTATGCTGGGTGGAGTGAAGGGGACCATCTAAGTGGCCAATTTGGCTGCACCCTGTGGTGAGTCGCCTCTCAGTTTTTAGTACACTTCAAAACACGACAAACGCAACACACAAACAACTTTTGGGGGTCATGCCATGGGCTTGGGGGATGAGGGTGGGTGCATCCTGGTGGCCCTGTGCTCTGGCTGTCCTGAATGGCCGGTGCCTGGCCCAGTTCGCTCTGCCTGGGGCCTTCCTCTGGTCCAAGGTGGTCTTTGTGGTGTGGTGGCTTGGGTTTGTGCTCCAGGATCGCTGCTGATTGCCCGTGTTTCTAGTCTGCTTCCAGCCTCCATAGAGGCGTGGTCACTTTTGCATGATCACGCTCATCTCTGATCATTCCTCATTCCTCATACTCTGCATGCCAACACAGTCACTGAGTTGTCCAGTAGGTCTGTACACTAAGAACTACTTTTGTTTAGGTTTTTTTGTGTGTGTTTATGTGTATCTGGTACTGTAGCTGTTGTTCTGATACATGTTTTTTTTTTTTGTTGTTGTTGTTTTGGTTATTTTTTAGGAACTCCTGATGATTATCAGATTTGTTGTGCTTTTGTACAGGTGGAGCAGTTGGCTGTCTGGTGTTTGTTTGGATTGAAGGGTTGTTACCTTTTATCTGTTGTATCTTTGTCTCTGTTTCCTTTTTACTTCTCTTCACTATTCTCCTTTTTCTGTCCCCTTCAGTCAGGTCCAAGGAGACTACATAAATTCCATAATTCAAAATAAATAAATAAGATCAAATAAATAAATCAGATCATCAAGAGTAGCCTTATACTCATAAAGCTCTTGTCATGCTGGACAAGTAAAAAAAAAAAGGAATTAAAAAAAAATAAAAGGGGACATTGAGGTGCTCTTGGGGGGCATTGGCAATCGATTGATTCATTTTGATTATCGACACCTCTACTGACCAGTCACAGTTAAAAAAGGAATGCGGGCTAGCATCCAAATTCACCTTAGAAACACCAATGAGAATCCAGAAGGAAGTAGACCCAAAGGTAGTATGTTGTAGGAAGAGGGCACACTAAAGGCCTAAAGATTTTCTTCTTTATGTGAGTTGCAGGCGTATATTTCAGCAGCATTTTATTACGGCTGGAATATAATTATGCTGCATTTGAGGATGTTGGGGATTGGGGCAGGATAACTAGATAAGGTCACTGCCTTAAAAAAGACCGAGTGATTATCTATGATTGTTGGAAAGTACTTGTTTGTATTTTAGCTGTTCCATTGGACCCATACCAAATAAAGACTCCAGCTAAACCTCCTTTTCTAATTCAGAACTGTGATTTATCACCCAAAATCACTTTCAATCCAACTATCAACAGTCCATCACTGCTTCTCTTTCGCCCACTGTAACCCTGTTTTCCTCTCTTTGGGTGGAAATGATGGTTTACTTTTAGCATTGACTCTTGGTTCTGACCTTTGGTTTTCATTTCTTTTGTCGTGTATTATCTATTTTCAAGATATATTTGTTTGACTTTGTCTGTCATGGTGCAATAATATCTTCTTTGGTCTAACTTTTGTTTACCTTTTACAACTTTACCATTTAGTTTGTGCATGCTCTAAAGTTTGTTTCATGTCAAATAATTGATTTTAGTGTAGTTATTTGTTTTTAATGAAATCTAACAGAGCAGCCTTGTGTGAATTCCTTTTAGAAGGTTTCAGAAAAGAGGTGTCGATTCAACTTTGCAGTCCCTTTGTACAACTGAATCAATACTCTTTCTGCTCTTTTGACTGTCACACTTTGACTGTATCAGTGATGTGAGGCTTAATAAGATAAACAGATCTCTAGATTTTTGTTAAAATTATTTTATTGTGTGATGCCAGCACTTTTGATGATGGGACCAGGCACCTACATGAATGCTTTAAATAAAAACCATACATACATGGCAGTACTTAAAAGTACACAAACTATTTAAATAAAAGAAACGCTGTTGTCAGTCTCTAACTAAACTTTTTCTTTTACATTATACTGCGTTCAAACTTTATCTTCTTTCTTGCTGTCCTGCCTGTTATTAACATAATTTCCACGGATGAAAGCTCTGTGACAGCAACATCTATGAACCTGATCCACATAATTGATGACATCTTAATGCTTCACCTTTGAATTTTAAAGGTCACCGCTAATTACCGCACATAAGGCAAGGAACACATCCCATCTAATTCCATAATTGCAGCCCAGGAATGGTGAAACAGCATTCCTGTTGAATAAAGCTGTTTCATTGGATGAGTGGGTTGAACAAATCTGTGATGATAATTATCATCTGTCAGGAGCAATTAGGTGTAGTGCACTGAGAGATATGTGATTTCCTTTTTTTTTTTTGCATGCTGAGTAGTGATGCGCGAAGGCATCTCATTGGCTGGTTGGAACAGTTCAGTAGCACTGAATGAGTTTCATGTTGAAAAGCTGAGTGGACTGACAGCGTATGAAATCTGTTTTCTGATGTGGTACAAGCCAGAGTTCTCCAGTGGTTTCTAATTCCTTTTTGGTAATTATTCACACCTTTTGCAGTACAAACTAAACCTTTGAGAGAATGAAGCATTACTGAGCACTGTTGTTCATGTGTCTAATCCTTAGTACAGTGGAGGCTGTTAATACAGTATATTTTCTTGGGTAAGTGGGGTAACCCTCCTCTGATATACTAAAATAATGACAATAGAAATTCCCAACAATGGGAATTGATCAGACAAATTAAACACACCCCTGCATTCACCCACTAGATAAAAAAAACAAACAAACAAAAAAACAAAACAAAACAAAAGGCAGCTCTTACAATTAGAGCAATGAACATGTGCATTTCACATACACACACACACACACACACACACACACACACACACACACACACACACACACACACACACAACTAGGCTTTTTACTCTAACTAGTAATACATACATTATTAAAAATTGTATGTTCTTAGATGCAAACACACATATGTCCAAACCCACACATATATCTGCAATATTTCTTTCACAACACACTCAGATGCCTGTAAACACATGATGATACAATCGCATCAGGGGATGACTAGCACACAATTTTAGACTGAGTATATGTACACACTCACGCGCACTTAATTAAAATTTAAATGCCACTTCTTGCTTTATATTAATCACCCGTGTGTGAGGCCCCACCGTGCATGTGCAATTCCTGCAGCCATCTGTCCAGCCCTCATCCTCCCGGTAGACGACCCCCTTGACGCTGCAGGTTCTCTCACAATAGCAGCCATCCAGCCCATTCATCTTCTCCTCTGCCCTGGACAGCTGCTCATGCAACCAAAAGAAAGAAAGAAGGCATCAGGGAGTAAAAATTTAAGTCAGCCTTTGTGTATGTTCACAAGTAGTAACCCCCCCCCCCCCCCCCCCCCCCCCCCCCCCCAAAAAAAAAAAATAAAAATACAGGAACATCCCAACAATTCCTCATTTGATTCTAACACTTAAAACTCACAACCTCTGCATCAGTAGTCTGACTGTCATATATCTGTTACAGCCTGTTGCAAGGACAGGGGTACACTGGTTAGTGTGTATTTTATGCTTCTGAGCAATTATCTTATTTAATTTACTCCAATTATTCTCAGTTTTTAGGGGACAATGCTAAAATATTGATGATGTCACAATACATTACCTTGCTTGATGTTTTTGCAAGGATATCCTGCAGTTCCATAATTTTCTGCACAAGTCCATGGAAATCATTGCAGGTTGGACATGCTGACACAAAAGACAGAATATACCTCATTTTAGCACATATGTAACCAATACCTTATGATATCTTATGGTAAGTGAAAAGTAAGACAGATGGCTAAAACTAACTCAGTGGATCCCTTCTGTTTTATTATTTAAAAAAGAAATAATCAGCAGTACTCTGACATTTCTCTCATTATTTCCCATCGTCCCCTGTCCAAGAGAGCATCATCTTATGCAACATGCTGCAGCAGCCTACTGGAAGCATGGATACTTAAACCATATGAAACCGTGAAATGTTTTGCCAATCAAAAAAAATAGCTTTCTTTTCTTCTTCTTTTTTCAACATGAGCTGTTACAGCCTCCTGGCAAAGAAGACAAGGCACTGTACAAAACCCGAAAGAGTCTCACCAATTACCAAAGTAATGCTGGGGTGAAAATATGTGTGCACTATATGAGATTCTTGCCACAAGAAAATATAATGAATGTGATATATATTTACATAAATCAAAGCTGGTATTTTTATTTTATTTTAACTGCTTTGTCTCCTCAAATATATACAAATATCCAATATAGTATTGGAAAGACGTCACTTCCTCAGTTCTGATTTGAAAGTTGCAACATGTTTTAAAATCCAAAGTTTTATTGAGATAAGAATTTAAGTTACATATTTAAATCAAATCAAATCAAATCAAATAATATTAATTAAAGAAATTAAAAATAGGAACAATAAAGTGCCTTGAAAAGTTCATAATCTTTATGTGCAAATATAGTGTTAAAGAAAAGACTGCACTCACTTCTGTTCAGATCTGGGCACTGTGAAATGTAACCCTGTGGCATCACCAGGATCTCCACGTCCTGCATTACCCCCTGCTCACACAGATACAACAAAAGTTTAAAACAAAGAGAACAATACCACACAAAGAAATGACAGGCAGAACAAATAAGATGAAGGAAGTTAATATGTTATAAATACACAAGGACCCAGATGGGCAGAGATGCTTAAGCATGCAGTTTGAAATAATGAGGGTCCCAAATAATTACAGTGAATGCATAGATCAAAAACACCTGTTTACTGAGTCTAGAAATTTCTGAGAGCCTGTTGAAATGTACGTTTAAATCACAAGACTAGTTGTGAGCTCACGTGTCTCTCCGAGATGGTTGTTACAATCAATTATCTCGTGTGCTGGCACCAGAAGGAAGTTTCACCAGTGATGTGGGAGTTACATGGAATATTTTTTTCCTTAGTCTTCTCTGACAAGCATAACCAGGAGATATAGATTCAATCTGACTTGTAAGTGTAAATTGATAGTCGTTTGTCCTATTCTGAACCCCAAACACTAGCGGACATACACACACACATGCAGATACTCTGTTGCCATAGTAACCTGGCCCGTTTCACTCCTTGAGAGCATTTATTACCCTTACAGAAGTGGAGCGGTGCAACTTTGGAGAAATTGTTTTTTAAATTGTCTTGCCACTTCAATTTACCGGCCATAAATATAAAATCGCGCGGAAATGACACGCTGATTTTTCACAACAAAGTGCCTAAATGGAAGCAGACAGGAGTCATGTCCATCAAACTTGTAATGAAACCATAGAACTAATATTTATTTGCAGTCACTGTACAAATTTCACACAGTGCAACTGCAGTCAACTTCATTTGAACTGTGATTAATGCTGCATCATATAATTCCATGAAGCTGAAGTCACAGTCAAGCAAGAGTTGAAGCGTTTATCCCCTAATGTGACAAATTTGCAAGTGAAACTGAACGTGTGAACACGGTTAAGCAATAAGAAATCCATCAGAATTTATTAGATAGCTTTAAAGTGGATGAGAGCAAAGCTGGTGTGATGCATAAAGGAAAAGAGCTGTCAGTTAGTTTACAAATAAATTATTTGATTTATGATAATCATCCTCCAAAGTTATTCTTCTTAGAACTTCCTAAAAAGGAAAATGGGGATTTATATTAAAGGAAAGAGAAAAAAAAATGTAAATTGTAATGCCGTAAGATGTGCAGATAACATTTAACATGGAAAATAACTATTTAATTTTAATGTGATTCCAAACAGAGTTTGTTGGGTAATGTAAACTGTGAAAGGATTGCCAACAGAAAAAGTGACAAACTTTATTCACACATTAATCCATCTTCTATTATGTTCCTCACCCTTCACTCAGACTTTCCCATAAAAGTAACAGAAAAAAGCAAACGGGTGCTTTGATGACATTTATATTTGTGTGTGACTGGACTGTACATAAGATATGAAACAGTCTTCATGAAGCTCTCACATCAGCGCCTCATATTGTCAACAGTTTATATTAACACACGAAGTGCATACTTGTTGTGTAAGACATAGAGGAGGTGGATAGGAGAATGTGAAAATAGCACATATTTAATTGCACAACTACAATCAACTGAAGGAAAAGTTGGATCTTTTACTTAAGATATTTTACAATGTCTGTTAAAGAGAATATATATATACATACACAGATTCAAAAATAAAAAATAAGCAGTGAGGAGAGATGCTGCCGCATGACAGCATTAGCAGTTGGCCTCCTAAGCTTCTTTCAACAATCAATTAACATAGATTAAATACAAACACCAGCTCACAATGTGCAAAGTGCTAACAGGTACATGCACACAAAAGCATCACGACATCAAACAAAGAGTTAGTCATAGGCTGACTGATTAAAATAGTAACAGCTGCAGGTAAGCTGACATTTTGGCCTAGACACATCTCCCCAAGTGAGAAATTCTGAAGAGCAGTGGAGCCTGAAACAGGCGATGTACTATATGTCTCTCTGTCTCTCTGCCTGATGAGCAATACTGTAGACTAAGTTATATGAGCAGAGTCCAGAGGCTGTTTAATGATGCCTCTAAAATCAGTGGTCTGGGGTAGCGGAGATAATTATACTAAGCCTAGCTTCACACAAAAGGAAAGGGAGCCAACAATGACAAAAAAAAGTCAATTCCCAGGGTTAGCAAAACAGCTCTTAAATTAAAAATGGTAAGCCTAGAGAAATGTGCATAATTAAACCCAACAGCTATAATAAATAAAACCAAACAAGATAAACAAAGACTGAGACATGATATAAACCAACTGCACAGGGGGTAAAAAGATAGAGCTCTTGCTGTTCTGAATCATTTATCGCCTTTTAATATGACAGATCAGGACAGGCATCAGCAATAATTTATTCTGAGACATGAGTTTGCAATGCAGCATTAACCTTGAAGAAGCCATGGGCAGCATTTCTCTGTCCAAGCCAGAAGGAAGTGTATTCAGGTATATCCATGTAGGGGGCTTCCACGACCCGCTCATAGATCCTGAAAAACACATACGTGAAGAGGTCAAAACAGATTAAAATAAAACACTTAAAAAAGCAAGCGAAAGAAACAAACAAAAAGCTGTGGTTGAAACAACCTGCATCATATTTGTTCCATATTGCAGGTCCTGTCCTTTTAAATCCCACTGTTATTCCCTAAGGAAAGTATAGATGACCACAAGCTTTCTGCAGTACACATGGTGACACCGTCTGCCTCTTTTATTGTGCCAAGGAGAATCACTCACAAACAGCCACATTCAAGTCAAACCAATGCAGCAGGTGCACATATAATGCAAGTTTATTCAAGGTGTGCTTAACCTTTATTAGACCAAAGAGACAAAATGAGAAAGTCACTTTGAGAAAGTAAATAGAGTTCCACAAATTTAGATTGCAAAACAACCCAAACAGACCAAATACTCAATTCTCAATAATTACTCTTTTTTTTCTCTTATCTATAATAGTTAGTTAAATGGTAAGCTGTCAGCTATATAAAAAAACAGCCTACAGTGCACATAAAACTCTGATCCAGAGGACAGTCAAAGAGGGTTTCTTGATTCCAGCTGACCCATTATAACGGATCATTGGTGCAGGTTTGACTTGCAGTGCTGTGTCAGCCTGGCTAAGGTTAACAAAACAGGGCTGTGATCCCTCAAAAGCTCCCACCAACAAGCAGTGACTATTGAGTTAAATGAGGTGAACAGCCAACCCAGAAGCCCTGCATACTGAACCAGAATCCCTTTGATGGAAGCAGCCCCTAATCTTATTCTTACTGTCAGTTCGAAAATCATATTTGTTTAAATTTACTCAATGAATTCTTTAGTGGGGATGTACCAAAGCAGCTGGGATGATGATTTCAACAGTTAAGTTCATGATTATCCTTCCATAATGGTTTCTCTTCTTTCTGCTTTTCCTTTTTGGGCTTTTCCTACCTGAGGCACTCGCTTGGTGGTTTATCACTCGGAGTCATGTTTCTTTGTTAAAGTGGCTGGTTGGAGAGGTAATTTGTCACAAACAGAAGATATAGTTATTTGAATCAGAATAACATGAGCAAAACATCACCCAGATCAATGAGGTCCTCACCAATGTGGTTTTGGTGGACCAGGACCTGCTCATGAGAAATGGGCAACAATAACAGGACATCCTTAAACAAAGAATAATGTGTTATGAAGGTGAAGGACCTCTGTATTTTCTAATAAATACACTGTATATGTATTGCCAACATCTTACCTGTTGCAGTCCACGTGTAATATGACATGAGAGGCGCTGACGGCCACAGAGACCTTGTGCCACTGGTCGTCAGCCAGGCTGTAAGGGAACACTTCCGTGTGGTCCTGCTGGCTTTTGGTGCGATAATGAAGACGCACTTCACTGCGCTGTCCACTGCTCTCAAGCTCCAAAAATCTGAAGTATAAAAGTAGTAACAACCTGCTTTAGTAACAGCGAGATCATGACAGCTTCTGTGGTCCTTTGTTTTCTTGTGTCTAAACTCAAGGTTCAAGTCAGGACAGTGCTGAGATATAAACACCTTGATTGTTTTAAGAAGTGTACTTATATTCCTCTGATCTGCAACACTGTTTAGAATTTAATCATTTGTAAGTGCTGCATCAGCAACACACAACAATGTGGTGGTTTAACTTTTTACACTTGAGTATTAGTATTCAAGAAGAATCCTTTTCTCCACACCACTGAGATTCACCCATCAGAGGGCTACTAATGGAAAGAGCTGCCAGTACACACTCGCCACCTTTGCTTTTAAAGGCAGACTTATTTAAAGTAGAGTTCTTTGCTGGAAACATTATTCAAAAGAAAAATAGATGCTCATGCGAGTGTAGCAATGGAATTGATTTATCTGCAAACCACATCTAATAGATTTACTCTCCCCTAGCCATGCATGCACATTAATCCTGCCTCTATAAATGCACTCGCTTACACTTCTGATGTTGAATTAGTCCTTGTCACATTTCCAAATGAAATCATGCAGCTCTGCTTTGTAGCATATGAACTGCTGGGAAAGCTAATCAGTAGTGGGGAAAGTCATTAACATCCCTGTGAGCTCTATTCTCAGGACTGACTTTAATGTACAAACTGTTCAATCATGGCATTATGTGAAACTCAGATTGGTGTTCTGATCATCCAACGGCTCAGCTACCACAAACTAATGGAAACATTAGCATACAACCTGCAGATAGGGTTTCATCAGTTTTTAACTTACAATTAAAGAGTTCATGCTTGCATCCTTGATAGACTGTGGATGATACACCGGCATTTACGACGATTTGCTTTGTTTATTCAGCTACTGTGTAAAACATCTAAATACTTATGAAATGTGAGTTAAGTGTGCTGATATGACAAAATAGATTATACCTCTTATATGGTATATTCAGGTTTGAACACCTTGTTTTGTGTTATATCTGCAGCTTGGTCATAATTAACACTATTTGTCTGTGTGTACTAAAACATACGATACTATGATGACATGTGCTGATCATACCTGTGCTCAGAGTGATGGATGGAGAGGATGACACCAGAGTTGAGATGATCCTGTTTGAGGGTTGCCAGAACAGTAAACTCATTCTTGCCTTTAAGCTTCTGAACCATTTGCTCTGAGACCTTAGCAGGAGCTTTCACTTCCCTAGAGGATCCTAGAAGGAGGACAGGAATTGCAGGAATTATTCAAATAGCTCCTCAGAAAAGTTGTCTTTTTTTCCTGTCACGACATTAAGAAAGTTAAGAAAATAAATAACTTACAATGTGTGTTTGTTATCGATCTTAAAACAGCTCCGACAAGAAATACTGAAGACAAGACAACTTTATTGCTGCAAATTGTGATTTATGAGAAACTTGTTTATAAAAGCCAGGCTGATCATATTACATGTTTTGCATTAATAGATTAAAATGTGTCGGCACATTTCCACCATTTAGGAGGACACAAACAAAATAAAATATCCTATTTAAAATTTTATGTTTTCAATTTTGATGATTTCTTACTTACAATGAAATAAATAGCACATTTATTAGTCATTGAATACAGTTGTTAATAGATTTGATGCTGTATATCAGTAATGATTTACAGTATTAACAGTTTACTAACAATAGCCATTTAATTAACTAGGTGGCAGTGTAATGAGAATGTATGATTTACTGTGTGCTGTCCTTGAATCTGTATAGTATGGTTTTTTGCACTCCTGGGAAGATATTCTGGAAGATATAATTCCTTTGTTAGAGTTGTTCTCACAACCAGTCCTTTAAATTGGGTCACATGATTCTCCTTATCCATGCATATAAATGGTACTCTGCAAAGAATATTGCCTTTCCCTTGATCCCTGTGAATGGAAACACCTCCTTCCAAGGAATAAAACTTATAAATTACAATTGTCATTTGATATTTCAGACCTCTGGATTTTGCAGAATTCTCATCACAGTGGAATAGAAACAACCGTTCTGAATATTGTACATATTGTACACTGCATATTGGGAGGTAATTGGCTCTGAACAGTAAATAGTTGATTCACAAACAAAAAGTCAACACTAAACACACTAAAGTTATTGGTCCAAAAAATATATACAAAACATTTATAATATTTCACATTTACTTTTAATATAATTTCCTTTTGGCTATAACCAAAACACTACTGGTGACAAAACTTAATCTGCCATGATGATTTAGCTATTGCCTAAGATTCCTTAAGCTTTTGTTTTCATGCCCATTTCTCCTGCATCCAACTCTTCTTTCAATATCAATATCATCTCTTTTTCCACAAGAGAACCAGTAATCTTACATGAGATATATTTACAAGAAAACTCTACTTCTTGGGGATGCTTAGATCATTCAAAGTTTTAGCAAGATGTTGCATATCTCCTTGCATATATATCTTGCATATAAGTCTGTGATGGAGAGTGCAATCTGCTTTGCAGCCATCTGTTGAGGCAGCAGCATCAGAGCCGGAGACTCAAAGAGACTAAAGAAACTAATAAAGAGCCTGGCTCTGTGCTGAGGACTACTCTGGCCCCACTGGACTGTGCAAACAAGAATGTTGCATCAGATGCTAAACACAATAGACAACACAGTATATCATTTACATAACATAGTGATTTAACAATGAAATCTCTTCAGTCAGAGGCTTCTGCAGCTCCACTGAACAAGTTCTGTAAGAGGAGGTAAACCCAGGCCCCAGCTGTAGCCTTAAGCAGTGGAAGAAATAACAAAAATATTCCAATGATGTTCATCCTGTAACAATTTCATTTCCCTGTTACATTATTAAAATATTATTAAATTCAATTCTGTTTAGTTCAATTTATTTGTCCGGACTTGTGGTCATTATGTTGTGAATCACAGGGGTAAAGTAGATGATTACATGATATCCCAAATATTCCATCAAATTAATAAATCATTTGTCCTTAGTTTGGTGTGTGGGTCTTTATGTATGAATCTGAGTACTTCATAAAAAAAAAAAAAAATCCAGGAAGGGCAGTGACGTCAGAGTCAATGGGACAGAATTTTCTGTAGATTGTGTCATTAGTTCTAAGCCCTCTGTTTCACCATTGTACCCCCTTTCTCCTCTCCAGCTGACATCTATGCTACTTTAATGGAAACATCAATAAATAATCACGTTTTTCAGAAGCAATCACATCAAAGAGTTCACTTCCTGCCATGGGTTGCATGCAAGATACCCTGGCACACTTAAGCACCCCAGGAAGCTAGCAGCTAGGCAGCTTTTCCTCTGTGTATTAATATTAGTACCATCTGGTGGAAGTAACCAATTAACCTGCTCCAATGGGAAAGAGGAGGAACAGAATATAAATATGAAATGGTTAAAATAATGAATGCATATATAGTAAATAATAAAAACATGCTGTAATGAAGAGCATGTTTACAGTCTGTTGTCATACTCTCAGTACACACTCAGCGGTAGCTGTAACCTTTTTGTGGTGGTGGCCCATTTGGGGCTTATTTTTAAGTAATTTCTGTCAAAAACAAACATGTTCTCTAAATTAGTCTCTTACCAGAGGAGATGCACAGAGAGGAGATTCATTAATTTTGCATCACCATTTGGGTATCGTCCCAGTGTCATTGGCTGAGGTGGGACAGATGGTTGGACTGCAACAGGAGTTCTGCCTAGCAATAATCTGCTTCAGCCGGCAAAATCTGCTTAGTAACCAAATAGAGACACTGGAATATAATCTCAGAAATATTCTACAGATAAGTTTCTTTTACTTGATTTAGTTTTCTTAGCTTTATTTAAAAATACTTTGTATACATAACCCGATTGCATTTTTTTTAAGAAAAATCTACTAATTAAGGATATGCAACGTCTTTGATTATGTACACTGTTGAGTAAATTACCACACTATGAGTAAACAAAAAGTACCATGACATCTCAATCATGAGCAAAATGAGCTCAGTGGGAGCAGGTGTCAGGGCGGGGTCCATGCTGAGAGAACGTTGATAAGGCAGGGGGGATGGTGAGGTCCTAGTAAACCCACAACCACTACAATTTGGTAGAGCCTTGATCCCTTGACCTATAAGTGGATGACTTCACCACCAGCCTTTGTACTTAAAGTCAAAAGGGTTGCTTAAAATTGTCATTTGGGGGATTAGCAAGTGGAGGCCTCAGCTCGTTTAGTTAGGTAGTTATAGTCTACACTGTGATATAAAGCAGGTGATCTCAAGAATCAAGATTAGGACAACTAAAGCAGCACCTCTGAATTCCTTAAAAACATACACGAAAGAGCAGCAGATAAGCTTATGCTGCAATGTGCCAAACAGCCTTCCCTTGTGCCAAATCAATGTGGCCGTGCTGAGGGGGCCTTTGGTCGATTATCTATTGGCAGGCTCCTAGATGGGGCAGCCACCTGCTCCTAACGACCACTCCAATGTGAAATACTGACACAAAGTAGCTGGAAAATGATTATCTAGAGCATTTAATTCTAATCAGCAAATTTTCAGTGCAGTAACATAGCAGTTGTCATCCATTTAAGTTGTTTGGAGGCTATGAGTACCAGCTGATTGTGAGGAAATTGTGCAGAGTTTTAGTGGCTGACAAGAGATCTTTAAAAGCCTCAGGCTCAATAGCATCCCTAGGAAACACAGCTTTGGGCTACAGAATAATCTTATCTCCTGAGCTTATTGCGTTTTAATAGCTATACTAAGGCCACAATTTCCATCCTCCAGCTTCACCTTTAATCTTAAACTGTCTAATGGTCTTATTTTGTTTGACCACCAATATGCACACAGCTGTAATCCCTCGACACACTTCCATCACTGAATTTTCATAGAAAGGTATTGGGAATGTTGCAATCGCTAGTTCACACATACATCATTTAGAGCAGGTGCCCTGCAGCAGAGCTTGAGAAACTAGAATAACACAGCTTTACTAGAGGCCTTTTCTCACATACCGTAATCACATCTAACTATAATTACAGACTATTCACACAATAGAAAAATCACATACTCTCTTCCTCCATGCTCTGAATGGCAAATAGAAGTATACGTTTACATGTTTAGTTTCTAATTTTATTACTTCCTTGAGAAAATTGTGCCTACAGGCAGAACCCTTGATACTAAATAAGATTATGGCCATTTTTGTATGTAAATACTGAGGACTTTCACTCTGCGCTCCAGCTGATGCTCAGAACAAAACAACACCTCCTACAATTTTGCAATTTCTTCTACCAGTAAAGAGTAAGTGAGCCATGAGATGTGTGAAAAACACAGAACCAAGACTGGTCCGCATAAGCAAGCTGATGAAATTAGCAAAGTAAAACTATGTAAAACAGCACCATTTTTTCATGATGCATGTGTTCTATTTTAAAAATTAACTGTGTGTTTTAAACAGGTCATTTAATCTGATACTTGGCAAAGAGGGATATGGGTTAGTCAAGAAAAAGCCTATCCTGAGGGATTAGAGTGATGATGAACTCCCCACCAGCAGCAAACTCCTTCAATAGTGTCAACACTCACACATGCAGCTGCAAAACAGGTGTAGACTACAACACACAGACTATAACCACAGACATGTGCAACTACAAAATTCACTAAGTCAACACAAAGCAAGAAATTGATCAAGAGAAATGGAGTGGGGTGGATTATAGCTTAAAAAAGCACACCCACACAAACTTTTAAGGACCCATCTCTGAATACCGGTTACTGCAGTACCTGCACATAGTCATGGTCAAACTTACTGGCACCTTAAATTAAATTTTCTGCTTAAATTGCCAGTTATGTTATCAGAAATCCCTCCAATACCAAATATTGTGTTGTGGAAATCAACAGTGCTAGTCAGATGTTTTAAAATTGGGCAATCATAAAATTGTTCAGGTGTTTATTGGACACTGTAAAATCCTTAATGAGAAAAGTTAACACAGGCTATTGTGGATTGTAGGGAAAACAAAGCAACTAAGACATCTAAAGACAACCAGGCTGACCTAGAAATCACCACTATTAAATAAAAAATAAATAAATAAATCTGTATGATTTTTTTTTTTTTTTTATAAAAACCTTCTTAGGCTTAGTCTTCCCCATAGTGGTCAAATAAAAAACCCTACAGCATGGACACACACACCTGGAGACTCTCAAACATGACTCAAATCAATGGGAAACTTCTAAAACCTGCAGAACTCCGGTCCTCAAAGACCAGGACTGAGGATCGAGCCCTACTGTAAAACAGGATAAAGGTTGGATTATGCTGTCGGGCTACTGGATGCCCTGAATGCAATAAAAAATTATTAAATTACATGCTCACCAAAGGCATTATAGAGCTAAATCTATTATCCAGTTTCAGAAAGCTAAGTTAAAATATTGTAGGGATAACAAGCATAACAACCTGAAACAGTATAAATAATTTATAGAAAAAATTTGGACTGATTTAAACATGCAAGTTATATGTTCTGGCCTAAATCCCACTGAACATATCTAAAGAGTGGCAGACTGATGATCAGAACTACCATCAATGAGGTGTAAGAGGTTTTTACACAACTATACGAGATATTAAATTAATTCAAATTCAGAAATTTTCGTCTAAATATGTTTTTATGGTTAAAAAACTTGTTGCAGACCAACTATTTTATTGACTACTTTTACTGCACCTTTGCTGATGTAACAAGACTGTTGTTGTTGAGGTATCATCTGCTACTGGAGTGCAGTATGGCTTAAAAGATTAATTCAATTGAACACATTATTTATCCCTGAGGGACAATTTTAAAGACATGAGGAGCAGCATCATTAAAAGGACAGAGAACATGAGGACACACACAGTGCTAAGAGCACACAGAAAGTGCTAAAATCAGAATACAACCATCCCAGCAGCTATCAATAAGAGAGCTCTGTGCTCTGTGTCACATTTAGGATAAAATGGTATATGCAATCAGGGGCAGGACTATCATATCTGAACAAAGTGGGGTCAGTGTTCAAGAGCTGGGCTGCTGTGGGGACAGAGGTGGACCTTCTTCTGTGTTCTGCAGTGTGCTCAATGCATCCTGTGGCCTGAAATTGCATATGCAACTAGTCTGATATAAGTGTATAGTGAATCTACTGTTATGATTGTAGCCTGGAATGGCATACATCATTCAAATCTCATGAATCCTAGCTTTCCACTAGTGTGTAACGTGTAGGTACTAGGAAGGGAGACTGACTAAAAATACATATTTATTTGTCATGTCCTGCAAATGGGATGTCAGGTATTAATGAGCTGAAGAAACCATTGTTGTCAAAGGTTTTGCAATTAGAGAATGTTTGGTATCCAGCACACAATTTGTGTTTGTGTGTTTTCATTTATTTAATGAAGCTTTTGTTACTGTACCAAATATAACATATACCAAATTATGAAAAACACTAATTAATTTGCATTAATTTATAAAAACTTAAATTAATATTCCAGTGTGTCAATGATTTAGACCTGTAGATCTGTATTCCATCGTATACAGGGAATCTGCATTTGCCAAATCATCTTCCCCCGCTATGTCTCTGCTCTTGTGGAACAAATACTAAACTGAGACAAGGGCACCTCCAGGAGTGCTTGGGCCAGCAATTTCTCCCCAATTCTCAGATCGCCTCCTCAGTGACCGCCTGTCTGACATTCACACATACACAGAGCTAATGACAGCCTTCCAACCACCCAACTGTATAACTGCCCTGAGGGGATAGAAGTCTTTTTCTCTCCATGGTCACTCGCACTCCTGTGTGAAGCATAGGATCTGGTTTGCCTCAGAACGCAGCAAGCAAAAATGACTTTGACCACAGGGAGTTGGGGATAATGTCAGTCAAAAGATTGAAAAGATTTGGAAACTTTCTTTTTTAAATAGATAAAAATACCACAAAAATAGAGTGTAGATAAAAACATTAGTACAAAAAAGTGTATATTTACATTAGAAAAGCAGTTAAGCTAAGTTAAGAAAAGTTATGCAGCTTCAGGTTTAAAGATTCTGGTTAAATTGTCATTATTCCAAAAGAAAACTTAAGCAAATCGAAACCCTAATTGAAAACAGCAATGTTATTGTGTGTTTAAGAAATACCTTCTTTAAGCAATTCTTCATTAAGTTGTCCATTTGTGCCATTGAAACATTCAGTATATGCTTCTGCAAACTGAGTTTTATTCTTCAGACTCTGTCTTTTTAAAACTAAATTCTCACTTTGTGCAACTATCCTTCTCCTGTAGCTCAGCAAGAAAATGCTCTCTGTGGAAGTACAAAGAGGGAATTTTAGACTAAGAGGTCTTTAACATAAGAAAAACCCAACTGATCTGTCTGGCTGTGGCTTTAAAAGCTTCATATTAGCTTAAGCTGAATGTTGGAGCATGTTGTTTCCCATAACTTACAGAATGACTCTCTGTACAGGGAAGGAATTAACATGGGCTAACCTTTTTTATGTGATAAGCATGAATGGATTCAAGAGTGTTGTATAAAACCTTTTAACATAAAGGTGAAAGAATGCTGATGACCTTTTTGTTTCAAAGTTTTGCTTTAGCATGATCGTTTAAAGTATCATAAGCTGAGGTTTTACAGTAATTTTGATCAGCTTTATTCCTAAATGAAATGATCATAGTTTATGATATGCTGAAATCTTCACTAATTTTACAAATCCAATGTTAAAATGCATTATTTTTCACTCATAATTATAGTCACTATTCATTGGCAATATTTAATGGCTAAGAGATTAAATGGCCAAGCATAGGCATATTATTGGGATGTTTGGTAAATTTTTTAAGGAATAATAAACTGGGATAGGACTTTCCCAGTTTCCCAGCGGTTTTCTTCTATTTTCTTTGCAACATGCTTCAGATCAACTCTGTTGACGACTCACCTACTTTGTCACAGACAAACATACCCTCAGTGAAATCAGGCTGTAATGATGGTATTGTTGAGGCAGTGCCTGCTATCCTCACACGTCTGCTACGAAAACAATCCTCAGATTAGAAGATTTTGCTTCTAATGGTTTGCATTTTATTCATGTGCCTTTTGGCACATAATTTGCCAAAAGGCAGATCTACTATCTCCACAAAGGAAGTCTGGACCTCATTCATATTAACCATTAGCTGGTGGGTTATCTGCCTCAGCAAAGCCATTCATTCAACTTCTTTTAATTTTGAATTAAAGATGCTGTTGTACTTTGTGGGCTTTAAATGCTGCAGAAATATGCCTGCAATTTTCTCTCCACCTCATGGCTTGTTTTTATCTGCAATATCAACCACGAGCTTTTATGAAGACAGATGTGTGCCTGCTTAATTATGTCCATTAAATCCATTTAGTCTGTTTGACTTGTGTGAAGTTTTTGAAGCAAGGACAACTGGTAGAAGTGGGATGGTTGTGTGTAGATCAATAAGAAAGAAAGAAATCCAGTTCATTAAGTATGACACAGGATACTGATATGGAGGGAAATAAATGAGAAATGCCACCTGTGTTGGAACATTTATTTCAACAAAATCTAAAATTTGAAAGCTGTGGGCATCTCCAGGCAGGTGTTTTCTTAAAACAGACATCACTAATCAGCATCATGGGAAGATTGGGATTGTTAGCTCATATAAAGTGATGTCTTAAAAATTGTTTGTTCGCTACTGTTGGCTAAGCTAGTTTCACAACATTAACTTATTTGTCTAATTACTAAGAGCATTTTATTAAAAAGAGGTTAATAGAATGTTTGAGTGAAAAACAGCATATTTAAAAACTAAGAAAAGGGGTATGTCTACCATTGTATTGTATCACCTTTTTTTTTTCAACAGCACTGTAAGCATCAGTGAATCCATTGGGATTTCTTTGTATCCAACCATATTTCTAAACTGATGCCAATTAACCTAATTTGTTACAGACACATTAGAAAAATACAATAAAAAGTATTTGTTTCAACATTTAAAACACTGTCCTTGTGCTTCACTTAAACAGAACATTTGAATAATTAGAAAATCATTGGATTTTGTTAATATTTGAATTTTCAGCATCCAGAGTTTAAATTTAAAATATTATATACTTGGTTGCTTGTAGACACTGCTCAATTGAGCACAAACATTCTCACTGTGTTACACAGAGCTAGTGTAAGTGATGTTTACATTATCAAAATCCCAACTTTCTTGTTCTTTTATTATAATAATAATAATAATTATTATTATTATTATTATTATTATTATTATTATTATTATTATTATTATTATGTTATTATTATTATTAATTATTTTATTTTATTTTTTTTGTCAGTGTCCTTTTTTAAGTGTCAGGTTTTCAGCATCACAGCAGTCTCTGAACTTATTCATCACAATTAGGCTGAGGATCGAAGCTGCATTCCTACAGTACATACAGGCCTGAGCTTGACCACAGATTTGACAGTTTCTAGTAGCAGGTTAGGGGAGACTCTTTATTAGAAACACATCTATGGCATAAACACTAAACTGACAGTCACACGTAGTGTGTCTGTCACAGTTGGTTTTCTCTTCATGCAATTGCACAACAAAGAGCACACAGCAAAACATGGCTGTATTATAAATGAGTCTCTTCCATCCCATTGCACTTAACCATCACTGCAGTCAACAACATCATCATCACAACAAACAGAGAAACGCCTCACTGACAGTGATTCACACACACACACATACACACATTTACAGCAGCCGAAATGATGCTTCTAAACTGTGCTGCTTGGACTTCTGATGAGTTTGATTCATATTCTTCTTGCTAGAGCGGTTGGGAGATTGGGTCTCAGTGTGTTGGGGGAAGGGAGGGCTTCTGGGTGTGGCCTCTTTTTTTTTTCTTTTTTTTTTTTTTTTTTGTTTATACAAAGCGATATCTGGTTGTCTAGGTATTGAAAACAGTGGGGGAAGTGCTAATGATGTGACAATTCTGTGGTGAAGCTGTGTATCACCTGGCATCAGGACATTAGAGAAACCTAGCCTGGGGGGCTTTTCTCTCTCCCTATGCGACCCGTCTCTGAGGTCCACCTCTCCTAATGCCACGCAATACAGCACTGACAGCTACCTTCAAAAGCATCAGCAGGGGTGTTCTGAAAAGCAATCACCCCACTGCACACTGTTTTCCTCTTTCTTTTCTTTTCTTTTTTTTTAACAAAAATAAACATACTTTGCTCAATGGAGATACAAAGATATTGTGCACACATACAATTCAGATTTCAACACTAAATTACATTCTTCTCTTTCAGCTCTTAGCAGCTCCACCCCTCCTCCTGTTTTCACCCAACACCCAGAGATAACAGCCTTCCCTTCGGGCAGGCAGGCGGTGGTGGGGACAGCCATGGATATGTTCTGCCTGCTATCTAATGAGCGTCGGAATGTCACTGTGGGCCTGTCTGCTGGTCCCAGCCAGCCAAGCATCCATACATGAGGTATCAACACAGTCTATCAAAAAGCTGGCAGACAGCTCTCTCCTTTCTGCCTTATACCAGTTTCCTTCTCTCTGCATCTCCTCAAATTGTGCCTCCCTCTGTCTGTTTCTGATAACAAACAAGCAGAGGCCCAGGTTTGCTCTGCCGGCGTAGCTCTGCCTGTCTCCTCCTCATCCTCACTTGCTCTGACTTAACATAGACATCCCAAATGAAGGATGGAGGTGAGCTCTGTCATAGATAACACACCGCCTTCTCAGCCCAGGTGACTGAGTGTACTTAGCAAAGGTAATGCTAAAAAATAAGGGAGCGTGGTGACGAAGAGGTGCCAGTCGCACAACAGTAGTGATTTTCATTTTGTTACAGAAACAGTAGCTTCATTTTTATAACTGGTTTTGTTTATCTCTATTTCTATTCTTGTCCAAGTCTTTCCTGTAGTCTCTTTCCTCCCCTCCAGTACCTGTTTGGGTAGAGCACCATCGAGTGTTGTCTACACAGAGGACATCAAATAACCTGACTTTACAGAGATGCTGGAGTTGCTGCACCATGCACAAGTGCTGCTGCCTCAGCGGCTGTACTGGGAGATTAGAAGATATCAGCAAAGCGGGCAGGAAGAACAGAAATATCAACAAAAGGTGTTTCTCTCTCCAAAATCAACACTTCGGCACATAAAATGATCCTTGGGAAGATTTTTATTTCACCTCATACTTAGTTTTGCTACTGATCTCAAAGTCAAAAGCAATTTCCTCTGTTGTTACTATTGGCTGAGTTATGATACGCATCTCAGTTCCTGTGAAGGAGCTGATAAGAGAATCATTTCGATTGTAATGAATGTCTGACATCAGTTGCTGAGATATAATACTGGCAAAAATTAAATTCATAAAAATGCTTGTAAAAGTCAAGCATAACAGTAACACTGTAATCTCCATTTTGCACAGTTCCATTTACTAAATACCATATATAACACATTTAGCCTACACAGTGCTCTACAATTGAAAACATGGACATATGACTCACTCTCTGCATTTATATTTAGGGAAAGGAAACCACCCGAGCTACTGACACCTTCCAGAAAATCATAAATTGGTAAAATTCTAGCCTAAGGCTTATTTATTCACCAGGCTCATGTAATATATCTTCATTAAATACAGGATTTTGTCACTGCCTTATCTAATTAAATTCACTTATTCCACAGTTCTTTACAGAATCCGTTTTCCACCCACTGCTTGCCCTTGTCACCCCACTTTTTCATGACCTAATATTACCTATTGTTTAGGCAGGTGGAAGGCCTCCCAAGCACATTCATGTTAAAGAAGAAGACTGAAAATCCATCTTCTGTGCTGCTTCTCATATAGTCAGTAGACTTTTTACATCAGTAAAGAATCTTATGAAAGGATCACTGGGCTGCATCACACTTGCAAGTTGTGCAAACAGAGAGAAATGGCAAATGGGACAATTCTCATAACAGGATGCAATCAGCATCGATTAACATATAGACCATCTCTTGTGGACACATATAACTTCAGACAGAAATAGAATGAATGTGTGTTTCAGTACCTTGGAAGTGGAAAGCTCTAGACTCGCTGTGGAAGCCCTGGACCTGAGTAACTCCATCAAAGCCTTCTCCAAGCATTAGTTCATCAAACACATTGATGCGCAGGGCAGGGTCAACCCCAAAACCTAGAACTTATTCACAAACACAAACATCATTACTGCTGTTATTAGCAGGAGTGGACACCAAAAATATCTTGCAAGTGTCAGAGAATCATGTACTTCCAGATCAACTATTTGTGAGAAGCTCTTAAGAAAGCTTACACAGAATAACAAAGAATTAGATAAGTATCTCATCTTAAAGGCGACATGTTGCAAGAGATTGTTTCTGTGAAATCAGTGACAGCCTTGTGTCCTACCTGAGGAGGTGCAACATATGCAGAAAACCAGAAATAGCTGCAATAATCCCATGATGACTGTATTTTCTCTCTCTCTCTAATTAGTCCATGTTTTATCCACTTCCAAGAGACAGTGTTGTTCAATTACAGGCGAATGATGTATCACCCTTGCAAAAGAGGCTATTACAAATCCCAAATGCTGAGCGGAGGCATCATCACAACTTCAGATGCCTGATGATAGAAGAAAGAAGATAAAGAAACAGGCAAATCCAATGGAGAGACAGAGGGGGAAGAATAAAACAGCAATGATGCGGAAATTACTCCATGTAAAGCAAGGTCTGTTCCATCAACATCCGCAGTACAGGTGGATGACAGGACGCGAGCTGCTCTGCCTTACCAGCTCAACAGACTCTCCTACAGCAGCGTGAGAGAGAACCGCGACCACTGAGGGAGGAGTAGAAGAGAATAGAAAACCAGTCAAAGGAGAGAGAGAGAGCAGGGTAAACAGGGACAATAAACCCCCCTAGTGGTGAGATATGAGAAAACGTCTCTCTAATACAGACTAGGCCACTGAAATCATGCCTGAATCTAATTGATTTCATGGAAAGATTGTTATTTTGCAATATAACAGGGCTGTAAAAATGATTTCCTCATAACATATAAGTAGTGCTAAGAGAAAATATTCTTTAATCAGTACTAAATAGGTAGCAACTATGAGTGCAGAGGGGAACAGTGAAGAGAGGAATTTTAAGGAATTTCTCAAATTAGAAGAAAAATGTTAAGAGGAACCACTCCACATTTATGTTTTTGGACAAGCTAATCTTTATAAATCTCAGTTAAAGTAACAGAAGTTATGTTCATGAGAAGAGCCAAAAGAAATATTTACAACATTACTATGTAAAAATGGTAAGAACAACATTTAAAGTTTTAAAGTTTACACCTAATCTAAAATATACAATTAGACACAAATCAATGGATCCATGTTGTGTGGAAGTTTGACAAATGTCCTATGAATCTGTAGACTAAGTTTTCAGGAATGACACAATACAATCAGGAAATCAGGAAACTCTTAATGTTTATGCAAATACTGAGTGAATGACAAAAACTAAAAGAATAATAAAACAAATATTAGCTTAAATGCCAAATTATAAAGACGCAGCGTTGTGGTTTTGTTAAAAAAACATTTTTAATTTTAATCTTGATCTACTGCACCAGCTAGCATGCATACAAGTTAGCATGCCCGTTTACTTGTTAGCTATGCATTTCTGAGTACATAATGTCTCAACTTCTGAAATATAAAGGGTCACTCTCATACTGAGAGCTTAATTAAATCTAAAGAACACAATACCAAATGACAACCCATAAGGTGAACCCCAAAAAACGGAAAACGGTACATAGAAGGTATAAAGTTATTTTTTGAGTCTCGTGTAGGCCTACATCTATACAACAGTATGAAGTTTAAGCTGTTTTCCCAATACGTGCAACGCCAGTAGGTCCTTATCTTATGGATGTTTGATGATGTCAAATAAATTGTCAAGTTCATATGAAAGGAGTCAAAATGAACTGATGTGCAAATTGGTGTGAAACTGCCTGCAGTGGCGTCGTAACCAGCTGGTGTTACAGCTTTCCCATCCCTGTTTGTTTGAACATTTGTTTTAGTTTGACGTTGATGGGCTACTTTACTCTTCTTTCAAACCATCTGTCTTCCTATGAAGAGTAGAGCTTAATGGAGAAAATGCCAACTGCCTCAATGTAATAAGTTTAGCCGCTTGTCATTTGTGCTGAAACTGCTCTTTGATAAGTGGTGTGTCCATAGGCATTTCATTCTCTTAATTAGTTAATTCATCCAGTAAAGCTGAAGTTTAGTTTAGTTTTGTTTGTTTGTTTTTTTCAGCAGGGGGTAGGATAATTAAAATGAAGTGCTTGGTTGCCTTTGTGGCTCTGCCTTTCTGTTGAGTTTTGGTTCAACACGGATGCTTATTGGTCTAAATATGTTTAGATTAATCTTTAATCCCTTTCATCCATGGGGCATATCACCATCTTTTACATAAATACAAATACTCTTGTTTTCTTAATGATGATATAGTAACGTTTTCTCTTAACCTTAATCAGTTTCCTGCTAGATGGATATGAAGTGAATATTTTTGTAGAGGCTTTATCAAGGGCAAAACAAAGTCCAAACCATAGTGAAGCCAATCCCTGGATCGCAGAGAAAATGTTTTGCTGGCTCCTGATCTGTGTGGACAAGTGAACACCAGCAGATATTATTCTGGGGACAGTTCCAGATTTTGTGTGGTACAAATCCATCCTGCAGATACCATACTAACTACAATATATGTGATATAGCAGTCTGTGTTCCCACAATACAATTCCTTCTTATTGCAGTTAATTTTGTTATGATTCCTGCAAAGCACACTGGCTTTGACAAATATGTCATTTGTTAGCAGCTGTGAAGGATCATTCCTACATCCACAGAGCGACTAATGGTTGGCTTTTGTCAATAAGACAAAAGCAAGCAAGGGCCCTTCATGCAGCGTCACATCTGTTGTGTGAGTGGGGCTCCAAACCTCTATTCATTATTAATAATGCTACATTTCTTCTGGGTCCAGACACAGGAAATGTAATTACTTTGTATTGCCCACAAGTTGTCATTTCCTAAAGTGCCATCAGGAAAATATGAATCATTAAAACATGCGCCCAGGAAAAATGAAAAGTAATAAACGTACGGGGTACAGCACACACTAACTCTTCTCCTGTGCATGTACACACACATAAAATGTTTTAGGGCAAAGGCAAAGCAATTGCGAAGGGCATTTTTTCATTTCTAAAAGAACCAGATGGGTGATACATTACAAAGCTCTCAGGGGCTTATTTACTTTGGCCATAAGTCCACCATATAGATATACTAATGCCACAGACTAAATGGAATCACTTGCAGTACCTCTGCCATGATTTCAATCAAAGAAGAAAACTGGTCAGTTGTTCCAGTAGGGCTCTTCTGGGATTAATTTGTTGCATAATTCTGCTGTTATATCGACCTTGCCTCTTTCTAATTTGACATTTATGAATCATATCAAAACTGCAACGATTCATTGCATCAGCCTAGTAATGTGTTTAAAAGTTATGGCCTGACACTTTTAATTAATTTTATGAAAAATATTTCTTAATTGGAGCTGACAATTCAGAGCTTTCACACTTGATGTTTAACTAAGATGCTGTGCAATTCAAAGTATGGATGATGTAACCAGACAGCCAAGGCTATTTGATGATTCATTTTTAGGCATCAGATGCCTGTTCTGATAAGAGGGTGGCAGGCTGCCACAACTGTAAAAACCAAATAAGAAGCAGCACCTTTTTTTTTTATTTAATTTACACTGCTGAAATACTGAAAGCTTTCAGTCTCTCAGTGCCATCTGGTGTGCAAGGCTGTAAATTGCAGCTACATAATCACAGTGTTGCAGTACTGAGGACTTACAGACAGTGTCACCCTAAACATGTACCTGATTGATGTGATATGCTGATAGACAGAACTTGAGCTCCTTTAAGAGTGTTAATTATATACTAAATAACATGATGTCTGGATGTGGTGAATGATGGAGGGGATGAGTGGAAAATTTAGTCTGTTGGTATGGGTACTAGGACAACAGATTTAAAAACTGCCATGAACAGGTGTTTCAATACTTTCTTACCCATTTAACAGGGAAATGGCCTACTTGGATCTGAAGGTGGCGTTAGCAATTGGAAGCTAGTGCTGTGAAGTCTGTGAAGGTCCAAATGAAAGTGAAAGTAGTCATCCAAGAAGACAAACCCATCAGAGAACACTGTTACAGTCAAATCAACTATGTTTTACATCTTGAGGAAAAGAAATCACACTATTGAACGTAGCATGTTAAAAAAAGCCTGGGTGTCAAAAAGTGATAGTGATAAATGATCACTGATCCCCTTTTCCTAAAACAAACAAACGAGACA
Organism: Melanotaenia boesemani; assembly: GCF_017639745.1. Taxonomy (NCBI): domain Eukaryota; kingdom Metazoa; phylum Chordata; class Actinopteri; order Atheriniformes; family Melanotaeniidae; genus Melanotaenia; species Melanotaenia boesemani. The sequence goes on along the minus strand of NC_055691.1, from coordinate 21,223,135 downwards.
ATAATTAATTACAACATCCAGCCACCTATCCAAACATGTCATCAGTAGATGTATCAATATCCAAGTCATCTCATTAAGAGTAGATTTAGACTTCACTCTGATGTGTAATTTCTGTTCAGATTCAGCAAGCTGATTGGATAGCGCTGGACAGTATAGATGGACAATAACTTAAAACATACTGCAGATGCAACACAGACATATCTGCAGGTAAAAGGGAAATTCTCTGAAATGTTCATGTCAGTCACCTGATTTCAGCCCAGTGCATGCATAAATTATATCTACTGAAGACATGAACAAACAAAAAGTTAAGCCACAGTAAAGATCTTTCAAACATTCACAGAAGAGGAAGCTCATTCTTTGTAAATGTCAATAGGCTGCAGATTCAAGGATGTCAAAACTTGCAAAGGAACTCTTGAACTCTTGACAGTTTCTTCTTATTCTCTCTTATAGCCTCATAAAGTATTAAAGCTTATACGTTTTCGATACCCACCTATTTCCAAACCTAAGAATAGCAGTGAACAACTAATGCAAGCAGCTGCTTGGAATAATGCCAGCACAGGATGAAGCAGAGGTTCTTCTGTGAGGGTTTGAGGCCCTTTCATTTGCTAGTGAATTAGCTCTGACTGCTAAACAGTCTCCAAATGTCAGTAGAGCCAAAAAGAGCTTTGTGGACTTCATAATATGCTTTTTTATTTAGAGAATATAAATCTATATAGTGCTGAGCAACAACTGTCCTTTCCAAGGCAAATCATTTACTCATGACTTTAAGAAACAACCAGTAATTAATACATTGAACACATAATTTAAATAATCAGCCTGTTTAAGTCGAGGAAATCCTAAATTCCTTAACTATAAATAATGTCATAAGTTGTATTTGAAGATGTTTTTTCTTGTTTTTACATATATATTCTGGTATATCTCAGTAGAGCTACTATTTTTACATTTATTCACACTCATTTTTTTTCTTTTTAAATAATCAGATTGTGAAAAATAGAGGCTTGAAATGTTGATTTTTTTTTTTATGTGACCAACTTAATGCGAACATACTCTTAATCAAAACATGGCACTACTGCATGATGAGCTTTTATAGACTGCCCCGGAGATGCAGTTGCCTCCAAACAGCCACTCCCATTCCCCCTGGATGCTATTGTGAATGTGTGCAGTGAGCTGGCTCATTGGGCCATCATGGTGAATAGCTTGGAGCCATTCACTCAGCATACAGAAGCTCATTAGAACTCTATAGACACACAATTGTGAGGCTCACATTAGAAACTTCCTCCTCTGGGACACAGACACCACACACAAAGTGCCAGTTTGCTGCTATGCTTAGAGTATTGTCCTCCTGATTCATAGATCCTGGACCTCCATTCACAATATTAAGTTCGAGTGGTGGAATATCAATTGCGGGTGCAATGGGCCGGTATCTTTTTAAGAGCTTTGCTGGGGTTGAAAAAGAGAGAAAAGAGATCTCAGCCAGCCTGCAGAGTGCTAGCTTTCAACAGAGCTATTGTAAGGATTTTAAAAGAAAGGACCCCTGTTTTTTTCCTCTCCATTCTTGAGAAGAGGTGGACATCAAATAAATTCACATGAACTTGCTTTAGGGTGTTTCTAAGACCTACTGTTTAAGAATAGTCTAATTATACCTCCCTCTCCTGGAGAGTTCCATTGGAATCTGGCTAATTACACACTGGTGAATCTTAACAATGATACGCTATGCCTTTTAAAACAGACAGAAAGTCGCGTGAGACTGGTTCTGCCTAAAATGTCAGTGAACACAGATAAAAATACAATTTGAACTCAAGCATGGTATACTCTTATTAATGTCAGCTTTTATACTTGCCACAGTGTCTCACTTGAAAGGGGGGAAAATGGAGCGACAGGACTAAATACCACAAATCTCTTAAATGTTAAAACAGAGCTTGGAGGAGATGTTAAAAAAACACAAAGAAAAACTTAAAACAGATAAGAGCAGAACTAAGGAGCAGTCTCCACTTCAATCACATGAACAGATGACTGAACAAGCACACAAAAAGCCTTGGTGGGCAATCACAGCCTCTGGTCTATGTGGAACATGTTAACACACACTCTCCACACAAAAGTGGATAGCTCACGGAGCTCTGCTAACACTCATCGTGTGACAGAACGCTCTGCTTTCTCCACCAGTCTGAGGAATAAAACCTCAAATTTGATTACAAGCAACCTTTGGCTCTCTGGCCATCACACAATAGGCTGAGCTGTCTGGGCCAATTTCCATGCTCAGCATGAGGTATCTGCACACACACTCGGTAGTCACCCCTCCACCCTGGTCCACACACACACACACACACACAGTTGCAGACCTGTGTGGCTATGCCTGTTTACTGTGCCCCTCTTGTTGCACTTTCTATTACAATGTTGAGGATCATTAGTTGCAGTGTGAAAGGTTGCACAAGCCTCTCATTTGATGTGTTTACTGCAAAAACATGACACATGCGTTAGTGTGTGTTGACAGTTTTTATTTTGCAATGCCCATGTACAACACTATTGAAGAGTTAATGGGAATTTAAGATCACTGATCTGGATGAAAAGCAATCTGTCATTGCTAAATAATTGGAAATTCTACAATACTTTATAAAACTTAGTAACAGCGATGAAGGTCATTATTTAGGTGATTCTTAAATATATCTTGTTAATGATGTATTTATTATTATTCTATTTAATGGAAAGTTGTTAGGGATATCTGAATATATTTAAAAACTCAGAGAAAGTAAAACTCAGTTAATCCATCATTTTTTTTTTTGGGCTTGTGAGATTTTATCCCACCAGTAAAAAAGGAAATATGGTGGAAACAGCACACATGGCACACTCAAGATAAAGAGCCACACAGGAACCCCAACATTTATTATTATGAGGAACTATGAGCCCAGTTATATGCTTAAATTTCATTAAAATAATGAAAAGTCAGTTCAGTGGTAAAGTTACCAGGTCTTCAGGTTGTTATAAATCTTCAATTTATAAAAATAATTCTAGTCATCTTTTAAAATAGTGTAAACGACAGCAGATTCACCCTTTTTAAGCTAGTATTTATTCACATATATGTGCTGGTTTTCTAATCAACCAAGAAACTCCCTCAGCGCAGAATGTCTGAAATTCAACAGAAAGTTAAATAAGTGCATTTCAAATGAACTGCTGAGGGGTTTGTATCAGGAACAAGAGAGAACTATTTACTACTTGAGAAGACTGTCTTGTGCATGTTAAACTTTGGCCAGCACTTCATTGTCTCTGGTGTCTATCATTTAATAGGCTAGTTGACATAATGAATGAGTCAGACCCACCTTCTGCCACTCCAGAAAGGCCCCAGCCTTATCTGAATTGAGAAGCACATTAGAGTCTCTCAGCCAATCACAACACAGCCCCGTAGCAAAGTGCAGGCCCAAAAGAGGAAAAGCAGAGGACTTTTGTCTTCTCCAGAGTTTAATGAAGTTGGCCTGGTCACTCCAAAAAGGATTAAAGGAGAATTTAGTGTCACTGAACTGCAATTGCTGAAGAGGTAACTCGAGTGTTGGGGTCAGTGTGTGAGCAGCATGGTCTCAGTTCAGAGCTGCACCAGGAGGAATATGGCTGGCTTCCCTCTTGCTTTACCAGGCTTTGGGAGCTCAGGAAAGAGCTTTCTTATTGACAATCTGCTGAAGTCTCAGACACCTCCGGTCCATACAGAAGGAGCAGCAAGTGTCCACCTGAGACGAGTAGCATGTGAACTCCCAAGAGGAACCTGGATCCATGAGCATGGAGCACAACAAAGTCTGACCCAAGGTCTACAACAGGTGAAAGATGCAAGAAGGTCACTTCTGCCAGGCTCAGGTAAATTTGTTTTTAACTAAAGCAAACTTGAAAAAATCAGATGTATTTACATGCTGTAAACATTTTGAAAATGTAAATCAGCAACTTATCTTGCAAACTGCATGTTTTGCTTTTCTTTTTATGTAGTGTTTAATTCTGCATAACTAATTCCTTTCCTCGTCTTTGCAGTATGTATTTCAGAGGACAACCTCTTTAATTACATTGGTAATTTACCATTTCAAATGTTGATAAATATCAGTATTAGCTGTTAAAATGCTTACCAAGACCAAGACTCCCACATTTCTCACAGATGAGATTAATGTAAAAATTGCATTATAACAAAATTCAATCTAAAATACAAAAGATAGTAAAACATTACATAGATAGTAAAAAAAGTTATATTTTTTGTCTTAGATGGTTTTTCTCTTTTTGTTTATCATAAAACCTATATGTTTTTTTTTTCTCAGGAAAAAACAAATCTAGATTTAGTGTCTGCAAATAGGTGCATTGGGCCATTAGAGCAGGTACCCCACAGAAGCTGAGGTTCCTGCAGTCAGCAATTTCAGATTTGAACTTTTTTTAGATTAAAAAAATAAGAAAAAAATTAGTAAGAATCAAATTATGGCATTAAAGCATCATTCAGATAGGTTTAAAATGTCTGAAAGTTTAAATTTATCCAATAAAGCTCTCTGAGGATGATTGAAATCTCTTACAAAAAAAGTCGGGGCAATAAGTAAAATTGAAATATAAAGTGTGCAGTAAATTATTAATAATGCAAACCTGACTAAAAAAAATTATTATAAAAAATATCAAGCTGTGAAACTATGTTTGACATTCTCACTGATGCAGGATGCAAAATAATAATAAAAATAATAATAATAATAATAATAATAATAATAATAATAATATACATTTCTATGAAAAAGAATATACTGAATTTGTATTGAATAATGGAACAACAGTAATAAAATACTGGAAAAGCAAAGATGCAGTGCAATTCTCCTCCTTGTGATGGCTGTGTGGCCACTTAGTTGAACAATGCAGGAATAATGTCTCACAATGTGACACAGATTAAACTGTCCTTGTCTATGATACACTATTTCTAAAAAGCTGGAGCAAGAAGGGACCATTTTCATTTGAAAGGGACAAGGTAGAAAATGATCCTAAATGGCTTTGTACCTTTTAAATGCACTGTATTAAAAAAAAAAAACAAGAAGACAATTTAAAAGTGGACATGACTTAACAGTGGACATCAACACAAACTTTCATTTTACTGTCAGTTAACATACTTTGCTGCAACATTAATGAATGTGTAAACAAGTATGAACACCTTCTCTCCACCGTTCTTCAGTCAAGATGTACTGGTAATAAGTGCAGCATTGCTTGATATTAACTCACAGCTCAACAACTAACATCTGTGATGGTATATAATGCAAGTGCAAGCATTTGGCATGGGTAATTTGCACATCTATAAATGGGCCATTAATGCTGAACAATATATGGGCCTACAGGTTTTATGGCAACTGCCATCCATACAAATTCCTTTTGGGGGAAGATCATGCTTGTTTCAGCAAGACAATACCAAACTACATTCTATACATATAATAGCATCAAGGTAAAAGAGTCCAGGTGAAACATTTATAGAATTAATCTAATGAAAATCCAATGTTTACAAAGCAAAATCAAAGAAAACATGAGTCCTCAAATGTTAAGCAGGTGAAATCAAACAGAAATGGAAAACATAGCAATTTTTTAACTACAGCAACTTGTCTCTTGAGTTCCTAAATGCTGTTTTTAAGCTTAAAAACTTTTCTTTAAATAGGATTTACAGTGAGATGCAGGCTTTTAATAATTTGCAGAGAATTGCACTAATTTTTTAACATTTTATAAAGCCTCACAATTTTTGGGAAAACTACACTGCACACGTCCCACAGTGGATGTGATATAGAACCGTATATGACTGTCTCAATCTGTCTTTGCAGGTGTGCTGAGCAGTGTTTTCCTTCAGAGCCCGCAGTATGTGCTGGCGTGCTGCGGTGGGTCCAGCCCCCCTTCTGTCTTCTCCAGTGAGTGTTTTATGCCTAATCAGCAATGCCTCAGCTGCTCTCTAAGCATAAGCAGCAGGGTCTTCCATGCTCTCCACAGCTAATTACTGATGCAATGCCAAAGAGCTAATTCTCCGTTCAACTCTGCTCAGCTCTATTCATAACCATTCACGGCTGTTTAGGATGGGGAAAAAGGGGTGGGTTGCAGGGCTTTTAGGAGTCCCAGAGGCCCCTTGTTTTGTACTTGCAAATCTACTCATTTACCAGCACAAATATGCAGAGCTAATAAACATCTTGTCTTGTGTCATATTAAGATAATAACTACCTGATGTGGACTCTTACTGCTGAGTAAGACAGTTTGTTTTTAAAGCTTTGCATTCCCTCTGCACATTAATTGGTCTGCTTGTGAATTCCTGCAGTGTGAAGTTTAATTTCCTGGCTAAATTAAACATAACAGCTTTTGCAAAAGTTACATTTGAATTTGAAATGTAATTTTCTACAGGTGGAATATGTAAATTTGTGCTTGAAATCTTTTTTCATTGCATATAATTTAGGATTTGAGTAGAATACGAGTACTAGATCATACTCATGGAATACCACAGAATTGATTAAGTCAGGCATCTATCTTCTTTTGGCGTTGTCCCTTGAAAATTGGAAGTTATTAGTTGCTCCAACCTACGACGGCTGTCAAGTGTCGTTGGGAAAAGCACAAATCAGAAAGCCTTCATCCCACAAGTCCCTGGAGTCTTCTTAGTAGGTTGACACTTTCCCACAGTGCCCGGCAAAAAAACAATGCCAAAGCTGGCCGTGACCAATTGGCACATTCACTCCACCATCCACACGCGACCTCACTGCAATTTTTCACTGCAGCAATGAACTCCACTAAGCACAAAAAACTCACCCATTTCTCTGCAGAAGAGGGCTGGATGAGGAACATCCCCCGCCCATTGTGTGGCTAAAGAGCTTGGCTCACCGACCCCCCCTCTTTTTCTCCTGTCCTTCAACTCTCATTCCTGCCCATTGGAGACCTCTTGACTAGGACATAAAGCATTCAATGAAAGTGACTTTTATAGACTTTTTCGAGCTCATCTTCACATACAAACTGGCTTCAAACCAGCAAGAGAAAAGATTTAGTGTTGGGCCACTGAGTCATCGAGTAATGGCATTTCTATTGTACAGCTCTATTGTTGGTGTCCCACCAAACTCAATAGTTGGCCCACTAGGGTAGACACACACGTTGCCCAGGAATGACCTGGTAATCAGCTATTTAAGTGAAAGCTATTGAGCTCCAATTGAGAAGTGAGAAGCATGTCCAAACCCATTTTGTGCTCCCCGGAGGTGGTCTATGTGCAGATTTGTCGTACAGATTAAAAAGGCAAAGTTGAATGAATCAGATAAATTGTTTCACTTGACTTTTGTTGTGCATGCACCTGTGAGTGAAGCAGCGTGGGATTGCTCTTCACAGATCACCAAATTCCTTTTTATCAGTTAGGAGAGTTTTTGCCACAAGTTTGTTAAATCTGACTAACAAAAATAGAGGAATTGATAGTGAGTTATAAAGTGACTACCACTATAAAGCAGGCATTGGTTTGAACATGAATATACAAGAGTAAAAAGTACCTACAGATTTAGAATACAACAGAATCAGATTTTGTACAACATATACTAATCATGAATAACCTGTGTAAATTAAGAAAACATATTTTCCTGGCTGCTACACCTGTTTTATTATGAAGGCATGCCTATGGAACAACCTGTGCAGAAGAGGAAGCACTAATTATTAATAATTATTGTTCTAATCAAACATCCAAGTTGTTTATCTTAAACAGTCCACACCAATTGATCCAATGACATTTACAACTTTTTGTTTTTTCTCAAATTTATTTTCCAGAGGGAGCAAATGCTCAAATGTGGCCTGTTAACATGAGTCCGAAATCACGTAGAGGGATCCTCAGGAGGGCTGTGTTCTCTGAAGAACAAAGGAAGGAGCTGGAGAGAACTTTTCGCAGACAGAAGTACATCAGCAAAACAGACAGAAATAAACTGGCAGCTGACCTCTGTCTCAAAGAGTCACAGGTAATTTTGCTGGCATGATCTCATTTTTAATCTGTGAGCCTCAAAGGCATTAAACAAGGAATACATGGAAATGTAAATCCTACTGCTTCTACCCAAGCTAAATTGACCTAAAATGTGCTGACCTAAATAATATTAATATCCCATCATGTTCACAAAATGCTAAAGTTGGAGCTTCTTTATCTAGTCGCTGTCTATTTGTCAAACTAAAACTGTAGCTAATAATTAACATTTCAAATGTAAAGCTCATGATGGCAAGAAAGATAAAAAGGAAGATGGTACTTTTTGTCTACCATTGCAACAAAATTCATATTAGTCCATTCAACTACACGCCTCCGTCTGATCAAAAGTAGCAGACTGAAGCTGTGCAACTAAAAAAAAAACTAACAATGTCTCACCAGAAAACATGTCATTCTCAAAGGTTTGTCACCATAGATGAGCATAGCTTTAATACATTCTGCAGTGATATCAGAATGGAAAAATACATCAAAGAGAAAGCTGATATTTTCTCTTTTCTGCTGATTTAGGTTAAGATCTGGTTTCAGAACCGACGTATGAAGTGGAGAAATTGCAAGGAAAAGGAGGTTCAAAACATCCGGTCCCCAATGGATGAGCTAATGGCCAGAGGCCTCGCTCAGGAAGAGGAACCGTCACACAATCACACTAATGCAAAAACAGAGAGTTCAACTCCACAGAAGGGTACCATGGACACATGAGGGTCCATCATGAGATGATGCTAAACCAGTGACTTTCTGTGAACTCTCAACACAGAAAAGATGTTAGAAATGTATGAATGGAATACGTTGTCTGTGTGGACTAATACTGATGACACAAAATTGCCTTTAAGTCCATATCATGTCTTGTTGCATAGTTATAAATGTAATTAGAGTCAACTGCTTCATAAGTCATTTTATAACATTACACTCACTTCAGTAAGCAATTTCACGGTTATTACTCTGTCCAATCTTTCCAAGAAAGATTCCCATGCTTCGATTGTAATTGCAATCACTGAAAGGCCTAAATGAGTCATTTCATTTACTGCATTTGCCTGTAAAACCTTTAAATGTATTTTATGTTTTGATAAGCTTTACACAAATACCTTAAAAACCTTAAAAAATTTGGGGATTTATATGTCAATTGGTTTATGTTGTAAATATATTGTTTTTCACAGACTAACTGTAAATAAAGTGTTTCATCTAACCCTAATTTCTACTTTGCTTATTTGTAATATGGATTCATTGTAATGTTAATGTACGCACTACTGTAGACCATTTTCCAGCTTTATAAATGCATTCATTAATTAATACAAGGATGACCAAAAACAATGATGAGGATAAACTTTATTTTTATTTGTTTTGACTTTTTTATGCTCAGTGATAAAGTAAAATTATTTTATTATCATCACGATCACACTACAAGATGCACACATAATCCTACACAGTGAATTTGCACATGAAATGCATTTAAATATAAGCTACTGCTACAAGATCATCAAGTGTAAGTATGTGCAAGTTAGACCTCTTTTTTTTGAGCCACGCTGTGCTTTGCCATCATTATCAACAGTCTGTTTCAGGAAGGGTGGTGCATTTCAGGATACGGAGATAATTTCTGACTTTGCTGGAGTCTCTGCGGAAGCAGTGCAGTAGGTCATAATGTTCTATGGAGTGAAGATTTCCTCGTGCATAGAATGAAAAGGCAGAAGAAGGGACCAAACTTTCAGAGATGTATCCCATCGTGTTATCCAGCATTCCCTCCAGCTTCATCTGTGATGGATAGAGCAAATATAAAATGATATAATTATAATCTACATTAAGTAAAGAGGGGCAAATAATAACTGCTGTGTGATGCAATACAAACAGCCAAATACATCATATGTCTTATTTAAGTCTAATTCCTTAAATCATAAAGAAATAAAAATATCTGTAAGACCCAATCACAAAACACATCTAAAGGCTCAGTAGCCATTGAAGAATCTTTACTCTCTCAGCCATTTTTGCCACTCCATCCCTCAGATCTTGCACAACATCTGTGACCTCCTGAGCCTCGTAGCTGTGGTGGTTGAAATCTTGATTCTGATCCTGTGACATGCTCCCTTGGAGCTGTGACAAGGGGTCACTCCAGGCCGCCAGCAGCCTTAAAATCACCTCAGTCAGTTGTTCTGGCTGCACAAGAGAGAAGTGTTTAAAAAAATCTTTGGTTTACATTATTCTAGGCACAATGCAAGTTGTTATTATCTCTGACACAATACAGCAAGCTTGCCTATGTGCATGCAAAGTCATGAGCATATCATGAAGATGAACACTCACTCCTAGTCTTTGTGCATTTTCTTTGTCATCTGGTGTTATTATGTCATATGTGTGGCACCTCCGTTTTCCTATAATTTTCTTACTAGGAAAGAAATATTGCTCCTGTGTAGACAGAAACACACACCACACAGTGATACCCCTGTTTGAAAAATAGTCAGCTCAAACAAGCATGATTGATGGTGAATGAATGTCTGACAAAGGCTGGTGGATGGTGATGGATGATCAATGTCAAGCATGAGAAAACACCCACAAATTCAGAGTGCAGATCATTGGAGATGTCATCCATTCTTGAAGATTGTTGTATGACCCTGTCGAAGAGATCTGCCAGTGAAGGGACCTGACATCCATCCTGGCCATAGGAACAGATTGGAACCGTCCCAACTCTCAGAGAAAAGTACAAGTACACCACTGTAAGGAAAGCAAACCAAACTAAAAGGACAAAAACAAGTATGGTCAGCAAAAGTCATATTTACATAAAAACTTTTCATAGTTTGAACAAACTTACCTTTTTTCATGTTGGTCTTTTCTTTGTAGGGGAGAGGCAGATGCCAAACAGAACTCGCCACCAACGTTAATCTTGCAAAGGCTAACATGTACTATTATGATGCTGATGAGACAAATGGGTTTGTACAATTTCTCTCTGCACGTCATATGCGCCGCCTAGTTAACTGCTTAGCCAAGAGCAGACAAAACTAACTCAGGCAGAAAAGCTGTTAGACACTGTAGATTCACAAATTGCCTATTTAAAATATAACATCAGTATAGTGATGCAGCTTATAAAAACATAATGAACAACACTACTTTGTTGTGTTTAACTTTCAGTCAAAATATACCACTAAATGTACTTGGATGCAATTAAATTACAAGGAAATGAGTACATTTATCATGCTTTAGTATAAAATTCAGCTTAAACACTAGTGTTACTTATAACTTTTAAGAAAAGTGATAAAGAATTACATCAATGATAAAAAAAAAATGGAGTATTTAAGTGCTAAGTGGCATGAAAAGAAATTAACTCCACAGTAAAAGTAGCTTGATGTTTTGTTTTTCCCCACACTAACTTTATTTATTGCATTTTATCTATTTTATTTTAGCTTTTACATTGTTTTTATTTAACTTCTTTTATTTCTTTAAAAGTTTGTTTTTTAATGCACTTGTTATTGTAATGCTTTTAATGTTTTAAGTTTAGCATTTTGAATTGTCTTGCAGATGAAATGTGCTCTACAAATACATTTGCAGTAAACTTTTTATTTAGGTTTAAATGTTTAGATCGCCATGTCTAAATCGTCATCATAAAGAACACCAACTTTTAAAATAAATACATAAATCAGGGAAGCTGTTTCTACAGAGACGAGTAGTTTAAGCTATTTCTCTCACAGCTGATCTTCAATAAATCAAAGCAGCACACTATGTCTTTTTTTTTCTTTCTTTTTATTTTTAACAGTAGAAACTTGTGCTTGTGTAAATAGATTCAAGCCAGTCCATCTGAGCTGAACAAATTTAACTTGGTTTTGTCTTATCAAGGATTCTGCTCCCAGGGTTCTTTACATTTTCCTCAGCAGAGTTTAATATTGTGGTTTTAGTCCAAAGGGCAGGAAAATATTTTTTTCTTTCAGGTCTTTCTTCAAAGCTGGTGTTATGCATCGACCTTCTAACTGTTGACACAGAAACTCCACAGAGTCATCCTTGAAGCCTGGTAGTTTTACAAAGCTATTGAGTGTGTGTAAGTAGAAATATGTCATTTTAGAACAGATAGAAGATATGTGTCACAAAGGCTTGTTCAACAAATTTTGATTAGGACTCAAACTTTTTTCTCTATTGCTTAGTCACCAATCATCCTCCGTCCTTTTACATGCTTTATTCCTCTTCTGTTGGCTTACTGACAGCCACAGCTTCTACTTATTTTCTAACATTTGTGCATTAAATATCTTTAGTCTTTTTCAGTTTGATTAAATAATGACTGAGAAAGCTACAACTGTTAACAGCCACCATAAAACTGTTGTTTGTATTTAATTTTTTTTCTCATATTATATCAGTTAAACATAAAAAAGCTCCAGCTTCCCTGCAACCCTGAACTGGACTATGTAGTATTTTAACATTCTTAAAGACTGTCAAAGATGGCAGGGGTATTCTTATTAGTTAAAACCAAAGTAAAATACTCTTTAGCAATAAAATATAAACAAGCAAACCCATTCTCAAATCCAATACTACAATGAAGACAAAGCAAGAATGAACTCCTCTATAAATAGACTACTATAATCACATTACATTAAAAGTGTGAAAGTGTTACACCACACTGAATAACAATGATATGAATTCACTGCAATTCAGTCATCCCAGAGTGAAAACACACTCACACATTTGAGATAACTAGTGCTTAGTGGGGCAGCTAATAACATTCAAACATGCATTTGTTTTAAATGATAATGAAAAGTGTTAAATTGCAACACAGCCCATCATCTGTGAAGGGTACAACATGAAACTGAATAGTAAATTTAAAAAAAGTATTGAACACGGTTATTGTTGAACAACTCTAACCGAGTCTGTTCAGCCTTGTAGTGAAAATGGGGCCATTCAAATGTAAAGTGGGTGATTTATCTTCTCATTAGTGTTATATTGTGCAGCTGACAACTCTGGATAATGTCTGAATACAGTTTTATCTTCAACAGATGGACATTAGACAGAGCTACTTCAGGTCATATAAATGCAGTGTCTTTCTAGACCGCTTCTTAGATTATTTTTTAACACTTTCTATTACTTGAAGTGGCACTGCAATTCCCAGCAAATGCTGTTTCTTTTAGTTTGCCACATTCTGTTTCAAGTGATGTGCAGTGAAGAAAACAGATTGATGCTGTCTTTTGCTGAATGAATCTCAGCATTTATTTAATTTAGAAAAAAAAATAACAGTGAGAAAAGTGGTTTTACAGGACGAACGTTTTATTGTCTTTTTCTACATAACACATAAAAAGAAGCCTTAAATACACCATTATCCTTATAGAAAATAAAATATATCAATTTATTTTTAACAATACTATTTACAGGTTTGAGTGCATTATATTACAGCATGCTAAGAAAGCAGAAAGGAGGCAGGGAAAGAGGGGCAACGTGGTCAGAGTTCATCCTTTAGAAACACACCTTAACGCTGATAAAGGAAAAAAAATATATACATCGAGTCATACTCGTGTAATTCTACACTTTCAAACTGATTCTGGGCTCCAGTTCTTCTTTGTACTTTTAGCATCTGTGGTGCTTCCATTTGCGGGTGGCCAGGGCCATGCCTGCATCCTTTCTGTGCCAAGGAAAGAGACGAGTCAGTGTGACTGTGCCGTCAGGCTGCACAGAACCAATCAGCACGTAAAGCTGTGAGCGCCCTGGACGCACAAGGGCACTGGCACATCGGAGGTTGATGAGGAGCCACTGCTGGAGAAGATGCTGGGTGTCATAAGGCAACAGAGGACCCTGGCGGATAAACTCAACCCGCCCCTCCACCTGAAACTCTGGCTCTCCTGTGGGATGGCGAAGACGATGAAGTTTGGCAGTCACGGCTACAAGAGAAGAAGAAAAATGACCATTTAGGAAACTGATAGTGGATTTCTAAAACAGCAAAGTGTAATAGTAATCAATACAGCACAGCTTTCTGTAAGAATTTAAAACATACCAAAGTCATGGTGGCAAAAAGCACTCAGGACCATTTTCACTGTAGGACCCTCTTCCACAGGAGGACAGTTCTGGCAAGCTGGTTTAGGTAAGCCTGTGATTTACAAACATTATTTAAACAAATGGCAAATGTAGTAATTATGAGGAACTACAAAGCTTATGGATGTGTAATTTTCTATTTGGATGACTAAACCTTCAGTTGACTACCATTTTAAAAATTGGTCCATGGTCATTACCTTTGGCAAAGTGGCTAAATTTCGCATGGGTAGTTAGACACGTGTCTTCCTCAGCAGGGAAGCGGTCACAGTCAAGAGCCTCGGGCCATGGGTGTCCCTGGCAGGCAAGCACTGGAGCACAGCTGTCCCTCACTGCCACGCAGAGGCTACGACAGGGCTGGATAAAACTGTGGAAAGGAAAAAATTATATGAATTTAGAATTATTGCTAGAATTCAAATGATTGCATTATTTGCCATGTTCAAAACAGAAAGTTTGTTTTCCAAACTTAGAGAGGATTGCTATTTAAAAAGAAGAAGAAAAAAAACACTCACGTGTCAAGACAGACAGGAGCAATGATGGAGCAGAGAAAGGCCTGGGCTTGAGGGTGGCAGCCTGTCTGCAGCAGGGGCCTCCAGTCCTCTGAATGTGGCACCACCTCACCTTCCAGGTTACTGTGGCCCAAAAAATTGGGCAGTCGCATCTCTGAGTATCCAACATCTTTGCAAACTTTCATCTGGTTGGGGATAGTGACGCAACGAGTGGACTGACCCATGTCAAACGCCAGTAAAGGAGAAAGCATAGCTACCAGTGTTGAAGCAAAGAAAGTAGCCATACTATAATATTCGCAAAGTCCAGAGTATACAAGGTGAGTAGATGAGCTTTCTCTGAAGATGTCAGTCTCTGCTGTCCTTTAATGACTTGGCTACTGATACAGCTTCCTTTATATACAGCAAAGTCAGCCAGCCCCATCAGTCTCCAAGTCTGTTATCAACTACCTATCAAAAGACGCAGAGACGATGTGTTTGGAGACAACGGCTTGTTTTGTGATCACAGCAGACAGAGAGGGGGCAGCAGGCAGATGGAGGGTGTGTGGGGTAGAGGGCAGGGAGGGGGACAATGGACCATAACACCCCAAATTTCACA
The DNA here is from genome assembly GCF_017639745.1 of Melanotaenia boesemani. Taxonomy (NCBI): domain Eukaryota; kingdom Metazoa; phylum Chordata; class Actinopteri; order Atheriniformes; family Melanotaeniidae; genus Melanotaenia; species Melanotaenia boesemani. The sequence goes on along the minus strand of NC_055691.1, from coordinate 21,208,095 downwards.
AAGTTAAGATCATTCTGCTTCATTTGCTTGTATATTTTGAAGAGAGAGAAAAATGTAAAAACATGGAAAGAAGAAGAAAACAAAACTCTATGAATCTTTGAAAGCCAAGAAAATGTTGAGCTTTTTTTGAGACAGCCTTTCATACTGCAGTTTTTTTTTCACGTGTACATGCTTAATAATTTCAGTAACATCAGCAGAGCCTCATTAGTAAAGCATAACCTCCAACTTTTTTCATTTAGCTAACCTCTCTGCTTATATTTCTAGTCTTAATGTTCAAGCAAAGATTTTGTGGTAACTGTGTTACCATAGTGTCTGCAATGATTTACAATTAAAATAAACTTGAAAGGCATTTCTAAAACTATAGATACAGAGGATGCATGACATGTTGGTTTAAAAAAAGTATCCATAAAGCTTTTACAAATATGTCCATCACTTATTCTTCCAATATACATCTGAGTGAAGAATATGTATGTAGCCATAATTTCTTCAAAGAAAAAAATATTAAATTGTTACAAATGCATTTGATATCAGGCAGATACATACCTAGTAAAAACATGCCAACATCCCTTTCAAGGGACCTGAGATGCAGACACTCACCCATCTAATTTTCTCTGTCTTCATGCAACAGAACTACATTACATTGTATTTGTTTGGATGATGTCTGTCTGCAGATTTAGATGTGTATCTGAAGCTAATGCCTCAGGGCCAATGCCTCATGAATCAGAGGTCTCTACTTCACTATGTCAGGGTCATTTGACTTCAGAGAAGCCAAAGTCCAATCTATTTGGTCCAATTTCCATTTTTGTGGCCGTGTACCAGACCTGTCTGTATCAAGGACAATGCACATGTACCAAGCCAGAGGTTAGCCAAATTTTACAGTCTGATCCGATGAATTGAGGCTGGTTCCAGATCGGGTAGACGAGTACAGCCTATAAGAGGGGACTAACTGGGCAATTAGAGTCACAGACCAATTTGGGAGAACAATAGCTCCACACATTTTAACAAGATCTTCCTGCCAGGGGCCCAGCAGGGGTCTGTTGTAGGGCTTAATGGCTGCCTCGTAGACACAGTGTCTGTCTTGGTAATGTGTTACCAAGCCCAAGCTCAGTTAATGAGAAGGTAATAAGAGGGGTCAGCTGAGTGTTTGAGCATTTGTCTGTCAGAAATAACTTTAGACAATCCTGACTTGATAATAATCCTACAAGATCAGTCATCCCAGGCACAAGAACCTGTCTAGTGCATACTGTACATTTCTAAACTCAGGACTTTGATCAGTTTATATTTGCACAATGCACAACTGTTTTTAAACCACCTGCACATCACATTACTGCTTAGCAACACCAGAGGTTATAGTAAAAACTGTTAAAGGAAAAATTCCCCAAATATGCAATGCAAGTTATTGCTAAGAAATCATTTCAATATAACCGTCAACAGTTAAAGTTTGTTACCACCGTGGTTACAAAAATGTTATGGGGATGTGTCAAATAAAACATCACCTAACTTGTAAATAACTGACCCCCCCCCCCCTTTTTTTTTTTAAAGTTGACAGGCATGTTTCTCACTCTGCAGCATAATTTCTCTTTTTAACAAAATTCTGTAAGGACACTGCTGCAGTTTGACAGTAAATTCTCTGCGTTCTTGTCAATGTAGAATTTCAACAGTCAATATTTGGAGCCTGCTCTTGTTATAGTCTTCACTTCATTATGTGACTAAACTAGAAACACTCAGAAAGCACAGACCTCTGCCAAGCCATCGCAATTTTTTTTTTTTTTTTTTTTTTGCCAATGATTGTGGGCATAGATTTGCATTAGAAGCTCTTCTGGCAAAATTATCCCTATCTCCCCATAGTTAGAAATACTTAAATTCCTGGATGCAAGCGGTGATCTGGATCACCCCCAAAATCTAATAACTTGTTCCTTATTCTATATTTGGGATTTCCTGAAAATGTAACCAAGAGAGAGACCCAAACCCGCAAACTCTAGTCTAGTACATATAAAGCATTGGGGGCAGAAATGCAGCTAAAAGGTGACATTTCCTAATCTCACTTTATACAAGTTCTGTAAGTTGAAGCTATGCAAAGAAAAAAATGTCAATATTGCGCCAAACCTAATTTCAGTAATTCAACTTAAAAAGGTAAACTAATATATAGACTCATTACATGCAAAGTGGGGTATTTCAAGCATTTAATCATTTTAATTGTGATGATTATGGCTTACAGCTTATGAAAACCCAAAGATCATTATTGCAGAAAATTTTAATATTACATGAAATAAAATAAGGATTTTAAATACAGAAATGTTGACCATCTGAACAGTATAGCTATGCATATGAACTCTTGGTTTGAGCCCCTTTTGCATGATTTGCTGCCTTAATGTGGCGTGGCATGGATGTTATCAGCGTGTGGCCCTGCTGGGGTGTAATGGAAAACCAGGACGCTTCAATAGCAGCCTTCAACTCTTCTGCATTGCTCGGTCTCTTGTGTCTCATCTTTCTCTTGGCAATGCCTCATAGATTTTCTACGGGGTTCAGGTCGGGAGAGTTTGCTGGCCAATCAAGCACAGTCCCTTGGTCATTGAACCAGGTTTTGGTTATTTTGGCAGTGTGGGCAGGTGCCTCTCCATTCTTCCTCCAGACTCCAGGACCTTGATTTCCAAATAAGATGCAAAGTTTGCTCTCTTCAGAAAAGAGCACTTTGGACCAGTGCTCACCAGTTTTTCTTTAGCCCAGTTGAGACACTCCTGTGCTTTGTTCAGGAGGGGTTTGACAAGAGTAAAACTTTTAAAGCCCATGTTCAGAATGTGTGTGTATGTGTGTGTGTGGTGGCTCTCAATGCATTGACTCTAGCCTCAGTCCACCCCTTGTGAAGCTCCCTTACATTTTTGAATGGCCTTTTCCTGACTATCCTCCCCAGGCTGCGGTCATCCCTGCTGGTTGTGCTCCTTTTTCTTCTACACTTTTCCCTTCCACTCAACTTTTAATTGATGTGCTTTGATACAGCACTTTAAGAGCATCCAACTTCCTTTGCAATTACACAATGCACAACTGTCAGGTCAGCAACCTTCCCCATAACACTGAACTCTACTGAAATACACAGATCATTAAGCTGTAAGACAATCAAAATTATAACAATGCTTAAAATATATAACTCTCGTGAGTCTGTATATTATATATATTATTTTTTTAGTTGAATTACTGAAATTAGGTTTTGTGCAATATTCTAATTTTTTTTGAGTTTCACCTGTATGTCAAATTACCATTGGATTACTCAAATACTTAATTTGGAACAAGTAACTTTTTTTTAACTAAATGATTTGCGCAAATTGGAATTAAGAGAGTTACTTGAAACAACTCAGGTGTATTATCAAATTAGTTAAGTGAACTATTTTTTTTTTAAGTTAAGTCTAATGACAGCCTGTCTAAATACAATTTAACCCGTTTAATTTCAGCATATGGAAAACTAAAGCAGTTTATAGAAACAGGTTTCCACACTAGTAAAATCAACTCACCTGGGAATACAGTGGTGTTTCTCCAAAGTATGTATAGAATATTCAACACAGGGCTCCGGACTAACTTTGTGGATTGATTGCATTGGTGTGCTTAATTTTTTAATTTAGGCACATCAGCAAAACATTTAGGTGCACCCCAATTTTCATATTGATCTAAACAGCTTAAGCATTTTAAAACATTTAAGAAATATCTTGATTATTACGTAGGCACTAATGCTTATTTAAGTCATGAGGTTTAGAATTTGTTTTTATCAGTGTCATTCTTTGAGTTCTGGTGAGGACGGAATGAACTCAGAATACGCAGATTTACAATCAAAGAAAGCATCAAATGGAAGTTTAAAATAGATATATGGTGCAACACTCTTTATCTTAGACCATTATCTTTTCCATCCATTGGTGTCTGTAAATCTACAAATGTGAAATAACTGTACATGCTGCACTTAGTTAGCTAAAAGCACACAAAAATCAACTGTACGACACAGCACTGCAGGACAAGTACAAGCTAATGTCTCAAGTTATATTAATTTACTGGAATCATGAAACTGAAAATTATGTCTGACATTATCTGAATGTTACAATGCAAGAGTCTTCCCTCTCATGTGTTGATCGTAGACTGGGACAGTAGAGCAAGCACCTGAGACATACATCAAAGACATAGGTGTGTTTTAGGACTGGGTGTCTGATAGGATAGCAAACTCAGATAATAGCTGTCTGCCCTTGTACATAAGAGACTCATTACCTTAAAACACTGAACCCCCATTTGCCTCTTTTCTCTTAGCCCTATCCCATGCCCCCTCCCCTTTCCATCCTGCTGGGCTCCAGTAGGACTGACAGTCCCTGCGTAGACTGTCAATAGCACTCAATTGTCACATCCAGTCTCCAAGCCTCACAGGCAGACGCTGCCACGCCGACATGAGCAGACGACTTGCCACCCAGCACACAGACATCTGCAGAGACTAATGCACCCAATAAAGTAAAAGTTGAAATGTTTTGTATCCACTTTGTGCTTCACAACCATTTGAAGGAGGAACTCTTTAATATTCCTGGGGTTGACACGATCTCATTGCTGTACAAATTATTTTACAGAGACATCATTATTAAGCAAACTGGGTTAATGAACACAATGGGACTGTTGTGACGCAATTCCCAACATCTTACCCATAATTCGTGATTTATGCACAGTCAAGCACATAAGCTAATTAATAAAAGGACATGAGAATAATTGTGCAGCGTACACAAGCGTCATCTTTATTTCTAATCCCAGTGGAACTATATTTGACTCTTACAAATATTTCTCTATTCAAAGCAATGTGAGCCAGTTAACTTTGACAAAAGTCAATCCAAAGACAAGCCAAGGAAGTAAGAACAGAAAAAAAACACACACACAAAAAAGACTCTTAGGTTGAGATGCAGCATCAATGAAGCCTTATTTTTTTTCTGCACAGCTTTGCTCCTCTGCAGTTCTGTGGAAATTTTGTGGAGAGAGAGAGAGAGGTGGAGGGGGAACAGAAAAACAAAAACAGAATTAAACTTAAAGCAGCAGCTCTAATTTTTATTTTAGCTAAAAAAACATAAACCTAAATTTCTCTATAACAAACATATTGAGAATTGATAGATCCTACATAGCTTGATTTATCTAGTTCATTAAATGTGACTGGAAACTGGCTCCAGCAGAACTGCTGTTTTACCAGAAATGTTAAAACTTCGCATTTCTAGACCAAATAGTTAAAGCTGTAAAATGACAATCTGAAATATACATAATTTAAAAAAATATATATATTTTTACATACATCTGAGAGTGTCTTAGGGAAGGAGGGGGGTCGCAGCCCATGTAGGCTCCATTGATAAAACTGTATTGCAGTAAAGCACTGAAGCAAGGATCCTGGAGAGAAATGAAAACATTGAGAGTACTTAACCTGAATGATGTATTGTATTATACTGCCACAAAAACAAGTATGTTATGTCAAAATGCAGGAAGAACAAGGAGCTTCATCACTCACCATGATGAGAACATGAGGGTTCCCAACAATCAAGAGCAGAGCTTTAGAACGAGTAACAGCCACGTTGAATCGTTTTGGGTTGGTCAGAAAGCCAAGCGAACTCTGCAAATCATCACTCTGCACAGATTCATTCGAGCGCACCTGTATCATGAAAGGATGAAATTTATTGATCATTTACCATAGGCAAGGTCCGGGAGATCATAAATACTATTATATATATAAACCGTCTCTTCCTGTTATGAAACAGTGAAACTGGTGGTAATCATCCTCACAGATAAGATTTTTTTTTTTATTTTTAAAGGGGCTGCATTATGAGCCCTCCTATACACTCTCTTACATACTCTTTATTGTATTTTACATATTTCCTTTTTATTCGTGGGCATTGTCCCCGTTGTTTCTGCGTGTTTCCTGACCACTATCATGAAGATTACAAAGGCTGCGCCAGTTAAAATAAAAGCATGTTGTCAGATTTGATATTTTAGGTTGGGGTCAGTATGGGACAGGTTCTAGGTTCGGATCTGGACCACGGTCCGCGTGTTAGGGACCTCTGCCATCGGAGAAATAAACTATGAGGGCCAATCAATGTGTGATGTAATTTTTTGATATCGTGTGGGGCCATTTTCATAAATTTGTAGTTTTATCCATCTGTTAATGTGTAAAGAGGCCAGAATGCAACTCAACTTTTGTGTTTTACTTCCCGTGTAACTGTGTTCATTAAAGCTACAAACATCCATTTTAACAATGACATTCAAAGTCCATTAATAGAATTATTTCCTATTGGATGTGAATCTCAACACATCTTACAGTGTTCAGCTGCATCATGTTTTTATACAAACTGTCAACACTGAAACTCTGATTTAGATGAAAAGATCTTATGAAACTCCCACAACCAGTTTGTTTTTACATACTGTTGACATGATGATGACCAGAAACTCTTGTCCTTGGAATTCCTCCACCGAGCCTACTTTGATGCCAGAGAGGCCCACCTTTCCCAGCAGCACTCGAATCTTCTCACACTAGAGCGCAACATGGAAGAACAGTTTAGGTTCTACAGCATGTACAGCTGGCCACTTTTATGAACCTGTTAAGTTACTTTAGAGTCATATTTCAATTCACACTGAATTCATTTTATCATCCTAAAAAGATGAGAAAAACAAGCCAACACAACATGAAAATAAATAGTGCAGTCGTACTTGTTTTCTGTAGGGGGTAATGATACCGATGTCAGAGCTACTGACAGGATTGTAGAGCTTCTTTGCCAGTTGGCAGCAGTAGAGCATGACCTGCACAGCCTCCACTGGGTTGAACCATGATGGGTTGTTGCCTTCTCTCATTTCTGTGCCCTAGAGCAAAAATAAAAACTTTAACAAATGTAAGATCAAAAATCCCAGTAACAAGAAATGACACAGATCCTAAATGAGGCAGGATAACACCTTGTAGTGGTCTGTAATAAACTGGTAGCTTCATGTAGATTTACTGTACCAGTCAAAGGTTTGGACAAACCAACCCAGTAAATGTGAATGAGCAGGCATATCTAAATGTTTCACTGGTACTGTATATTCAATTTTTAAGACAAGCTGGCAGGCCAGCAATCATAATTTGAAAGTGCACAGACATTCTCATGAAATCCTGGTTACCCTGACGCCATGAAAAAGGAGTGGGAAGCCCTTTTTAGGCAGGTTTTTCCACTGGCAGAGGGAGTCCACAATAGACCTTGGAGCTTTAAAACATAGTTCCCTCTGGTAGAAGAGCCTGGAAGGCAGCATGAGCAGTGCCTCGTGAGAACGATAGTTGTAGATCAGCTTCGTTACCTGTAATATAAAAACCAGCTTTACATCACATATACAGTGCACAACAATATTAAATGCTGTAAATTAAACTTTCATTGAGTTTTCTCATTGTGTTGGTAAACATTATGCAGCAACAACAGAATGAAGAAAATCAAGTTTCAGTGATAAAACTCTTTTGATGCACTAACCAGCTTAGGGTTGTACCCCCAGTCCTGTCTGCAGTACAGTGGATTGGACATCAGCCTTTCCAGTAGAGAAACCCCCAGGCCAAAGGCGGCAGCTAGCTTAGACTTTACTATGGGACCTAACTGGTAGGGGTCTCCAGCCAGTACTATCTAAACAGACAAAAATAAAAACTAGTTTATTATCACTCGATGAGGTTCATCAGTTTGTTTTCTTATAAATATTTAAACTATTTTAAACATCAGTAACATCAGTTTGACAAATTTCACGATATTATTCACAAATGTTTGTTCTTAAACCAGATGTGTGTCACCATACAAGAGACAAAAGCATTGGATATCAAGCTCCAAGGCTGGTCAGAACAAAGTAAAAATTAGACCTGTCCATCTCTTTCTGAGACAAAGCTGATGGGGATCAGAGACTCGGGCTCAGTTGCTTGGCCAGCTTCATCCAGAAACACATGGGTAAAATGTCCTACTCTGAATAAGACAAAATCCCACAAAGTCAGTGCAAAACATACAATAGTTCATTTCTACCCCTTGTACAGCTCAGGACTTACTGTATCCCTATATTTTGGAACATGGCAGCACTGGAGCAAGTGCTGACCACAATCCTGTGGAAGGCTGCCTGACGAATGTCTTCTCCAGCCCTTGAGTACCGTTGTAACATTTCTGGGATAGACTAAGGAGGTACAATCACATTAGTTTGGCGTAAGTATGCTTTTATCATATAAAGAAAACAATGAGTTTCTGTTTCTGGTTGCTGTTAAGTACCTCCTTGTCCCTACAGGATGCATTGACGCGGACCAAACTTGCAGCATCCAGGAAGCCGCTACCATGTAGGCGGATACAGATGAGGTCAGCAGCACTGTTGGATGGAGTACATACAAGAATCCGACTTCCTGGCAGAAAGTGGTAGACCTGTGGATGGTGTAATTATATAAGCAGGGGAACAAAGAAGTGGGATGATATCCGATGGGCATTAATAGTACAGCAAATGAAATGAGTGTGAAAGTTTCAGATTGCCCACATTCCAACACAGTATGATCTCACAAAATGCAGAGGTTTTAAAAAAGGTACCGTTATTATTTTAATGCACAGAATCATTCAGAGATTTTCCTTCTGCTAGCTGGGAGCTACTTTTTTAATATTAATGATAACAATGATAAGGCCTTTGATAAAAAGGTTAGGTCAGTGCTTGTGTGTACGAACCTGCAGTATGACCTCTATAAGGGTGATTGTCTTTCCAGTGCCCGGAGGTCCAAAGAGCACATACGGAATCGGCCGGCATTCTCCTTCCAGGATCCTCTTCACCGCTTCTCTCTGATGGGGGTTTAGGTCTGGGTTAAAAAAGTGGCCTTTGCTTGGGAAGAGCTTGGATGCCAATGTGTTATCTAAAAGGCAAGGCAAAGAAGTTTATTTGTATAGCACATTTTATGTACAGGATAAAGTGCTTTACATAAAACAAAAGCACTACAGATATTAGAAATAGTAAAAGGCAGCAACAAGTAGCAGGAATCACAATAAAATAAAAAATGACATTAAAATGATTAAAAGCAAGATAAGTTAAAAAGTTACCGTGCAAAATTCATGCATAGGCACATGAGAAAAAAAAAAGATGCCACGTTTGTTACTTATACTAATGGTGATGTTAGATAAAAATGAGCAAAGTCAAGACAAAACTTAAAATCAAATACCTGTTCCTTTAGTCTGTGTGGCTTTTGTTTTCATATCAATGGAGATGCTTGACCCTTCCCTGTTTTCACTAGATGAGGTCTGGCATTCACGTGAATTTACATGAAATCAAAACTTAAGATCATGAATGAAAAATGTTTTGTTTTTTTTATTTTTCGTTTTTCACCTCGTTATCCACAGTTATCTTGTGGTCTGCCTCTTCAACCCATTCTCCAGTCCACTGAGGGGTCTGACAAGTCACTCTGGAGGGGAAGAGTACTACACAGCAAAAGTTAGCAAGCCTACATTTTAAAGTTGATCCGTGTGAATAAGTAACTTGGTCATTTTAGCTGCTGCACTGGTATCAAACAATTACATATAAGCACCTGGATGGAGGGAAAAAAACTAACAAAAACAAAACACACACGAAATGTGCAGTCTTATATCCCTCCTGATATCCATTACAAGAGATGAAACGGAATATAAACAGCACCCTCTGGTGTCATTTTTGTGGCTTTGATATTGCACGTCTTCCCATGTGAAAAGGAGTTTTTCACTAAAGAACAGCGGTGTGCAATATATCGTTCACAGTAATACTGGTAGAAATTTTGATACCGGTAGAAAATGTAATATTGTGATATTGCATGATCACACATTTCTATATACACTTCTATATATATATACACTTCTATATATATATATATATATATATATATATATATATATATATATATATATATATATATATATATATATATATATATATATATATATATATATATATATATATACGATATATATATACGATAATGTTACTGGGGGAAAATCCAAACCCGTCCAAAATCCTGCCCATCAAACCTTTGCTGCACAAGTTTACAAGCATGGTTACATAATGACTACTTTCATTTTAATTCTAAAATATACTTACTATGAACTTTTTATAATCTAAATGTCCGTCTTAATCCCACCATCATAAACCCACTCAACATTACTGCAGGTACACAGTAATTACAATATATTCTCAGTTTTTCATGTCAACTTATGTAACTTATGTTAGGATTGACATTGCCAAATGCACATGTAACTGCAACAATCCCCAGTCTGAGGGAGGGGATTTGGGGGGGTGCATACCCAACAAAAGAACACCCCTTCCAGTCCAGTGAGGAGAGATTTAGCAGAGAAGTGGCCTTATCCAGAACTCCACAATGAATTCCTTACAGTACAGTTTTGAAAACCTGTCCTTTAACTCGTCCCTCTTACACCACAAAACCTCATAACGTAAGAGAAATACTTAAAGGAATTCAAAACTTACTTTCCCAAAAATGCTTTGCCTGGTCAAGTGCATTGTGACACCGCCTGATGGTCAACCTGAAGGTGAAAACAGGGCAGAAAACCATGATGCATCATGTTCAAATCCAATTTAAATGAATTACCTCTAAGAAATCATAATAAGTAAGTACATCATAGATGCAATTTGAGATGAGAAACAGAAGAAACCTTTTGTCCGCTCTCCTCACCTGTTGTAAGAGAACTCAACATCAAGTGGCTCACCAAGGTAACTTTGCTGAAAGTCCAAGTTCACTCTCAAACTCACATCTTCATCATGGATCTGAATGGAGTAGCAAAATACATAAATAAATAAATAAAATATTTAGAGAGACTAAGTCTCCATATCTAATGATATGCCCCAAAGTATGAAACATCTTCATACCTCTGAGACATAACTAACATACTCCACTACCACACCATCACACTGTGGTTTCTTCAGTAATATTTTGTCACCTGTGATGTAAAAAAAAAAAAATTAAATTATAAAATGAACCTGTTGCGTAATTAAACAATTATGGTGAAAAATATCACAGGTCACATCACCTATATTAAGAAAAGGCCTGCCTTCAGCCAATCCAACAACTTCAAGATGCAGGTAGACGGTTCCTTTCCTGAGAAGGGCTCCACTGATGGAGAATTCCCTCATTTCTCTTTCTGCATGCAGTTCTTCCAGCCACAACAGAGCTGAGAATCGTGAATGCATGTTGGATGCTGAGAGAGCCTAAGCAAGTGAAAGAATGTAATTCCTCAGTTTTTTTTTTATTTTTCAAACAAATAATGGATTAAAACAGAACCTGTTTTTGATCATTCTATTCAAAGAATCATGCCAAATATAGAAAATCCTACACTTGTTTGTAATCACTAACCAAAGTGACTTAAAAGAAGATCAAAACTTCAATTGCTAGGAAGCCTAATTGAATTATTAACTGGAATTCATGCAGTTATGATTTTATATTTCACTTGCATGCTCACCTCGCCTAGGCAGGGCACAACTACCAGCACATCAGTCTGTGCTTCTACACAGTCTCTTAGAGCCTGAGGCACTGGGAAGCCTGGGAGGAAGTTTGGCAGCCGTCGTTTACTAAGCCTGGAAGTTGAAGAGTTAGTCTCAGCAGAGAGGCAACATCTTTTTCTTTTAAACAATCTACAAGCAACATACAAGGAGCATCGAGACTTAAGTTCTTATGCAAATTCCATCAATTAATTTACACAATCTTAATAAAAAAAATTAAAAAAAAAACTCAAATCATTCAACCTTTGTGAATGCTGAAGAAAAGAATTATTCCATGTTTATAGTGACAAGTTTAAAGTCTCAATAAAGCTGATTCAGAGATTTTTCATTGATTTTTTTTTAGGATTTTCAGATGCGATCAGAAATCAGGGAACCATGACAGTGGATCCCTGATTTAAGACAAGCTAAAGCCATCTACAGCCCTAACACATTATTTTATAAATGGGTCAACTACAATGCACAGCCTTTGGATGAGACATATAGCTGTGAAAAAAAAAATATACTATCCTGCTCTCACTACAGAAAAACATCCTCCCTGGATGGCAGATTATGCACATCTTGCCTTCTTAAATGGCAGAGGAATAAGATGAGCAGGATTATTAAATTACTGAATGTATAACTATTAGACAGCAGGAAAAGCAACTAAAGTAAAACCCTGTTAAGTATTCTTCCTTAGGAATAATTTAAATAATTTTTTTGATACCTCAGTGGGGCCTTTGGAGCAGTTACAGTGATCACATGAGAGGGTTTTGAGTGCTGGCGGGTATCACCGGGAAAGTAGGGCTCAGAGGGCTGCAGCAGGTTTTCATCCTCACTGCCCACTGTGACATCCAGGCGCCTCCCAATGGTGAAAAAAGAGAAATGCAGCAGAAGCAGCTCAGCACAGCTTCCCAGACCCCTGAAGAATTTACAAAATGGTAAACTCAGCTATTTATCTAGCACACAACAGCCAAAAAAAACACTGCAAATACAAGACATATTTTCTTTTAGATTTTACCAACCAATTTAGTTAGTTACACTTATAATACAAGAGCTTTAGAGATACAACTTACTTTGCATGACAGGCTATTACAACAGACACTCTCTCTCCAGGTGATATTTCCACTTCCCTTTCCTCCCGTCTTACACCATTGGAAAGAAGAGTGTCTTTCTGCACCACACCATTATTTTTGTCGACCTCCCCTGCAACCCCGACATGGTTTTCAGAAGACTCAGAGCCATTTTCTTGCAAAGTTTGTTTTTTCTGGCCTGATGATGTGGATTTGTTGACAGTAACTATGGCGAACTGTTCTTCAGAGTCCCAGCCAGCGAATTCACAACACTTTAGCGTGTGGGTCACTGGGCTTTTATTTCTATTGCAGGAAAAAGATGATTATACAGTGTGAAATGTTGTGCTATTAATGAAGATGGAAATTTGCTGAGCAAAAGTTGTGTTTTTCTTGGTGCCAGGAGAACTCACTGTATCCACAACACCGCCTCTCGTCTTTCGCCAATCATCACATCCCCAAAGTGGCCAAAGTCTGATACATCCAGCCCTCCTTTGTTTTTCAAGATGCTCTGTAATTCAGCTTCCAGAAGGGGTGTAGCAGATAATGTCGTACTTCCTCTAAAATAACAAAAGAGAAAATCAATTAATGAGAAAAATAACAATAAACCAATTCATTAATCACATTTGCTACAATATTTGACCATCAATAGAACAATTTGCTTCTATCATGGAGGTAATATTATTTTCAACAGAACAGAAGACAGCTGGACTCGTTTTCTTGGTTCTGGAAAACATTTCACCTCTGATTTAAGAAGTTTCTAGAGTTCTGAGTCAGCACTAATACACAAGACTAGACAAAATATAAATCATCGCATCAGCTCGACCAAAACCAGACTTTTAAAATGCATGGAAACATGTTTTGACTCACTTCTATGACACAAAAATTTAAATTTCCTTGTATATGATAAACTCAAATGGGCCAAGACACACCACAAATGTTCCAATGCTCCACATTTTAGCATCTTTTTGTAAAAACAGCAAAACAAGAGGGTACATTACAACTGAATTCCTAATAAAGCTGCTCTCCCTCAGGGTAATATTAGCATTCAAGGAGAGGATAGATCATTTAAGAGAAGGGTAAAAGGAATGGTATTGTAATTTCTATTTTTTTTTTTTTGTTTTGTTTTTTTGCCAACGATTCTGGACATGTTTGAGTTAGAATTCCAAAGTGTTGTAGAAAAATTACCAAGAGTCTGGAATGGGTAAAAGATATAAGGTTTATTTACAGGAAAAGTATTGAATAAAAGAATTACTTGCAAGTAAGAGAGTGATCGTCCCGACTCGCATGAAATCGGGAGAGACTGTGATGATTCATCAGAGAGAAACAGTTTTATTCAGCTGGTCCCCAGCTGAAGGTCAAACAGCAAAATAATAATATGAGGAATAGAAGACTTAGTGGCGCCACTTTCTTCCAGTTTTCAGACAAAGCCCACATACCACAACAAGCCGATATCCCAAACAACTATTGCTATCTAGCAGGTCGAAAACCAGTCTCAACTCTGCCATATCAGAGCTCTGGGAAGAAAGTGGTCAGTCTGACCTCACACACGCACACACAATGAAAACTGTAACTTCAGTATTCTGTAGAATGAGAACAAGATATGAAAATCTAATAGTGAATGGATTACCAATATTAAATTAATAAAGAAACTGAATATACATGTGATTATTATGAGTATATATGAGTGATTACCATATGCATCTAAATTTCTTTCACAAAAGGCAAAATTATTTCCATCTCCCCTTTTAAAAGAATCCTTTTAATATGAAATTCCTGGATCCAAGCTGTGATCTGGATCGCCCCAAAAATCTAAACATGTGTTTCTTATTCCATTTCTGAGATTTTTTGAAAATTTTAATCAAAATCCATTCATATCCTTTTGAGTTATGTTGCGGAAAGACAGAGACACACACACAGACAAATCAACGCTGTCGAAAACATAACCTCCACCCTGTCAGTGAACAGGAGCAGGAGAATGAATACAGAATAAGCTTTGGCTATCCAACAAATGAATGAGAAGACTCAGATGGGGGACACAGGATTAGGTCTTCGTACTACAACAGGACCAGAAGTAGACATCCTCAACAAGATCCCAAGTAAGTATTCATCTCAAGCTGCAAATATAAGATGGCCTTTTGGGGTGTTTTATAATATTTTGGACATTGCTGCACTGAATGCATGGGTCCTCTACCGAAACTTTATCGATGCCAGAATGACCCAGCATGTGTTCATTATTGTTGAGCTCTGCAAGCAGCTGTGCAGTAAGCGCATCCCCGACCCGTCACCACCACTAAGTGGGTTCAGCATGCCAGCAATGCTGAACCAGAGAAAAGGGCCAAACAGTGGCATCAAGTGTGAAAAAAGCAAAAACAAAACCACAAGAATATGCATATGCAAGTGGCAGCACGCAGTCTGTGTACAGCACACTCTGTACACAGACAGTGTGCCGGCACTTACATATGTAGTGAGGAGTTTGTCACCACATGTATGTGTTCCTTATTCATTTCAGTCATTTTGCTAACCCTTCCATAAATATCTGTAACACGTTTCAGTCATAAATCCAATGTTCATATAAAAATTCCAGACGTAAAATACTTTCAACAAGCTACTGTCTTTAGCATGTTCCTAAAATGACCCCCTCTGGTGGTTCTAGAGCAGGGGTGTCAAAGTCCGGGCCTCGAGGGCCGGTATCCTGCAGGTTTTCATTGTTTCCCTGATCTAACACACCTGAATAAAATCAAATGGATCCAACAGCTTCTTGTCAACTTCTTCACAATAACCCATTAATTTCAGTCAGGTGTGTTATCAGGGAAACAATGAAAACCTGCAGGATACCGGCCCTTGAGGACCGGAGTTTGACACCCCTGCTCTTGAGGGTATTGGAATGTTGGTGGTTCTAATGTTAAAAAAATTCATGGATCCAGGTCATGATCCAGATCACCCCCAAAATCTAATCACTTGTTCCTTTTTTCTATTTTGGAGATGTACTGAAAATGTCATCAAAATCCATTCATTATTTTCTAAGTTATGTTGCTAACAGACAGAGAAAACATGACACCTGCCTTGGTGGAGGTAATAAAACTTAAAGACCTACAAGGAGTGTTTATTTGATTTGACACATATATACTGTTGTGAAATTAATTAAAGCAAGTAATTGGAAAATTGTGATAATTTCTTTGACGATTATCGTACCAAGAAAATCTATAATTGTGTCATTCCTGGTAGCATGTCCTGAAATGCTGACTTAATGTGCGTGAGCATACGTGAAGGCCTCTGTTGCCTTCCACTAAAGGTTTCAGGATTACCATGACCAGGATTACTAAGAACCTACATGGAGAAGGGTTGCATCTAAAAGTTGCAGGATGGTAGATCTCGAGGACCGGACTTGGGCACCCCTGACCTACATCAACACAATGCTAGTTGTAAAGTCAATCATGATTTTTACCTTTGAAAACAGGGTGCCATGCACAGGGCTCTCCAACAGTAGAGGGACTGACTGCTCTCCACCATTACCAGGTTGACCAGGTGTCCTGACAAAGGCTGATAGTTAGCAGGGAGAAGTAGGGAGTCCATATTGAAGAAAACACTGTCCTCCACCACTCCATTGCTGCCATGAATGCTGGTTATGCGCACCTGGAAGCAAGACATCATTAAGGGAAGAGTAGACAAGTGAAAGAGATAATCAGATTATCTTGATTCTTCTTGCCCCAATGAAACATTGTTTAACTAAACCAGGGGTCTCAAACTCCCAGCCCCTGGCCCGCACTCCCCCTCTATCCGGCCCGCCCAACACTACCACGCTGCATCTTAGTTTTCTAAAAGGTGTGCAGGTCTCTGTGCTTGGCAGTTAGTTTTGCAGCAGAAATAACAGAGGAGTTACTGAGTTTGTGTCTGATGCATAAGTGCATCACAGCCATGGATATATTTCTGCAGCTGTGTGACACGCTGGAGCGCACCGATTTGCCGTGGAACAGACTGCATGTCCAGTAAAATAAAACATGGGCTGATAGCACTGGTACAAAGGACATTGGAGGTGGAAAACGCAGATCCAACAGTTCTTCCGTTTTGCACCGTATTGTACACAAACAGGCACTGTGCAGCAAATGTCTGAAATATGAACATGTCATGGGCACAGCATTCTGCAGGGAGGACTACGTGTCTACTATTGATAACCTGCTGCAGAAGTTTGATCAGCAATTTGCTAACTTAAAGGCACAC
This sequence comes from Melanotaenia boesemani, assembly GCF_017639745.1. Taxonomy (NCBI): domain Eukaryota; kingdom Metazoa; phylum Chordata; class Actinopteri; order Atheriniformes; family Melanotaeniidae; genus Melanotaenia; species Melanotaenia boesemani. The sequence goes on along the minus strand of NC_055691.1, from coordinate 21,191,335 downwards.
CATGACACTTTCGACTGTTTGCAGACCCCTTCTCAGCTGATGTGGACAGTGTCCCAAGAGTGTTGCAGATGGAACTCATTGACTTGCAGTGCAACAGTCTAAAGACTAAGTTCAGAGAGGCCCAGAGAAAAGCAGACATGACTGCACAATTTCTAAAGGAATTGCCTCCATCCTTCCATAAGTGTTTAGTCGTGTGATGTACCTTTTTGGAAGCACACATCTCTCCATTATGAACTTTAATAAATGCAAGTATAGGTCCAGGCTGAGTTATAACCATCTTGAAGCTGTACTCAGGGTTTCAACTGAGACCTCTATCAAGCCAAATGTAGCTAAACTTTGTGAGGAAAAAGACTGACAGGAAGTAAAATGCTACATGTGAGCGCAGAGATTTTTTTTTATTTTTTTTTTCAGTGCAAGATTTTTTGCCAACTTCAATTTTTATTTTGTGTCAAAGCAAGGAAAAATCACCTGCACTAAATGTTCTGTACAACTATACATAATAATGCATATACTGCTGTTTGCATTTGATTTTGTTAAATATTTGAGAACTGTTACTAATTCAAATAAAACAAATGTTTGGAAATACTGCAGTTTTTTTTCCTATACTTTAATATGAACATGAACATGCATGAACATTAGCAGCCCTTGAGCAATCTGACTTTGAGATCCTTGAACTAAACAAAAGCTTGACATTCAGAATGAATGTGCAGTATATCATTAGTCTCATAGCATAATTGTCTAAGTCATATCTTAAGGTTTTATAGGTAGTGATACACAGTCAATCAGCTTTATTAGAAGAGTCCAGTTAGACAGATATCACAATTTAGCCAAAATATGACTTAGGCAATAATGCTCTGAGGCTAACAATACTGAACCATGGAAGTACTATGAAAAGGACTTCACCATAATGAGCAGGTACATCATTAAACAATGATCCAATTACCTTATCTAGGCGGCTGTAACGTAAAGGGGCCACAGAATGAGCCTGAGTGGTCCACCGGGTTGGATTGATGAAATATTTTGCTTGGACCAAGTCTCCTTTCACTGGCAAATAACCTGTAAGGGACAAAAAAAAAAAACATGATAAAACCTACCACTTGCTTGCAAGGTTAGGATAAACATTTTGTAGTGTTGTACATTTGTAGGTTATAGTTTTGCTAAAATCACATCAGAAAAACAACCCTGTGTATGAGTGTGTGTTAGAATAAAAAAAATGTTGCTTTGGGACCAGTGTGGCAGCAGTGAAGTATGATGTCCCCGAAAGGCTCACAATCATGGCATATAATGTTAAAGGAAATTTCCGGTTTCTGCAAGTTTAGTCATTCTCAATAATCTGCACAGGTCCACGAAGTCCCTCTACACACCACTTATGCATGCACTTGGATTTATCTCTGTATAGACTAAAATATACCAGACTGTAGCAACACAATAACACTAACACATGAGTTTGCAGGAAGACTTCTACATATAGACTGGATACATGACCATGCATGGAAGTGTCAGCACAGATGACTGGAAAGGTTTTATATGTAGGAGTGTTAGATAGATAAGCTTTATTCATCCCCTAAAAGAGGAAATTTCTTTGCCACCACACATCTCATACATAGACAAGGACGAAAAACATGAAATAGACCTTTAAATATACTAAAAACATAAAAAATATATATATATAAAAAAAACTACAGGTGGTCATTAAAAAATCTGACAGCTACAGGAACAAAAGGCGGTCACCAAAAGAGCTTTTGAGACGATTAAAAATGTCATGTAGAGGATGGTTTTCAAGGAGTAAAATTGTTTTCAATTTGGACCCAGTTCTTTTTGCTAGGGTGAGGTCCAGAGAGTCTGGGGTGATGCCAATGTGAGGTGAGGTGTGAGCATGTCTGTTTAAATATCATCACCTTTTGAAAGACTGCAGAGTGGGAAGTAAGTGGTCTGATTTATGTAGCCACCACTGCCATCAACTGAAGTGACTGTTCCAATGAGAGGTCGCAGCTGCATGTTCTCAGACTCTACAGAGGTTCTTCCTCCATCGTCCCAAGCTTCAGCACTCTTCTCCACCTAAATAAGAGGTGCATGTCTGACATAGCTCAATAATCCCTTATTGGAAGGAAACTAGGAAAAATGTTACATGGGATATCCCAATAGTATCAATACAGAATATGCACACTGGAAACTGCACACATTTTCCCCAAACTTTACATGTTAAAACTTTTCATGTTCTGTATGGTGTCTGCAATTTTGAGCTACCATTTCTATGAAGCACAGGTTCCTTACTCTTAAAGCTTTCCATCCACCTTCAGCACCACCTCTCACTGCTATGCAGTTCACCAGGTCTCCCTCTTTCAGTGGTATCCCACCCAACACCTCACCACGAGTAAAGAAGATTGCATCATCTATAATGCCATAATCTAGACAAAGCTGCGTCACCACACTGCCCCGCAGGTGGCGAATGTCCTCGGTGCCTGAACAGCAAGAGATAAATGGATATAAACAGACATGGCATTCAGTTTGTCAGCTGTTTACTGCAATAAACAGAATAATGGGCCTATTGACTGATGGCCAGTGTGTTATTGCATTTACCTGGGCTATTGGAGAATATGTTCTCCTCGTCCTCATCAACCATTTTCCACAATGGAGAAACGAGCTTGGCCAGCATGCACCTCACCGTAGAGAGCATATCTGCAAAAGGATAGCTAAGTAGCTAGCTAGAGAAACTGCTTTTAACGTGCAAGTATTTCCCCCTGAAGTCATTTTAACAGGTTGTATACATTTTAATTAACGTTGCATCGTATTAACGCGCTCAATATTTGCAACCATGTGTAACCGAAAATACAAAAAAAATGTAACTTAACACTTTCATCACAAAAAAAGGTACTGTAGCTACAGCGCAAATAACTTGCTGTCAGTATAAATTGTTAAACTATTTTTAACAGGACAAGAAAGTACTTTTTACGTTACCGTGTTAAGTTGAAAATATTAAGCAACACGTGTTGGGGTTTAAACCTCTTTGCAGCCGTTCAGGTGCACGTACGTGTTGCAAAATCGCGCGGTCATGGGGACAGGGCGGTGGTTTAGAAAAGTACGGCGGCCTTGAGAGTTACCAAGCCAGTAACGTGAGTGGCCTTTTTTTATTTTAATATCTGTCAGTGTCGCCGCATGGTCTCATGACTCATTAAGAACTTATAAGTAGCCATAAATATGAAGAAATTGCAGAAAAAAATATAGGAGAGTGCTTCCGTGGATGCGCTGTGTTACATTAAATTAGGTTTATCATCCTCAATAATAAAACCAATGAGAGGAAAAACTATTTAATGTTTGCATTTAGAAATAATATTACCATCGCAAAAACGTACTGTTATAAAGTCAGAGACAATACGTGGCATGTTATGTCCAATGCAGTCATCACTGACTCTATTTCCAAATGATACTTTTTTAAATTAATTTTTTTATTCGTAAATATTTCTATTTAATCTGGATATGTGTGCTGCTGGTTCATTACCCAAGTTCTCAGTTCACGTGTTAAAGTGTCCTTCTGCAAGACACTGAATTTAATGACTGTTATTTATTATTGTGGAAAAAAAACTGTGATATTGTATTTTTTATATATATTTTTTATTTGTTTATTTTTAGAAATCTCTAATCCTCAACTAAATTTAATCATTGAAGTCCTTATACCACAGGTTGACGGCTGTTGGAAGAAATGATTTGCTGTACCTTTTTGTCTTGCAGCTGACCTGAAAAGACCTCTGGCTGAACACGTTGTTTCCTCACTTTTCTGTGTAGTGGGTCCAAATAACTGTTCATTTGGTTCAGGTACATGTGCAGCATTATTCACTCTACAATCAGCTCCAGAGCTTTTCCGAGCACAGTCAGCATTCTTAATAAATTTATTGGGTTTCTTTAAGTCTCTGGTCCAGATGCTGCTGTCTCAACAGATGTCCTCAAAGCAGAATGCACTTTCCACAATCGATCTGTAAAAGATATGCACCATCTTGATGCAATTACTGAGGAATCTCACCTCCCTCAACAAGTAGTTTGCTGCTCTGTTCCTTCTTGTAGATGGCCTGGATGCTGCATTTTCAGTCTACTGGAAGGTAGGTATTTGTCCTCCACCACCTATAACTTTTCTTTCAGGGTGTAATCTGTGCTTTACTTACTCTCCTCCCTCCCAAAATCCACAATCATCTCTTTTTGTTTTGCTTGTGCTCAAGAGCAGATGATTATTTCTGCATCATCTCACAAGCTGACTACTAGGCCCATCACTGATACACATCTGAATATTTTGAGGCTGAATTACTGTTAACTGCAGTGTTTGACAGATATTAGACACATAATTATGTACCTTTAACCGTCATATAAACCTGACACCTCACTGTCACATAAAATTACACTTGCGCAGGTGAAACAAACCTCACATTTACCATTTTTTTACTTTTCATTTGAGGAACACAGTTTTAACTGTTTTACAATTGTGAATTAATATCTCACCATGGAGTTACTTTTAAGGTTCTGATAAATAAAATAGTGGCAGCTAATATGGACACACCAGAGTCTCTGGAAATCAACATCCCTTCCAGTGTTTGAAAGTATTTCTAAGTACTGTTTCTAGCTTAAATACTGTTTTGTGTGTGTAGGTGTTTTCATAATTAAAACAGTAAGATAAAGTGTGCTGAAGGATCAGCAAAATGTCACAAGCTTTTTTCTTTAAAATTTAATAACATACAATAGAAAATGCTCAGCCATGATGATTTTTATTGGTTAATGAATTTGCAACAGCAAAAGTAAAAAAAAAACACTAAAATGCTCTTGCTCGTATACCTTGCCCTGCCTCCCCAAAGCCTACATGTTATTAAATATGTGAATCAGCTTTCCAATTAATGTATCATATGTGTTTGGTTATAGATATCAATTTTTTAAAAAAAGTATGTATTTTTAATCTCTTAGTTTCACATAAACTTTGCACTACTACATACTTTTACTTATATATTAAAAGTAGAAAAAAAAACACTTGCCTTTCCTCTAGTCATATTTTTTTCACCACAAGAGGGCAGTATTGGCACTTATCACTCAATAACAGCTGCAGCTCCACAGTGGTGCAAATGAGGCAAAGGTAGGAAAAAGATGAGATGCTTATCACAGAGTCTGTTGTTATAACTGGGTCTAACCTTGTTTATTGACAAGAAATACCATGCAAAAGTGTGTCATCTTACGTAATTCCGCTTGGAAAAAACATGTTCCTTGTTAATCAGTTAATGTTTAGCTATGCTTGAACTTCCTCTGTTATTAGCAGCTAAATCATACAAAAATCAGATGCTGCCAGTGCATCTGAGATGGTCTACATGTTGGAAACTGCATGGAAAAGTCACATCTGAAAATTTATAGGTGAAAAAATAAATGTTTTGTTGATTAAATTTAGAGTAGGTGCCCATTACAAGCACATTTTACCATTAGACAAAATCCCTGTAGTCCAACTTCCTTGTTTCCTGTTTGGACAAACTTTTTTATTTTTTCCTCTGTTACATCTCTTTGTATGATTATGGATTTAACAACAAAGTCTTGTTATTATAATTGCCAGATTAGTCAGATAGTCCATATGTCCATTAAGGCTGCTTGGTGGTGCTTTCACTTTTGACAACAGAACATTCACAAAGGTTTTGAATAAAAACGTACCATTTCTGTGCAAAAGAAAACTGTATGTGTGGGACATATCTTTGCCCACAGTGTGACCCACTCATTCAGTAAGTTAACTATCAGTAATGTCATGATCTTATGATGATAATGTGTCATTCCATTATAAGCTGTTTTCATGCAGTGTATTGTTGGTTACGCTTGTTTCTCACAGATGATTACTTATTCCAAGAAATCATTTTTCCTTCAAGGACCAGTGACTTTTGTAGAAAATCTGACAACCTCCAGGCTAAAACTCAACATAGTACCTAACTCCTAGACCAAAGGTAGTGAGGGACCATCTGACTTGTTATTAGTGCCCAGTTTTAAAGCCTGCAGCTTTGATGGTTTGGGGGTGCATCTGTAGAACTGGCAACCTGCACATCTGGAAATGCACCATCAACTTCATATCAATATCAAATACTTTCAGCAGTTTATTGTTATCTCATATAAAATATTATTTGCTATTATTTTGTCCACCTTTTAGATTATACTTATAATCTTTTACATTAATAGGACTTTCAAGGAGGAATTTACTGTAGACTTTCTGTTTTTTTTTTTTTTTACACTGCTTTGTTGTTATTGTCACTTCAGTGGGCCAAATTATCTGAATAATTTTTCCACCACATTGCTGCTTTTGGGGATAGATTATTATTTACTAGACGGAGTAGATGGTGGGGGGGGGGGGCTGTATATTGTATATTATATTGTATATTGCCACTATTCCATAAAGGAAATTATCTTTGAGGTTTTTCTGTTTAAAAAAATGGTGGACATGATAACCAGAAGGGGTGTGTGACTGATCAGATCGTAAATAGATTTTGAAAAACAGATGGCAAGACTCAGAACCTCAGGTTACCTCCTGTGCACGTTATTCTGGCAACGCCCCTGATCAGAGGCAGTCATATCATAGACGTAAGGGGATGAGAGCATAAAGAGAAAAGGCAAAAGAAAAGACAGGGAAGGAGGAGGTCTGTCTGAACTCCGCCCACGGTCTTGGATCATCTCGCATTCCTTCTTTACGGCCCCTCACGCTGTGGATAGAGAGAGAAAAAGAAAGAGAAACGCAAGACGGGCACTCGGAAGAAGGAGAAAGGCAGTAGCGCAACGACCATGGCATTATCCACAACGTCTCAGCATGAGATAGTGTCCGACCACAGAGCACTTCTGCCATCGTCGACCACAGCACGGAGCACGCAGACGCACAGTCGACAGACTCCTAATGATGAATGAGGAGTTGTACCTGGGCCGCGGACAAAATGAGGGTCATCTTCATCCAAAACGCCGGTTTCGTCGCAGCTTTTTCGCCTTTCTCGTGATGTTGGCAGTGTGTAGGACGACAGATGATGTGAACGAGATAGAATTAACCATAGACAGATTGCGCCAGTCAATTAAGGAGTGAGGAGAGCAGATTTTTTTCCTTTAATTGGATAGAGCTTGCAGTTTTATTGTAGCCAGTATCTTGGAATCGAAAGCATTCAGCTTTCGGCATGCTGACTGCTGTCGAAACCTGACTACGGCTATATTTTATTATATATTGGCACTATAATTATTCTTATGCAGCGATAGAGGAGCTTATTATGGAGTGATCATTTTAAACCAGTGTACTCCATTAGTATTGATTATATAGCGATAATAACATGAATAGGTGAGATCAAAGCCAATTGATCCACCAAGACAATCTGGAAATGTTAGTTTCCACATGTGATAACATCACTAGCGTTATTCCTTGTAATTTATTTATTTATTATTACTATTGTTAGGCCTATAAGTATTATTGTATCAGTTGTTTAAGTAGGTAGTTAAGAATATTTAACAGGGGGAAGGTAGTTTTAACACTTCCCTAGTGAAATGGAAACCGCTTATCTATCGCCCCACCGGGGGACCACCCGTTCAGAGTCCCAGAGGGGCCAAAACACGGTGGGCAAGCCGGCGACGGGCGCTCCCTCCCCTGCGCCTCCAGCTCCACCTCCACCTGCCGACAGCTCACCTGAGGAGACCCCAGCAGGCGGTGATGGACGGAGGAACTCTGGCGTGAAGAAACACCACCACAAGCACAACCTAAAACACCGCTACGAGCTGTTGGAGACGCTGGGAAGAGGCACGTATGGCAAAGTCAAGAAGGCCATCGAGCGGCACTCCGGCAGAGAGGTGAGACACTTAAGGGACGCTCTGAGCAGCTGTAAACATCTGTCATGGTTCTTTTAGTAAACCCTAGACGCTTGTTATACATGCACGCTTGTAGTAGCAGCCTGTTGCTCTCAGAGGCGTGTGCGCGTCCTTCCCTCCACTGGGAATTCCCCCCACGTTCAAAAAAAGGCCCATGGGGTCAGGGAGTTGTGCTGCACACGCCTTGTCCTGTGCAGGGCCTCACGACCGGATACAGGACTGCAAACCCGGCTGCTGACAGACCGATGCGACCATACAGTTAGCATCAGGATAAAAGTTACAAATAGTTTACGATAGAGAGACAACTTAAATCCGCAGTATAATGTTCTTTGCTAGACCTGAAAATTGATCAAGTGCTACGAGGGGGATGTATGCTCTCATCAGTTATTGATTTTATTTTGTGTGTTTATGTAAAGTTGACAGGTAAAAACACAAATCGCCATATTAATTTTAACAGCAACTTGCCTTTAGTTTCCAGCCGGTTTACACAATACACTACTTCATAAGTTTTGTTTGTGCTTTACTGTGTGGGTGCAAACCTGTTTTGTTTATTTATTTGAAGTGATAACATGTATGTGTCATTGTGAACCACCCTGTGATTGCATGCCCTTGCAGACCTGTGCATCTCTCCAAATATTTCTACATGTGGCAAAATGTGACCTTTGTGCCCACTCTGGCAGGGCATGTGGAAATTTCCATGAAACTCAGTACAGGTCAACAATGCACCCCCATGGTTTCATAGCTCCTGGCAAATAAATGCTAAAGGAGAGACAGAGGGGGGGGGGGCTCTTCTGACTTGTTCCACATGTAAAATATTGTGATCAGGTCAGACTTTATTTAGGCTTGCATAAAACTAAACATAAACATACATTGACTTTAAATGATTTTAACCACCCTTTTTTAACAAGAAAAATATTTGTCATAGGATCGTATAATATGTTCAAGTTTAACTACCAGATTTCCAAAACTATGAACACACAGATGTGTCTTTGTGTTCACCATTGAGCATAATATCCATTCTTAAAACAGAATGGTTTAGGACTTCTTATCAACTCACATGGTATATGTGTGACTGTACTATTGGGGAACTCCTTAGAGAAGCAGTGTCTGTACATTGAGTACAGATCATGACCACGTGTGTCTGGCACAGCGTTGCTAGTGTTTACTTGACCTTTGACCCAGAGGAAGTCCCTTGTGTCCATACACCAGATACAGCAGTGTGGTGAGACTGTTATGCAGTCATCTTGACTCCCTGCGCCTTTTCCTGGCTCATTCCACGAACCCAATCAGCGGAGCAGAGTGAGGAGATAAACTGAGCAAGTTATGTGTGTGATTGTGAGCATGCGTGTGGTGGAATTAACTGAAGGCAGTTGTAGAAGACTGACTAGATGTAGGCATATTTACTCTATCAGTGAAAGTAGAACTGAGTGATTGTTACAATCTGAATAGCCATATGTTGCAATGCTTGGCAGCTTAGCAGAAAACCAGTGTTATATGAAGTGCAAATTGATCACAGAGATCATAGAGTGTGTCATACTTGTGTGTATGTGTGTGCCTCTAGAAGATGAGAGACACAGAAAGACATTGTATGAGTTCCTGTGTATAATATGACATCTGGAGGGCTACAGTGAAAAGGTTATGGTGACAGCCAGGCCTAAAATGGACACTGACACATGAAAGGCCATCCACAGCAGGAAATGAGATAGGAGGGGAAGGTTAATATCCTGAAAAGAAAATCAGTTACAGGCAGGAGAAGACAATCAGTTAATAGAAATACAGGGAAGCCCATCACAATAACAAGAGAGGGACTGCCTCAGTTAAAGAGGATACAAAGTCATATTAATGTGAGCTTAAGGCACCAGATTACATCATTCTGCAACAATGGCTTCAATGGGGAGGAACACAAAAGGAGAAAACAGTGACATTCATCTGCTGTATGTGGTGGGGCTGATGAGGTATTATGATTTCTAGCTGTGTTTAGAGAGTAAAGTTCTCTGGAAAAGTGACAGGGCTTTTCCTCCCACACACTCTCTCTTTCTCCCCCTTCTAACTCTGACTCAGACACAGAGTTAACACAACAGATGATCATGATCTTTAAACAGTACAGAGGCTGGTCAGCTTGTGATGAATTCTTCATCTATTTTAATGGCCTGAGAAAACACTGAAAGATGTCAGGCTCCACTGAAGCGAAGCATGGCCTTTCACTTCAGACGAGCCCGTTTGAGAGCAAGAGTCGGACGAGCAGACAAGGCGACCCCATACCTGGCAGGAGCCAGCATGGGCAGCAGTGCAGCGCCTGTTTACTGTGAGTGACAGTAATAGGGATCCACTTAAGGGCAAGTGTAGCTGTATGAAGCAGCCCAGCCAGTTGGCAAGTGGCTGATCTACAGTCCTGTTTAATGATCCACATCGGGGTCTGAGACAAGGGAGACACACAGGAGATACCTGGCTTTGTTTCAAATCCAGTGTGGGAGAGCTAGCGCATTCAGTAAGTTAGCCTATAATAGCTGTTAAAGAGTGATAACCCCCTCTAGGTAAAGTAGATCATTTATAAATGATTCAGTTTCTGCCTAAATATTGAGGTTAAAAGCATAAGATTTTGGGTATCTTTTATGAATGTTACCACTGTGATAAAATGAAGGAACTCGTCAGTGTTTAGACCCAAACAAGTTTTACCAATTATGAACACAGCATGTGAATCCGCTGACTTGTTTATTATAGTATAATTTCTTTAAATTCGGCATAATCAAGGCATGCTCTGGAAGGGAGCTATTCCGGTTTGAGGTTATTTTTATTGATGTACACGGTAATTAGCTTGGCACTCGCTACCGCCTGTGGTTTCTGCTGCATGGAATCAAGTTGGGCTCCTCCAAAAGACTGCAGCTTAGCTAGGAGAGGACAAAAGTTTAAACTAACAGTATTCAGAGTGAGCAGACTCTGTACAGGCCTGATCAAAGGAAACTCAGAACTCAACCCAGAATGTTTAGGCTACAATTAGTGTGATGTGCTAGGCTGTGTACTCTCAATTGGTTTATTTAGAGAAGGCCACTAACCTCCCATTTATGAAGTGCATATGCTAGTGGTTTGAATGCATCTAGTTGCGGCTAGTGGCACTTCCATGAATATGAAAAATCAGCAAATCAAGTGTTGTTGGTAACTATCAAATCTTCTATAATAGGCTAATTTAGCAAATGAATCAGACTGAATCACTTCTTCAACCTCTGCTCACTCTCCTGATTTTTCCCATTAAAGCCCCAGCAGGGCAGCTTTTCAGACTCCTTCAGATGGAGACCTTTAACAGTTCCTAATCAAAATGACTAAAAATAAGAAGCTGTGTAGTTATTAGTGTCTTCTCAAGGACTTTTTGACAGGCATGGAAGCTATACTATAGGGGTTAGTAGGGACAATGTGAATTATGGAGCATCCCTCTTATTTCCACAGGGTTTCCACATCTTCTACCCCCAATTTTTTTCTATGCTCATGATCTTTATTGACTCTATGGATGAGAATATTTGTTTGTCATCATCTTTGATCCAGACAGACTTATCTGAGTAATATTTCAGTAGATTACCATGAAATCCTGTACAGACATTGTCTCCAGAGGGTTAGCACACTGACATCCTGTCACTTTTTCACGGGTGCCACCATGACGTTAACAGTTGTGGTTTTAAGAGAAATGAATCCAACACAATACAAACAGCGTTTTTCTCCATTTGAATTGAAAAGGAATGTGTTTTCTAACATTAAACCTCATTATAAAGTATATAAAAAGAGCAACTTTTGGTTCTTAAAGACATTACATGTCTTATCAGTGAGGCTCATTTAGTTCAGTCTAGCTGTTGTAGAGTTATTAAACACTAAGATATTTCCTCAAAACTGAGTGTTTTTGCAGAAATGATACCTTTTAAAGACAATAGCGTTGTCTTCATGAGTCAGCATTAGCATTTAGCACAAAAATAAGATGCTTAGCTAGCAAACAGCTTGCAATAAAACAGCTTGCTTGTATATGGACTAGTGAATGTGTGAAAAAGGACGACTTTGAAGACAACCAGTTATCTGTGGTTCTTATGTTGGTGGTTGCTAACCATCATGAATAACCATGTGAGTCTGTATACCATTGTTCTGATTAGACAAGGATTTGGGACACTTATTTGTCGCTCCAGCTGTAATGCTGATTAATATTTGTTAAAATGTCCAAATAAGGCTTAAGGCCTGTTTTTAATCACTTGGTTTTATATGATCACTGACCTTTTATTTTGGCACATGTTTTTATTGGGACTTACAGACATCACATGGTATGTAGTTGGTGCTGGGCAAAAGTTGTGTAAAAGGTAGAGTTCACTGATAAGATAACGTATGTGACTTAAGTATGTTGTATATCAAGCAGCTTCTTTTGGTCACTTTCTTTTCCAAACTAAAATATATTTATACTGCATGACAAAAAACGCGATTTTTAAAACACATAACATAATACATAACAGAAATGTCACTTTAAGTTGCTGTAAGTCACCTGATTTAAATGTTTTCTGTCTGTTTCCAGGTGGCTATCAAATCGATTCGGAAGGAGAAAATCAAGGATGAGCAGGACATGGTGCACATCCGCCGAGAAATTGAGATCATGTCATCACTCCGCCACCCACACATCATCTCAATATATGAAGGTGAGAATCTGGCGCTTACCTAGAAGTATACAGATGACAAATCAGACACTTGTTCAATTTGAATGCACATTAACGAAAACACACATGTCTAAAGTTCTCAGCTCATTCAACTCATGTAGCACTTATGGCCAAGCTGGAGGACTGTCATATTATGACATGCAGATGCCATAATAAGTCCCAGGCTACAACTGTAGGATGTTATTCATCTCCTCTGTCTGGCTGCCTGGGTCAGTAAAAGTCAGGATGGCTTTGACGGTGTGTGTCAGGATCTCTCTAGATATGTAGATGTGTATGTGTGTGAGCTTGTATGTGTTGAAAGTTTGAATTTATAACCAATGTGATATTCTAAGGGGTTGCTTCTCCCACATCTAAGAGGTCTCATCCTCTGTCTTCTCCAGTCTTGATCTCAGGGCCAGACATCTGCTGATACTTAGAGACAACTGCAGCTGGGAACCAGACTGTACTTGTGCACAAGTGTGTCTGTAGTCCTTGTATAAGTGTTAGTATATGAGCCTTTGTGCACATTTGTGTGTGTTTGTACATGTGTTTAAGTTAGGAGACACTAACTTAACCTCAGTCACCCAGGCTTCCACCCTGTCTGACTCCGGTCCAGGGCTATGCAGTGGGAGGAAAGCCATAAGCCTTCCCTAGAGCACCAGCAACATAATTCTACCTCAGGAAGTAACTCTAAATATCAAAGCCTTCAAGTCAGTCTCAGACAGCCTGCATATTAACTCTTTGAAACCTACTGTTTTTTGATGAGCCCTTTTGCATGACCTTAACAATCACAGGAGGAAAACATAGATTAGAATTAATCTTGATTGTAAAGACTGAACAATTCCCATTGAATTGGTGAAGTATTGCTTGCAGTTAATCATCACTTATAATATAGTCTGGCTCATGTGCTGGTAATTAAAGTCACAAAACACTGCAGTGTGTTGGCTTTATATGATTTGTGACTCGTTACTATTTTTAAGCTTGTGTCAACATAGCAACAATTTGGTGCCCTTTCCAGGATACTGACACGATTATAGCGGGACACATGCCACGGCTCAAACTGGCTCACCTTCAGTCCTTTGTTCAGTTTAAAGTCCCCAGATCGTTAACACCAGCGTATATAAACAAACATCACTATTTGTCATGGGAACGTGCCAGTAATCAGCTGGAGGGTCAAAGTGTTTTGTGAGGGAATGATTAAAAGAACACCCAGCTTTATAAACTCTGATGAGCCCAAATTGGGTTGCTTTGCGTGTCTTTATAAGCAGCCAGTTCCTCCAGCAGACTCAACCAGACTCATTGCTCTCACTCTTTGGTGTTTCTCCTCAAACCCAGCGTTTACTGTTGTGGCCTGGCCTCCACCCAGCTCTGCTTTAGCGATATATAGGAGGCCCAGAGATTTGTGTATCCGGCAACACCCTCTTCAACAGCCCCTGCTAACTGCCTTGTGTGAAGCAAAGCTGAACCAGATGTGTGCATCAAGTTTGATTTTTACCACTCCCTTGCATTTTGCATCAGTCAGCATGCTTGTGTGGGGCATTTAAAAAGCAGCTTTTGCTCTTTGCTTTTTAGGCGTCACTATTTATCTTAGTATCCTCCTTTCCAAATAAATTATCAACCCAAAGATTGCTCAAAATGCAAAAATGACTCAAGAAAATAAAATGTTTCTACCATGCTTGTGTATACAGAGACAGAAAGTTGCCCAAGAAAACTGAAAAATAGCTAAAGGGATTCTTGAGAAAAGCATTTAAACCTTTTTACACTTGATATATTTGCACATTTTTATGTCTGTGGCTAACAGCCACTCAAACTAGAATTTTTTTTCTTTCTTTTCATTCTATAAAACCACATTTAGTTGCTTTTTCATAATACATTTTGTATAAAATGAACAAAAATAGACAATGTGTGAGTTAGTAAGCTTTTCAGATGGTGCTGTGTAGATTTTTTTAACTTTAGACAGAGCCATCCTGTTTCCATATTTTGCTAAGCTAAGCTAAATGGTTGCTAGCCAAATTCAGTGAAGCTGTTTTAGCGATGTTATTGCTAGTTATAACAATTCATAAGGCAATGCTGGGAACTTTTAATTCTGTATATATTTATTACAAAAAAAAAAAAAAAACTTTAGAGATTTAACTTACTTTGTCATTGATTTGAAGCGGGAAATTTTAAAGTGAAATGTGTGCATTTTCTTGTCTTGTCAGGCAGCTTGTTTTTGTATGCTAGCGCACAATTTTGGGAACTTCCCTGTCGTACAGTCTGCATTATTTAAAACAGGAGTATGATTGGGGAAAACCAGCATCACCATCTGATTTGACGACATGATTTTGAGGAAATCCAGGTTAGGTTTAATCTTCAGATGTAGTTTTTTGTTTTGATCTGAGATGCTGATGTTGATTTCCTAAAACTGTATTCTGTACCTTAAAAACAAAAAAAGAAAAAGGGCGTAGCATAGATTGCAAGAAGGCCAAAACTTTCTTGAGCAATTAGCTGTTGTGTTAATAAGACCCAGTAACTCTAAATTATCCAATATAGAAGCATTTGAAAAAAAAAAATAGTAGTCTCCATTAGTTCCTTGCTCTAGTCTTCTGCTGCACTTTCCTCTTTTCTAATTTAGCAATAGCAGCTTTATCATCAGCACAAGCTATATGACAATAGGTCATAATTAGTCAGAAATGAGGGTTTGACCTGTGAACAAAGCCCAGTAAGTGACAGAGAGGCTGTAGTGGTCATAACCAGTGGACCATAACAAACCCAACTTATGTAAGCCAGGTAATTACTTCACCGCTAGTAATTAAAGGTAAATGGGAGTGCAAGCTGAGAATTGGCTCTCCAAGCACAAACCCATCGAGGATCAGTGTGAATGTCACCCCAGGTCACCACTATGTCCACCAATCAGTGGGCTGGATCTGCTCTGTCCTGCGGAATACTTGGCTTACATCCCGTCTGCTATTTCCCAAGCAGCCAGACAGTCACAATCAGGGAGCATTACTATCACTCAGCAACTGTGTGTTTTTGTAGAGGATTATATCTTTAAAAGGGCCCTGGGAGGGAAAGACAGGGGGGCTCTGAGGAAAGTAGTGTGACAGACTATGAAGGTGCTCACTCAAGGGTGTAGAAAATAGAGGCCCTCACCCCTGGTGACCCCGCTGTGTGGGAAAATCAACACGCTTGGTATGTAGCAACATAGCTGACTGTGCTGTTGTCAACTTCTCAGTTTTTCCATCATCTTTTTCTTCTTCTCTTTCTCTATACTTACCTACTGTCAGTCTCTTCATGCCAAGAAGTGTGTTGCCAAGCTACATTTACACATCAGAAAGGTTAAAAACATACATTGAATAATATGTTTGGTAAACTGCAGGTGGATAAAAATGCAGCTAATTATGGAGCTGTTATAAACTTCCTTTCAACATCAGAGGATGTGAAATAAGTCACCATTATAAGACAAGTGGTATCTTTTGATGCAAGGCAAATACCACACACACTCATCATCATTGCGTTAGTATTTTAACATCAATCAGTAAGTGAACAATCAAAGCCAGATGATATTCACATTACTTGGTTTCCTTCATGATTTATATACAGAAATAAAAAATACATTTGCCTAAATGTGAAAACATATAGTCTTATGTATTTAGTCATGAACTACCAAAGAAAAAAGCATGACATTGAAGAAGTATAAGCCCCAGACTGAATATGGTGGTTTGGAAAATTGGAGTGTGTTGTGAAAGTTGGCAACATGATGTGAAGTTGAAATATGATGTGTCCATTTTATATTTTGACCAACCTGTCTGTGGGGTTTACTAACTCTGTCTCCTTTCATGTAATGCTTACTTATACTCAGGTTGTTGGGGGGGTGTTCACTGTTCTGCACTTGTTCTGGTCCCTTAAGGGTGGGTTTGATTGAGTTAATAGCACCTCCCTGTGATGCTGTGTAGAAGCCAGACACATGAGGTGGGGTTCAGATGATGTAATCCTGGGAGAAGTGTAGAGATCTAATGTGCTGCTCTGGAATTTAGAATCCAGCTCTAAAACTAAAGGGGGCTGAACTGATTTAC
This sequence comes from Melanotaenia boesemani, assembly GCF_017639745.1. NCBI lineage: Eukaryota > Metazoa > Chordata > Actinopteri > Atheriniformes > Melanotaeniidae > Melanotaenia > Melanotaenia boesemani. The sequence goes on along the minus strand of NC_055691.1, from coordinate 21,174,786 downwards.
ACTCCTTACTACAAGATAATGCCCTCTTTAGTCTTAAACGTGATAAAATGAAACTTGAAGGACTTTGGAAGTTGTCCTCCCATCCCTGTTGCAGTTAATGGATGTGCATTTAATGTAAATAAATATTAATGACTAATCATTTTCTTATCATTTGTCAGTGTTTGAAAACAAGGACAAGATTGTGATTGTGATGGAGTACGCCAGCAAAGGCGAGCTGTATGACTACATCAGCGAACGTCGGCGCCTGAGTGAACGAGAGACGCGACACTTCTTCAGACAGATAGTCTCTGCTGTGCACCACTGCCACAAGGTGAGCAAACACATCCCATAGCTTTGTATAGAAAAAAATGTATATTCATCTATTTACTGATCAAATTACATGTCTTTTTACATCTCTTACAAACATCCAGGCTCTGTTTTCCAGGTTTATTGTAATATAAACCATGCACCACACACAGTCAGCCATACAGCCAGTTAATCTGCAGGCCTTACACACCACGCTTTTCTTGGCACACTGGTGTTAAAGAGTCATCTGTTTCTGAGTGAAGAAGGAACACAGGCCAGTTTAATTCAGGTTTATGCTCTGATTACAACAAACAGGCCCCACTTTAATTCTATGCTCACACACTGATGAATACCCCTCTGGGCTTTTCCCTTGGGATTTAGCTGCGGCCACACCCATGTCAGCCCATGTTCCACACCTCACTAACTCAGATGAAAACCCCAAGGTTGTGGGGTTTGTTTGGATGGGCTCCTCTCTTGTCATACTCGTCCCAGCTGGAGATAGGAATGACATCATTCTCCTCAGATAGGAGAGTCCCAGACATCCACCAGTGATGAATCATCACCACCAAGCACAACCTCCTGCCGGGTGGGGTGGTGTGAGTCAGACACCACCCCACCCCACAACAAGCAAGCAACCACTTCTTCCCTGTATCCACCAATCAGAGTCATGTGAACATGTGCTCTGCACAAGACAATTACTTAAGTGAGATGCCATATGGAGCAGAGCATCCAGGCAGGGGGTTGATGGGTGAAGTCACTTCTCCACATCTGAGCAGAGCTTTCGCCTTTCTGTATGCCACATGTTAATTCCAAGATGTTTTTATTTTCATCTTTCAACACAGGCATTAAAAGCAGAGTTTTTATTTTTGTTTGTTTTTTTTTTTTTTAATTTGCTGTGAGAACATCATCCTTACATGGCTATAATTAGAGGCTCATGTTTATATGACACATGTGAGTTGATTTAAAAATAAAATCAGAGCAGCTGTGAACATAAAGACCCTAGAGGGGGCAAGACCAATTAAAGGCTACTTGACTAACAGACTGTCTTGATTTCCCCAGAGAGCCACAATCTTTGTCAGAATAAATCATTTGCAACACAATGGACTTTTCATGAATAATGAATTCATAGATCCATCAGTCAGTTTGTTTCCTTTCTTTCTAGAATGGAGTGGTGCACAGAGATTTGAAACTGGAAAATGTGCTACTGGATGAAAACTGTAATATTAAGGTGAGTTTGTCCCCTGGTCTGTTGATCTGGGAGGTCTTAACCTTGAAACTACAACATTTAACCTCTTTGTATGATCTATTGATGATCACATAGCTCATGAAATATGTTTGCATAGATTGCTGACTTTGGGCTGTCCAACCTCTACCATAAAGACAAGCTGCTGCAAACCTTCTGTGGTAGCCCGCTCTATGCTTCACCAGAGATTGTCAATGGAAGACCGTACCGTGGCCCAGAGGTGAGGCTCTGTGATCCAAACAATGATGTAGACTAAAATCAGTCTGTCTTGATGTAAGCTTAATAATTCATTGGCTGCTCCCCTTTGACATTAATGTTGGTTTGAACTGACGTGTTTCTCATGTTATAAAACATTCAGTTTTATTACCTCACAAGTTATTACAGTTATCATGCAGTCCATCCACAAAGTAGTGGGTAGGCTTCATCTTCAGCTTCTTTGATGGGATTAGTCCATAGTCAAAGGGAGGTCTCTCTTGAATCTTCACAGTGGATCAGCAAAGACGCTGTCTGGATCTCTCCCCTGTCGTGCCTTCCTACAGTGTTTGGGCCCTTTGAAGTGAGGAACTGGAGGGTGCTGTTTGCTCACTTTCTGTTGAGTCGAATGGTTTTAGAATGAGCCTCATGACCTCAAAGAGTACTCTTGGACAAAGTTAGCCTCTGACCAAATAGTTTTGGTTAAGCAATAAAAAAAAAATGTCATGCAGTGCATGAGTTGCAGAAAACACAGCTACATACAAAGGGAAAAAAAATTGCATTTTTAGATTTTCAAATGCAACCATTCAATTTTCTATGATTCACTATAATTTACTTGAGGGTGCTAAAAGCGACAGAAACCCGATTTCTATAGAACTGACAGAACCAGAGCTGGGGTGAGGCTGCAAATTACAGCAAATTCAAACAACAAAAATAGAGCACAACAATAGTGCGTGCTTGGCTCCCTCTCAAGAATTGACCAATAACAACTGAAGAAAGAAGCATTCTTGGTGTGGGTCCAGAGTCTTAAGGGAAGTACACCAGCTCTTTAACTGGCCTTATCTGATTTCCTCTTCCTAGACTGTCTTAGGGCTTTAGCTGCCCAAGTCAGAAGCACATTCCTCTGAACATCTATGATTTCTCTGTGATATACAGTCAGCAAAGCTTCTGTCAAATCCTCTCTATGACTCACATGAACTCCCACACTCACAGAAACAGGTCATGAGCCTTTATCCAGTGAATTGTCAGGGGCTCAGTATATCATGACTCTGCTATCTCCCCTGGTCTTAATACTCTCTTCCTCTTCCACCACCTCCCCCAGTGGCTCTTTACCACCTCATGCCTCAAAAAACAAAATCTTATGTAACTTCTTAGACTGCCACATTGCATTAGGTTGGTGTACGGAAAGTTCTTGTTTTTGCCTGACAGAGCAGGAAAAGGTGGGTGCAACTTATCTGCACGGAAATTAGACATTTCCCATTATATCACTGCCATTCATCGTCTTTTCTGAAGGACATTTGTCAGAAGGTCATAAACAAAAATTTGCTAGTATGATGTTTGTGTGAAAAATAATTGGATTGGTTTTCTAATGTCCAGCATAACTCAAAGCTCTGATCTAATGTTGAACTCATTGAGCTCATTCCACATTTTAATGCAATGAGTCCCCCCCCCCATTTCTCCTTAATTTCATAATATATGTGTTTGTCTTTTCAAAAGCAGAGTTTATTCTGGCTCAACAAATATATTTGTGACCAGGTTTTTGTTTTCACCAGGTTGACAGCTGGGCTCTTGGGGTGCTGCTGTATACCCTGGTCTATGGAACTATGCCATTTGATGGGGGAGACCACAAGAACCTTATTCGCCAGATTAGCAATGGCGAGTACAAAGAACCCACTCAGTCCTCAGGTAATATACCAACCTCTGCCTTTTCTTTTTTATGTTAAAATAGCAAACCCAATTCCATATACAAAATATAGAGGTGCTCTTATAGATTTGATATATTTGATATATTTTATATCTTTATTTTTTAGTTATTTATGTGTGCCTGTCATATTCATTTTTTCTTATTTATGTGTGCTTAAAGGTCCCATATTATGCAAAATTCACTTTCTAAAGGTTTTCTAAAAGTCATATGTGTCCTCATAGCCTGTGTATGAGGCCCAAAAATAAGAAAATTCTGTCTCCTCTCTCACTTGCTTGCTCCACGTTTTAGGGATTGTGTGTTTAAACGGGTGAGTCTGAGGTCTTTCCCTTTGTGACCTTACGAAGGGAAATAACCACTGCTCCCGGTAATGGAGGGACGTGGACAGGCACCACTCTTGAACATTTAAAGGTTCAGACACAGAAACAGTCCATTCTTATTAGAACTCACTGGAGCCACATTTGGAATGGCTGAAATTAAGGACCGAAGCCTGAATTTCAGGTAAAACGTTTTGAAAACAATGTTGTTGGACCAAATGAAATTGTTAAAAAAATGTATGATATGAGACCTTTAAACTAAGAGACTCCTCAAAATTTCATTGTGCTTGCACAGTGACAATAAAGACTGAATCTTACATTAAACAATGCAATGCTTATACTTAAACCATTATTTAGAATAGGGTTGAGGTTGTTTCATTGTACAGCTGAATCTGTAAAATAATATTTTTATGTCCATTATCTACACTAAATAAAGAAAAAGAATAACAGGAATTTTTAGTTAAATACAACAATCTTTTCTTAAAAATGTTAATATCGCTACATCATCCATGAGAGTTCCAGCATGTTTTTTTTTGTTGTTGTTGTTGTTGTTGTTTTTTTTTTTTCTTCTTCTTCTTTTTTTTTGGCATCCTGATGATCTCAGTTGGTGCTAAATCTGTCAAAGTCACTGAACATCTCTATTTGGGACTGCAGTGTGATATAATGTCTTCATTTTAATGTTAAAAAAAAAAACATAAGGAATCTCACAGATGGTTGTGTTTTCTGTCAGATGCCCGTGGACTGATCCGCTGGATGCTAATGGTGAACCCTGAGCGCCGAGCCACAGTGGAGGACATAGCCAATCACTGGTGGGTAAACTGGGGCTGGAAGAACAGTGTGTGCGACTGCGAGACTCAGCGTGACCATGGAGGCTCCCCCATGCTGGCCCGTTTCATCGACTGGCAGAACCGCACTGAGCCACGTGGTACTGGAGCCAAAGCTGCAGCCCAGCCCCAGATGCTGCGCCAAAGACCCAAAAAGTCCAAGAAGGAAAATGTCGAGGCGGGACAGCCCCACAGTGGAGTAGAGGACAAACCAGGTCTAAAGAGGCCCAAGGGCATCCTGAAGACCAGGGTTACTGAGGAGCAGCAGTCTGTTGGTCTTGAAGAAGTGGAGCTAGGTCAAGCAGTGCTGCCTCAACAAGCAGAAGATGGAGAGGAAGCCTCAAGCCCAGATCGAGAGGAAGAGGAGCCAACTCTGGGAGGTGGCTCTCCAGCCAAGATGGTGCCCTCTCTACCTAAGAAAGGCATCTTGAAGAACAACCAACAGCGGGAATCAGGGTACTACTCTTCCCCAGAGCGTAGTGAGTCCTCCGAGCTTCTAGGGGGTGCTAGTATGTCTCTGCTAGCCACATCCCCACCCAAAAGGCTGATGGGGAGAAAGGGCATCTTGAAGCGAAATGGCAAATACTCCACCTACAGTGGGCCACCCTCATCAGTTGCAGTGGCGGGAGTCCTCGGTGAGCCTCCTCCCCCTACTGATGCCGGTCTGTCCCGCAGTCAGAGTCGGCCCTCCAGTATAGTTGGGGAGGACAGCTGCGTACTATCCCTGTCGCCTAGCTCCCTCAGTGGGGCTGAGTGGCACCCCTCTACCACGCACCTTCGCCCAAACATCAGGGCTTGTGTCTCGGCTGAAAACCTGCTGCAGCTTGCCAACTTCAAGGGCTTTCAGGCAGCCCCACCTCTCCAGGGACCCAAGTTCAGCCTCGGCCCGAAAACAAAGGGTTCCCCAGGGGATAATGGCAGCTTCTCCTTGCTGGGGGATCTGGAGGACATGACTCAGGTGTACCAGCAAGCCCTGGACATCAGCAGCAACCTCAGCTAACAGACAGGTGGCATAGAGAGAAGAAGAGGGATTCAAACATGACTACATGCGTGTGTGTACGTGTGTTTGTGTGTGCACTGAAATTTATGTGTGGCATTAACGACCAGTGTGTCACTGGGATACACCTTTAGGAGGTTGTGGCTTTTCAAATAGGGTTGAAATCCTGATAGAAAAGTTAGAACTGTGCTCACACACATGCACACACAATTGCATGCAGTTAAATGCACTTCTCTGGCCAGAGGAAATTCAGTTAAGGTTTTTTGCGAACAGGAGAGAGCTGGCCACCCAGTCTGCTCTCTCAGCCTGCTGGGAGACTTTGCTATGTTCAACATGTTTACATATTCAGCAAGAAGGCAAGTTAGAATCACAAACGCAGCAACCAGAAGCTGGTTGGCTCTCCATGACCGCCACCCATTTTGAATAGGAGTTTACAAAAGCACCTTAAAAACTCACACAGAGCACATGCTTTTGTGATCTTTACTTTCTTTAAAACAAAGAAACAAACCAGGGTCTTGTTCCAAAAAAAAAAAAAAAGTTTATATATATATATACATATATATATATATATATATATATATATATATATATATATATATATATATATATGAAAACACCATTACTGATTATTTATTAATATTTTGTAGCATTAGTTTTAAGCGCAAAACTGGTGGGTACTGGCTGTTACTGGAAGAGTCCAAAGCTCCTTGTTTCCATCTCTTTGAGAGGAACTGACATATATAATTTATGTTTCTCAGCAATGAGCATACATATATAACTCATGTAACACATGCAGGTTAAAAAAATAACTTAAAAGCATATGTCCTATATAAGTGTATGATACTAGGGAATATGTAGGAAGTGCCTTTTTTGACTCAATACGAATTATGTATGTCATTTCCTTAAAGTGGAGGGAAAAGCCAGGCCAATCTGTCACCAGTTGTCCTTTTTATCATGTTGTTTGTGAATGTGGAGAAACCCAGGGCCTTCAAAGCATAGCTGACTAACTTGACTTGTTAAAGGGTTTAAAGGGCAATCTGTGAGTCAAGAGCAAGCAATGTCACCCCCCCTCATTCTGTTCTTTACACATGTACAATCACAAGCAGATATAACGGCACCTGCAGGCCACGTCGCGGAAAAGAGCCTCCTCTGTGTTCTTTGTCAATAAGTCCATAGTTTGGTTTTTCAGCTGTTTAGGCTTGGTTGAGCACACTTTTGTTGGCAGCACATTAGGGTCTGGAGGGGCTTACCTCTAGCGACTGGTGAAGGTACAGACACCATCTCACAGTCCTGGAATGTGCTCTGCTCTCTTAACCCCACTGTTTGTGAGAGATGCCGTTTTTATTTTATCATTCTGTTTTTCACCAAAGATGTGAGGTGTTTTCCATTGTTGGACTAGTTTTACCCACAGCTCTTGAAAAGAGCTAAGTAAGGTGGTTTGTTTCGGCTTGCTGATGACACAGCAAATTCCTCAGACAAAAGCTGGAGACATGTTGGTGTAAGAGATTTCTTATCAGCCCCAAAGCGACTCAGCACAGGTGGGACCTGCGGTCCGTGCTCAGCCTTCCAGCTGTGTATACTAGTTCATTATATCAACCAAGCTCAATTAGCCAGCTATTGTTTTCATTTGAGCGTGAGAAGGAGGCAGTGTGTAGAGATTTATAGCCAGAGGCAGAAGAAAAGTGTGTGAAAAGGAGATGCAGTGCAGAGATTAGAAAGGACCTGCCTGTGAAACACAGAAAAGGTCAAGGTGTTCGATTTGTTTTGGGAAGGATTTGTTATGTAGAATAGTGATAGTAAAGAAAGTGAATAGAGAAAGTAGATGGAAAGTTGTTGTGTTATACCAAAGATGGAATGAGGCTTTGAAATAATTTAGGGGAGTATGTAAGTCAGGGACTTAAGAAATCCCCATTGACCAACATTGTCAATGGGGATTTCTTCAACTTTGGAATCCCAGTTAGTAAATAACCTTATCCAAGTCCAATCCCAGCAATGGCTTTAGTTCCCATTTCTTTTATTTGATTTTTTTTTATACATGCTGAACCCTGTTTGTACAGCTTGCCTTGGGGGTCAGTGTGTGTTGGGTTGACTTTCAAACAGCAGCAAAAAATGAAAGAAAAGAAGGAAAAATAAAAACTGGAGAACAATGATTGGAATGATCAAATGATGTGGATGGAAAAAACATGCTGCAGATTAACCCTGAGGAAAAAAAATCACGTTGAATGTTTTTAGTGGTCAGCTCATGTGAAGGAAAGGTCCTGGGTACTGAGTCAAATAAAAGACCCACTGCGTATTATATTGCATTTTATTGCCTTTTTGTATTGCATTTTATTGTCAACTGGATTTACAGTGAGAAAATTATACTATGTTAGTATTTTGTTTTATTATGCTTCTGTTTTTGATTTTCCAAAATATAAGAAATTTTATATTGCTTTATGTATGGCAGAAAAATACTTCCTTCCTTGAAGTATAAGAATCTCTTTCTAAAAGCAGACTAATCCTGATGTGAAATTGGTTATATGTTAAATAATGAGCATTTTTGATACCTCTGAGGGGTCTGATCAACTTCAAATAGAAAAGTAAGCTAATAAAATCATTTGTACTGATTTCTCAACAGCTGACTCCTAAGAAAATTGTATTTTCTCATTTACCAAAGTATCCAAAAATGCTTTAACACCACCAAGAGAAAAGCAATGGAAAGAATCAGATGATGAAATTTTAACTCTGCCAAACTGGAAATATCTGATGCATATCTATTAGTTAGCAACGAGTTTAATCATAGGAAAACTTGACTGGATTTTTTTTTATTACAGTAATAATAAATTAGTATTATTATGTTATTTAAGTATTAATTTTGTTACAGCTCATTACTTTTGCTGGCTATTGCCACAGTTTTTGTTTAATTGTTTTTGTGGGCAATCCTGGACTACCAAGGTTTATTAAGTTGCGCTCCTTTGGTATCTTTCATGATTTTTCTTTTTTTTTTTTTTTTTATGATAATAAAAGTTATTATCAGTGTGTTTTTTTATACTTGTATTTATTGATCAAGCCATTTAAAATAATTGTCAAAATGCTCTGTGTTAATGCTTTGGCCTGCTTTGGGCTGTGTGTTTACAACATACTGCACACAAAACCATGTTTAAAAAAAGAGTGGTTTCATCTCAATAAAGAGGCAGTGCTCAAGTGTTTGTTGTTAGGAGTATGAAGTCAAGAAAAGTTCCTACAATTCTGTAAAAAAAAATTTAATTCATCAGTCAGGTCAACACAATGCCCTTGTAGTACTGTATCAACTCAAATAAATGGATCTTGAAAGTTTCATGTGTTTTTATTTTTTTGCTTTTGTCTCTTTGGTCATCTAATAATAAATCATATTTAAGACATTTGTCTTAAGCAGGCAAAGAAATACTTAAATTATGTATCTCTGTGCCTGCAAAGTTTTGACAAGCCAGACTCCTAAAGCTAATTTTAAAATAGGAAACTGATGCACGATTGCTTACTAAATGAACCTAGTCATTTAGTAAGTTATTTCTTTTTCTTATCCAGTCTTGGAATTGGGCACACAAGCAAAAGTCAAACTTGGACTGAGCCACAAATACTTTATCCACAGTTTTTCTTCCTGTTACAGTAACACGTGCCAAACCACCACTGGAGAGATGTCCTGATTTCTTTTCCTTTTTAAGAACGTGTGACCCAGAAGCCCTCATTGGTGCTTAAAAGAGGTCAGCAGTGGTGCACTGATTTCCGAATCAGTAAATTAAATTTATAGGGGTAAGTATAATGGTTAAGGTCAACTGCTAAAGAAGTGCAGGTCATTTTGGCACAGTTCCGAAGACTTTATTTTAATGTCACAGTCTGTTAAAAGTAGTTAGCTAGCCTGTCGAAAAGCAGGTCTACTAATGAAACTGGGCCTGTTTTGAAGGCTGAAATTAGCCAGTGTTTCCACACAGCCTCAGCTGCTGTAGTTAAAATGAAATTAACTTGATGGATGTTAAAGTGATACTGCACCCTAAATCTATTTTTCAAGCATTTAAAAGTCATTCCTTGCGAGTTTGAAAGGTGGCTGTAAAATAGTTCATCAGTTCTGGTCAGCTTCAATTTACAATAAATTCCAATAGTAACCATTTTTTTAAACAGAGGAAACATTAATCAAAACAGCCATTGGACTAATTCAAGTCATTTCTGCAGAATAGTCCTTTGCATGCCCTTTCGTGTGCTTATCTTGTAAAATATAATTATGCAGATATTTTACTTTGACTTCACCCCTTCACATTAAAGCTCATGTTAAAGCTTTGTCTAGCTCATTGAAAGCTACACGTCCATTTTGACAGTAATTTGAGGTCGTTTTGTTTCAAAGTCGCTTTTTTTTATTGATGTGTTAGTAAACTACAGTTTGAACAATCATTTCTTGACTCCCTTTCTATTTTGCCATTATGCTGCCATTTTGACTAAATGCATCTGAGACGAAGGCCCTTTTAAATTGCAAAACAGTAGGATTGAGCAATGCTGTGAATAAGGCAGATGCAAAATGTATGCAAACTAACAGACATGCAAGTTTGTGCTGCAGCCTTGTTCAAGAGGCATCTCACTGTGTGTAGATGGCTTTTGCTTTAGGCTATGGTTTCAGTTGTAGTTTGTGATTCTGCAATGAAATCTGTTTAACTTAATCTATTCTTTAACATTCTTTATTATATTCCCCTTTTTTGTCTGTTTATATGAAATGAAATTCAGGAAATTGCCACAAAAGTATGTATCACAAGAAGCTTGAGACCCATGTTTGTCACCTCTCTGACTCAGTACTTGACACTTAATTTACTTTAAAGTTTTCGTTCATTCTCAATAGTTGTTTGACTAGATTTAGGAACCCAAACCAACTGGTGAGGTTCAGAAAAATACTGTGGCTAGTCTACTCCATGTTACGTATCTCCTTTAGGTGGCAAATCCCATGAATAAACTTTGCTTTTCAGATCAAACGTGTCAGGTAGTTTATTTGCCATTTGTACATGTTTGTAGGAATTTTGTTCATGTTTTCATGCCTTTTTCACATGTTAGACTGAGATTGGGCTTGTCAGTGACATTCTGGAACTAAAAACAGGCCCCATAGTTGAAACTACAAATATTTCAGAGGAAAACTGAAAGCCTTAAGTTAAAGCCTGCAAAGAAAAGAACCTGTGGTTTCATTGGTATGATGTTGAATGACCCCTTTGCAATTCCAGTTTTGATTTTTTAAGAATGACCTCATGGAGAGCAAATTGAGCAAATTCAATCAGGCTTGAGCAGCTGATTTAATGATGGAAAATTTTTCAACTTAATGTGACAAAACATGCCAAAACCTACAGGTAGCAGTCTGCTAAAAAAGAAAAACAAATATAAAATGAATTCTAAGGGCAGTTGTGTGACAAAAGTGTTGATACAACATCTTCAGTGAATAACTGCTGGGTTTTGGAAACCAGCACACCTGCTGGTAATTAACTCAAAATGCAATTTTATGGTCATTAGAAAATGGACAGAGTCAAACACACAGCAGCAGACAATATGGGAGTCTGGCTAGATAGAAGAAACAACAGTGTCTGCTTTTAGGACTTGGACAGTCAATTGATCGTCGAGGGAGAACATTGCTGCTGCTGGATTAATGTGATCCACATTTTTGCAAAGGAGAGTGGGTGGATGGCTGGAAGTGCTGCAAGTTTTTCAGGGCTTTTGTACTGATGAGTAGGACAGCACCCTAGACGCGTGCTGGCCAAACAAAGGCTGCAGGCTTTGGAAGAAGATAACATTTAAATACATCAGAGTGCATGATTTAGGTTTTCTCAAACTCACATTGGAACTGTTTGTATTGAATGCTTGAACATATTTCTTTATCTTATAGAAAGAGAGATAATCATCTTTGGTTTATCCACAAATTTCCTTTAATTTAAATAAAAATTTTTGCCATCTCAGTTAAGGGTGACGTACTACATCCAGTCAGAGACAAACAATAAAGAAAAATTATGCAACAGTTACAATGCTTACAGTAATTTATTCTCATTGCAATGGAAACACTATGTGGTATGAAGATTAAAAAAGAAATGAAAAATTCTTTTGAAACCTCAGCTGCTACACCCTTGATACTGATATGATCTGAGTTTCAAAGGGATTTTTTTTTATGTCTTTAGAACAATTTCTGGTTCACTTTTTGACCCTTAAATAAAGCCCAGCTGCTAGACCCTCTGAACTATTCCCTCCTTTCCCCTCCTCTCTCCTTCTCCAGAAGGTTTGCATGTTTGCCCCAGAAGGTGGAGGGTGAGGGTTTGGTGGAGAAGACATATGCCTACTCAACTACACACCCCAAACCACTGTGAATCCCTCCCAAAAACTCCATCCGCTCTTTTAGCGTGACCTTAACTCAATACCCTGCAGATATGGAAGTCTGCATAATGTTGGAGGATATAAGCTATTCTTTACTTTGTAGCTTGAAGCAATGACTTGAAAAGGGGCTTCTCCTTACGCAGCCCCCTTGAGCTGCAGCGGATAAAAGCCATCACACGCAGAGGGATTTGAGACATGAAAGCTGAAGAATTTACATGCACTCCAAATCAGTTTACAACTCTTTTTGTCTCTGGCAAAAAAAAAAAAAAAAAAAAAAAGAAAAAAAAAAGAAATAGTCTTCATATGAAGAAAGAAGAGGGATATTCTGCAATTTAAGCAGAAAACAGTGAAGGATTTGACAAGGCCAAGACTGCCTGGTGCATTTGAGTGCTCATGCAGGCAGGATGTTCTACAGTGAAGGTTTAGGGTGGCTGTTGCAAACTGAGCTGTATGTTCATTGCAGGAAAAATAAACAGAAGGCATGACCTGAAAAAGGTCTCGAGTACAGTGAAGCATGTGTTCCTTCAGTTAGCTGTCACAATGTATGCTACTGTCTACACTTTAAAACAGTCACACACACACAAATGGCTGAGCTCGCTCACGTGTGCATTTTTATAAGTTCACTTTTCTTCTTTCTTACTCACGCACGTTTCTAACTCACATCCCTGCAGGACTTCTCTTCCTCTGCACTGCTGTGATAACATTGTGACTGGATACAGAATGGAATAAACCACCCTTTTTTCCTTCTCAGCTTCCACTCCTCTCTATCATTCATTCTCTATCCAGCGGCCCCCTCCTCTCACCCAGCTCTCCATCCCTCTCCTGTCCAGATGACTATTTTTAGCGGCAGCACTGCTATTCTGGAATTTGTTGCTGACTGGCTGCTGCTGGGTGTCTGGGCGGTGATCTCTTCAGGAATGTCTGGCCCTCTCTCAAACCACTCCAGAGTCCCAGAGCAGGGCGGATGGCTCAGAGCTCTGATTACAACTTTAAGCCCTCTGTAGCTGGAGCTCAATCTTCCTCCAGCAACACAAAGCTTGAGAAAGTAGCTCTGTTGTGTACCAGTAAAATACTTATAAAAGTGTCTTTGAATTCCTATTAAGCCTATATTATATTATAAGCCTTTGCAGCACTGTCATTTTTAGTCTTTGGTGTTGATCTTTTAATTTGGTCTGATGCAGGCAAGCTGCTGCATGCTGTAAACCTTACATTTCATCAGTCACAGCCACAAACCAAACAAACAAAAGAAACGTCTCTTCCAAATCATGAAATTATTCATTTAAGGTAAAGTGTAGGCTTGTCATGGTCCTGGTTAAAGTTTGGTTAAATCTCCGGGAAATGAGTAAAAGTCAAGGCAGCGTCACTTCGCTTACATGTTTTGATGTGTTTGCATTTGTGTGCGCTTGTGTGTGTGGTCCATGAAAAGAAAACAGGCAGCACTAATGGGAAGTTTTTCCTGTCTTGGATCTGGCTTAAGGGGTTTCAGAGCAAAATTGTTTGCAGTGATGGGACTGCCGTCCAAGCCCACCTGCTGCTCATGATTGCAGAGATCTGTTTGAGCTGGGTCTTGTCGAGAGACAGCCTGCTCTAAGTCACTCTGCAACATCAATGAATGGGGCAGGCCCATTCATTCCACAAAGTTACCCAAGCAGAGACAATGCAATTCAATGCAATAAGTACATTTTAGGCATGCCTCAACTGCTAGGAGATGTAAAAGACATGGTCACCAATCCGTAGACATTTCTTTTTAACCCAAACACGACACAGCTATTGAGAACAATTATACTGCATGTCATTCCAGTGAATCACTGCTATGTAGATGTTTTCCCATGGGTCACAGTCTGAATCCAAAGGATGTATTTTAGTGCATTCATTATACTTAATGATATAAACACTGCCTCTTGAAATGGCATCAAGAATTAATCCAAATAGGGAGTGGGTTCTGTAAAACTAAGTGATAAAGCTTTGAACTGAAGGGTGTTAAAGTAACTCAATACGATTCAGCAAAGTGTTTTTAATCACATATTCATGCACCAACTGCCTCTTCAGAAGCAAGAAGGAGGAAATGGCTCTGTGGTATGTAAACCTTTCACTGTAAGTTAGTGAACTCTGCATAGTGATAACTTGTGAGCTACTGATAAGAATTTGCATTATAAAACAACTTGTTCTTGTTAGAATTAGGATATACACAAGCAAGAATGACAAAAAGTCAGCAGTGTAATCATGGATTCAGCTAATTGGTCTTGGCTCTTAATAAGGGGATGTGGGTTTAGCTCCACTTCCATGGGGCCAAGTCAAGGCCGTGCAGAGGCAAGAATGGAAACTAGGAAGAAGACCGTTTGACGCCATGGCCGAGCCTGTCAGGTAATTATGACTGTATGAGAACTGTGTCGTTCCAAAGTGTGAAAGTCCACAGCAAAATCTGGAAAGCAAAGTCATCTTGGCTAAAGCTCAGAGATGTGCGGCCTGGCTGCTCCAGGACCCAATTTGATGGTCGCAGGGTTTTAACACTGCTGGTTTTAGTCAATCCTTCAATTTGGCTTTTGTTTGAGAGACTTTTTCTTTTACCAGCCCCCACCCTGATCCAATTCACCCATAGCTTTAAGTAGAAATGCAGCAGAAAGAGTTGGATGGATGGATGTATCCCCCAGCTGGCTTACATTCCTCTGGTTTCCACTTGTGTCTGCTTCTCCTACTTTATGGGTCAGTGTTTCTGTGATTAAAGTTTCTTTTTTCCCTCCTTCTGCTTTTTCTCTCTCTTTCCATTCATAGCTCTTTCCTCTCTGCTTTACTTTTTATTTTCTTTTTTTCACCCTTTTTTTTTTGTCAATACCATTTTCTTTTACATGGCCTGGAAAATTTACCATGGAAATTCCCATCCAGTTTTGTCCCATTGTCACTACACCAAAAGGAAAAAAAAAGAAAGGAATGGTTTCATTATATAAATGTAATAACTTAAGAGTGCTGTTTCACAATTCTTCTACTGATGTACAAATGTGTTGCGACAGCAAAGAGTATAAACAATATTGTTTCTGGTGTGTTGTGTGGTATTGGGTGTGGTGAAGCTATACCAGTGCAACATGTTGTCACATTATTATCAAACTTTCTCACAGTCTGCAACCCTTTAATTTGTCACATGGCTTTATCATTCATACCAACTGACTGGCCATCTTCAAGCTGACTTAACAGTGATTGATATGACCATGGGTGGAGACTTCATGTCCTGCTTCCTCTTCCCCTGATGTTCTCCAGAAGTGGCTGTTTCACACGAAGGGGGGCGTGATGAAACTGAAAGTATAAGACTGGTTGTTGTAAAAAACAGAAAATAGCATAACAATGTAAGGTGTGGTATGTGCATTCAGCAGAAACTGGATGAATTGAAGATTAGTACTGGAACCCTGATCCTAATGACTTTAGGTCAAAATGAATTTATAAATGAAAATATTTTTAAGCTAATTTTATATTTGTGTTTATTTTGGCTCTTTCTCTTTATTTTGCTTCAGTTACTTTTGCAAGACTGCCGGATTCATAAATGAATGAAAAGCATTATAATCTTACAGGTTTAATGGTTTTCTGTTTCCTCAAATGAAGTCCATGTCTCATTATTGTGTGAGTTGGACTAAATCTGGAGATTTAAAATTTGTATTTGTTAGCCTAGCCTGGCTCCAAATCCAAATGTCTCATCTGAACCAATGTTCCCAGATTCAGCTTAGTGCTGAATTTCTTTTGCGTGGATATGTTTAGTGACAAAGGTGCTCTGCATATACTCCACAGATCCCATCTTTCTATCCCAGAAGCAACAGAATAAACAGAAACACAGAAGAAGAAGAAGACCCTATCAAAAGAAAATACCCCAGTGGATTTTGCATGTAGATTGTCTGAGAAGTAGACCTTTAAGACTGTCCAATTTATCATTCAACCTGATACTCATATATCACCTGCCTATCTGTTTGTCACCTGTTGTGGCCTGTGATGTACCTTATGGGTCAACCAAAGAAAGCCCAATACCAATAAACTGAAACGGGGCCTATCATCATCTAGCTGAGCTGAGCTGCAGATGTTTTAGTCAGTACATACATTCCCCTCCTATGCATGTATATTGGACTCAAGGACAGGCGTCCAGTAAGCCATGTTTGCAAATAACTTTCATGAACACAATATGAATAACCAAAAGTCAAGAACAGCTTTTCTAAAGACTAGATCGGTTTTGATGTGCCTGCTTTGAATGAAGTCCCCCTTGGTCTGTGTTCATGGAGAACAAACTTTGATCTATTGAAGTGTCCATCTTTATGTTTTGGTAGCAGTTTTGCCCATAAAAAAAATTCCTGCTGGTCTTTTGCACTTCTTCACCAGTGCAGATCTACCTCACCCTTCAGAAGTTTACATTGTAAAGATCTTTTGCTTGTTGATTGTACATTTCCCTAAGCCTACTGACATTTGAAAGCACCTGGTCATTACTTTACTGTCTTTCCACATTGTTTTTATGCTTAATCTGGGTGGAAGAATACTTTTAACAATACAGGAGAAAAGGAACCCAACACCAACTTGCAGTTTGTCTGGAAATGTCCACTCACTACTTTACATTTGATCAAACATAAACTGGGATATTTTGTTTATGTGACCTTCCTGAACCTTCACTGCATTTGTATAAATTGGCAATTAAATCCAGTGACCGAGTCTACATTAATCCCTGTCAGGGTGGTCTATCTACCGTTGTGTCTTTTTAAAAGGAAGAGGGGAAAGAAAAAAAAACTTCCCAGGAGTATGTGTGGCCTGACATAGGCTATCCCATTACAGCCCACCTAAGACACAGCAGTACACATAAAACAACATGAGACACACGGTAATGAAGTGCTAAGCACTGAGGTAATCACTCTTAGAGCAGTGACCCTTTCCTCTTCCCTTCTCATCCTTACACCATAGATCCTTCTTTTCTTTCCATTCTCCTCATCTGCTTTTATAATAGTTTGTGAATGACAAGAAATTCGAACAGATAAATAAAAATGTGTTTTCATCCCAAGCTTGCTTGTGGGATTGGAGACAACTACGAGGAGATCTTGCGGTTCTTTTCATGATGAGGAGATTAAAAGCAGCCTCAGGGGGATGAATATATGCTTCTTGGATTGATTTAAGAAACAAGGAATAAACTAGACAGATATTAAAGCCTTTACTGCCTGCCAAGATGTCGGGTTGGGAAATTCTTTTGGGAAGGATTGAGTTTCAAATAAAGCCAACTGTTCTGAAACTACAGGTGAGTTTTGTTTGATGCTCACTTAGGGTGACATTTGGAAGGTTCTGTTCTTTTTCTCCCAGACAAAGATACAAATCTCCCTTTGGCAGCTGTGGTTTGTTGGGGTGGAGGTTGGTTGAGGGATGATAGGCTGGTGAGTTGTCCCCAAATATTCTCTTCATGAGTGATGGCCAAATGGGCCATTTCTTGCTATGTGTGTGCATGTGTACACTTTCCCTTTTTAAATGTTTTTTTTTTTCTTCCTGTTCTTCTTCACCTTCAATAGCAAAGAAATGAAGAAGGAAAACAAATGAAAAGATAACATTTTGAAAATGGATCTGCCCAACCAGCCTCCTACCATCACCTCCCATTTTATTTCTGACCCCCTCCTTCATCCACTTGTGCAGACTTGATGAAACACTATACTTCTCTTTGTCACACGCAATGAGGTGAGAGGGAGGGGAGGTTAGAATTAGAAAAAATTTGAAAGGGAAGAGAAAGAAATTATGGAGACATGAGATGAGGAGAAAGTGGGGGTTAAAAGAAAACCCATCTGTGGTTCATGATGATCAAAAATGTAGAACAGCTGGAGAGCAGATAGCAAAAATGAACAGAACGACTAAATGGAGAAGTTATGGACAAGGGGAAGATGTGAAGATTCTTGGTTGGGCATCAAAGACTTTTAAAATGATTGAGCAACTATGCAAAGGAAAATGGGTAAAGGGTGGGCGTTTTGAAGGGCATTAAAACATTAAACAGAAAGATAAAAAATAGTAGTGGTCAAAATGGAGAAAATAAAGCAAAGGACAGAACGATTCATTCAAAAGTGTGAGACAAAGGATACACACTGGAGGATCAAAGTGATAAAAAGAGAAATTGACAACATTTATAAAACACTGGCCCCAAAGAAATATGTAAAAAAAAACCTGACTTGTTAGCACACTGGTGGTGGAGGCTTGTTATTTACATGATTTTATTTTAAAATGTAGGAATTTTGGCCATGGTCAATTCCCAGTCCTTGTCCCTGCTTAAGTGATACCCACTTACATGACACATAAAAGGGAAAAAACACTACACAGTGGAAATTAAAGAATAAAAAACACATATAATTCATTAAATGTAACTGAAATTAAAGGAAAAAGGAAAATAAAAGCATTCTTTAAGACATAAGCGTTGACCAGTATGTTAATATTTTCTATGGTGAGTCAGTGGTTGCAAAATTGTCTTTGTTTCAATCACGGTCTTGCTTTATAGCTAAAAGTTGTCAACTTTGTTACCATTTTGTGGTCTTAGATTACTCATTGTTCTGCATTGAGTAAGTTCGGTACCATTTGTTGAGTACTCTTTGTTTTAAAAGTGTGTTGGATAACAGTTTTTTGGATGGACTTGCATCTGCAGCACAGTATTTTGTTTTGAAAGTTATTAAAATATAGTCTCTGGCCTTCAAACTGCCTGCTTCATGCCATTAAATAATATGTTTTAGTCTGCATTTGGGCATGCCACCTCTAACAAACATGACACAGTGAGTTAACCAAGGGAAGGAATGGGCATCAGGCATACCAGGCATTTTCCCAGTGGACCGACATAGTTTATTTATTGGTCCATAAAACTCAGTAATTAGTGGCCCAACTAACACTGAGCTGGCCCACTCAAACTTTTTAAAAAACACAGTGAAGGGTGCACCCTTTTGCTGGGTTTCCTGTACCTGAGTGATTCATTCATCCAGTAAGCACAGAACTCACTTACTTTCAGAACCGAGGAGAGGGAACGGATAAGAGGTGTAGAGAAAGTGTGTGATCACATCATTGAGATTCTGTTCTGAGTAAAGAGAACCATTAAACCCAGTTTAGACTGATCCATATTAGAAGAGCATGCTAGCTGTTTACAAAATTATGATGAAGTCATGATAACATGTCAATGTAATGGATTGTCTCTTTACATTTATATAATTAGTTGATGATGTCAGTGTTTGCATTAACAGTACAGCTGGAGCCTGTTCCAGAAAAGAGATTCAGCTAACCTTAAGTCTAAAAAGAAACTCTGGATCAACTAACTCTGAGCTGAGCAACTCTGACTTTTCGGTTCCAGAACAGTTGCTTTGTGTTGGTTCAGACAACTCTGGGTGTCTTTTACTCAGACAACAAGCCATCATCTGTGGAGCGCAGATACCTGGATTTGCCATGGAAAGCTCTGACAAAAAGCTAGTTATTTCACTTGATTAGAGAGAGAAGTCTTGAGGTAAGCATAGAGGCAATACGAAGAGGGACTATTTCATAAAAAAAACGTAATGCTGCTACTGCTAAGTAAAAATAAGCAGCATGGAAGAAAATTTCTACCTGAGCCATTGTGGAAGTTTGAATCCACTTGTCCACTGACCGAATATTTAACTTTATTAAAACTGTAGCGTGTGGGTTAAAATATGGGTGGATAGAATAAAATCTTAATTTAATTTAGATTCAGTCCCACTGGGGAAAACTATGCATGTAGACAATTGAAAGTTAAGTTTTGAAATGGTAATGTATTGTACTAGACCATGATTGGACATTTCTATTTTAATTTCACACTTCTAGTCATTTAAACAACCAAGAAATGCTGTTTTAGCTCATTTAGTTTTTAAAAAAAACAAACAAAAAACAACTCTTCTGTTGGAAATACGTAATACTTCAGATTTTGCCACATATGGTAGTTTAAAAATTTACTGAAGCAGACTAATCCCCACATCACAGGAGAAGGAAGAGGATAGTGAGGAAACACTGTCTGCTGGAATCCAGAGAGCTCAGCAGTAGATCACTACCCATTGCACATTTATGGAATTATGAAATCAGACATGCATCTGTGTTCCCAACTTTATAAAGAAAGGTCCCATTTACAAAGGAATTTTAAAAAGTATGGCAGCCAAAAGTACACATCTTAATGTGATGTTATCTCATTTTTTTTTTTGTGGTGGTTTTAATGTTCCTGTGTATGTATCCAGTCCAGATCTGGTAGACGGCAGCTCACAATCCCCTGAGCTGTCCTTACCACCCGGGTCAAGTTCCTCTTTTCCTGTGCTGTGCAGCTGCCATACCACACCGTCCCACTGAGACACAGGATGCTCTTGATGGTGGCTCTGTAAAAGTTCACAAGCAGCTGCGAAGAGAGTCCTGCCCACTTCAACTCTCTGAGAAAAAAGAGCCGTTGTGGGGCCTTCTTCAAAAGGTGTGAAGTGTTCACAGTCCAGGACAGGTCAGAGGAAATATGGATGCTCAGGAACTTAATTCTGTCCACATACTCCACTGCCTCTCCGTGTACATATTCTCAGTCTTCCTGGACCTCCTGTAATCTACTATGACCTCCCTTGTCTTGTTGATCTTTAGAACCATTGTTCTTGGAACACCTTTTGTGAGACTCTGGACATCTTCTTGTAGTGGGTCTCATCTTTGTTGGATATGAAACCCACCACAGTGGTATCATCGTCATCATCATCATCCAGAGAAAAACATTTTTGTCTTTCTCTATAACTGATTTGCTAACTTTTTGTGGCTACTCTTTGATTTTTGGCATGCAAAATTCAGTGGGTTTATTTGACTTTTTATGCTGAAAATAAAGAAGATAACTGTTATTTTCAGGCAATAAAAACAGACAGCTAACATAGGAGACTCATCGGAGGCTGCAGATCTCAAATAGTTAATATACAAATAGTGAATTGTTTCAGTGTGGAAGAGTGACAGGTATTCTTTATTTTAATGCATTTTTTTCACATAATTTCTAAATGACATCTTGCTTTTATAACACCTCCTACAAAACAATTATTATTTCAAAATGCAGGAGCTGCCATTACTTGTTCTTCTGACCACTGAAACCACTTACCCTGAGACATTCAGTGCCTGACAACATCAAAGACAGTACAGACACACACTCCTCCTACACATCTCTTTCTCAAAACCCAAATCTTTCATACTCTAATGACGCACTATAGTGTACAAGAAGCAGGGTGGGAAAGATTAGTGAACTGACAGACATTCCTAGCAGCTGATGTCAACTCACTATCACAAAATATACTCATTGGGATGTTACAAACCAAAGTACAAACCTCTCAATATGAGAGCTGATATGTTTGGACAAGGGTGGTCCCCAACTGGCTGACCCAGAGGTCAGAATCATAACTCCTGAAGTAGAAATTCCTCAGGCCTGGCCCAAAGAGAGCCCCACAAAGGTGAGAGGTGGACCAGGATGCCTTTATCACCGCATTCTGGAAGCAGCACTAGCCAAAATGACTGGTTCCCGGACTTGATGACCACAGGGGCACATTCCAAGCATACTGCCCCAAGACAGTGATGTCCTGGTGAGTTTACAGAGGGCAGATGTCCTCTTCTCAACCTGTGTGGCAGAAAGGGAGTGTCAGAGAGAAGGTGGATTATCTTTTAAAAATCACAGTCTTTCCCATTTCCAGACTGGTGAATCACTCTGTGTGAGTCCCTGTGAAGCTCGTCTATCTAAACGTGGCCAGAAGTTTATTTAGACACTAATGTTAGACAAGGAAAAATAACTCAACACCCCACAGGCCTTACAGTTTGTAGTTTCAAGGTCAGGTCAGCTCAACTACAGAACAGAGCTCAAACTCACATGTCAGAACAACAGCCTCATTGAAAACAGTGGCTTTCACACACTGTGTTTACCTTATACCTATTGTTTCTGGTATCAAGCCATGTAGATAGTTTGATGGGATTTTCACAAGTTCTGAAATTGCATGTTCTAAGATTTTTCCCCAAGTTAATGGGAAAAATATAGTAATAATTCAACAGAGGTTTCATCAGCTTGTCTGTAAACAATAGCCACCAATTTCAGATTGGAAATACTTTTCACAGAAGAAGTAATTCAACACAAAACATGATGATTTGTAGTTTTTTCATAGTTTTCTAATTTCACTTCCGTAACAGTTACCAAAATCTGAAATCAACACATCAGTACTTTATAAATTTAAAGTAAAAATTTGAGAATCGCTACATGAACCTAAAGTCTTTAGATCAATCAGTTAATATCAAATGGACTTTTACTGGCTGGAGAGAGCTAAGAGAAGAGGCAGGATACAAGACAGATGCTGCATCCTTTTGTCAGGGGGTGTTGAAGTGTGACAACTTTCCAGTAGATTAAAGCTTGCTGTGTCATAAATGGGGCTTTAAAAAGTTAAACTTTTTCCTTAATGCACATCAAAGATTTCCCACTAGATTGTGACTACTGAAGCATTGCTTAATCAGCTATACAACATCATTTATTCTAAAAGGCAATACCAGTAAATTATTTTGCCATTAATAACATTGCCTTGGTGTCCTCTATCGCCCACTCGACCCTTGCCTTGCAGGTCACAAGGTCCCTAATAGTCTCCCCTGTGAGCACCACAGATGAACCTTAATGACCCTCCATGTATTGGTGTGGAAGGAAATATATTACTGATATCAATCTCAATGTTAGCATTTCATTTGAAGAAAGCTTTATTTGGCTGAAGATTGTAATTAAGCAACCTTTTCACAGGCACTATACTAAATATAGTGGCAGTAAAACTAGCAACAGCAGTGGTCCTGCTGTAAAATCTCAGCTTTTTATCCTCTCATTACAACACAATCAGTGTGTATCATTGCAAATCTGCCAAGTCAGTTAAGCTGCCTTCTTTCCCATCTTAAATTTGTCCCCAAGGGTCAGCACTTACAGAGCTTTGATTGAGGTCCACCAGGTGCACATACTGTATTTAGGCATGGTATTTTCCTCCATCTAATTGACATCCTTAGATAACTGTTTTATCTGGATTTTTTTCTGAATAAAGCAGCTGCATAAACAGGAAAAGCAATTTGCGTGCATGCAACCCTGAGCGCCAGGGTTTCCTCCAACACATTTGGCTCTCGGTGAAAGATCAGCGACAGGTTAGAGTTCCATTCTTGATCCTGTTTCTCTCCTGCAGAGAGAAGGGTTTCATTATGGGGCTTGCTATAGAAAGACAATCTCACGCCAATAACCTCTGCCTTCTGTGGATGGAGATAGCAGCTTTGTGTGGAATGTGTGACGAAACACAAACGTCATATCCCCAGTGTAAACATAGTGATCACTGGAGGTTATCTTTCTTTTTTTTTTTTTTTTTGTACAAAGCCTTCTGCAAAGATGGACTATAAAGGGTTTCATCTCTCTGGTGGTGTGCTTGACTTCCTTTCCTGTTCACATGGTCTGTCTTTAATTCAGGCACAACCTGGGGTAAAACGACTACTTCCTGTGCAAAAGCAGTAAAGGCTGAAGAGGTTAAATGGAAGCCCAATGACCCACATAAACAACCACTCTCATTCATGGCCTCTCTTACTCCCTCATTGCTAAAGTCTGACTCACAAAACATCCAAACAGTACCAAAGTACCCCCCTCTGCAACCAGTTCAGCAAAAAAAAAAAAAAAAAACTCTTCTCTTTCACAAACTCAAGCACTGCAGGAAAGCTCTTTGTTTTTTTCCTTCCCTCATTTTTAAATCAGCATTCTCACCATACATTTCTTACACACTGAGTTATATATTACATACAGTATACGTGAGCACAGACACATACTTTGCACACATGTGTGTGCTCCCTCATACTCGGTCTTTCTCCTACACACACAAACATCCCAGGAAGAAGGAGAGGAGGTCAACATAACTCTTCTCTCAAGAATGCAGAAGAAGTTTATGTTGCTATTGGAAAGGCAGAAAGGCATCTTGTGTGAGCTCAGATGAGCAATTATCCTTTTCAACACATACACACACACACAAAAGGCACTTTTCTGGGAATGTGCCTCCCACCAATAATTCTCCCTGCAGCCGCAGGAGTACAGCAACATTTGAAGTAAATGGGCAAATGTTGATCTGTCACTCGGCAGGAATGTGTTATTTTTACCCTGACTATTTTTACCTTCATTTATTTCCATGACACTGAGTAATAGCATTTTGTTTGAACACATAAAAACCAGAAACTCTTCTTAAGGTAGTAGTTTTAGATGGTGCTACACTTTGCATGCAAGTTATAAAGCCTTTATACATGAAAGATATTGAATTTTGAAATATGAGCAACGGTGCTCATTTGGTTTGCTGTCTCAGTTTATTAAGATCTGGTATCATAACAAAAATCACAACATTATAAATACAGAGTAAAAAAGATATTATAGGCCATACAAGTATGAAGAAACAGAAGTAATTAAAGCATCTCTGTATTAATTACAGATAGTAACAGTTCTGGATGAGAAACAGCTCACAACTTTATGACCATGGGTTTCGAGGTTGTGTAAAGCACTAGTACCAGTCACACTTATATTGACATTTCTCTAAGGATCAAAGCTTTCACACCCTTACAGTACTTACTGTATACTCATGTTCTGCAAGTCTGGCACCCTTTGCTTACAGGCAATATTTCCAACTGGATTCTCACAGTTGATCAGTGATGCTGTCCCTGCTAACATTTTAGCAGCAGGTCTGTTTATATTGCTTTTGTCTGTGGAAGGACGGCTTCAATTGCCCATTTTCTTGCACAATAACTGTTTATTTTTCTAAATCCATCTCCCCTCTCGATATATATTTGTGTGTGTATGTGTTTATACTGTGGTTTACACATTTCCTGGACTTTGCCAAAGATTAATCGAATTGTTTTCTGGCACACATACTCACAACCTGAATAAATGAAAAGCATGCAAGTGTTTACAGCTCATTTCTCAAGTTGGCAACTGAATTTATGTTTTGTTTCCCCTCTACACTCTCTAGAAACAAAATAACAAAGCAGAAGCATGAATGGATGTTAAAAAGCCCAGAAATGCTTCTACATATAAAGAAATCCATACTTATATTAGAGGTAGGGTTTTGTCAGCTGTTTGCTCTGTAGATGTTGCTGTCTGAGAGTGTTTCAGCATAGAAATCTAAAGCCTTTCAGTCAAGAGCGCAGGCCAAAGTTATTACACTGACATAATGTGGAATGAAGCTGAGCAAGAATGATAGGTTTCTGGTGCCATCAGTATATTCTTGTGAGCATTTTTGCAGCCAAATTCAAGCCAGACAGCTAATAGCTTTCTTTCCAAAGTATCACACAAGACAGTGCCTTCCTCTATACAGAAAAATCCTGGAAAATCCTTCCCAGAAAACAACATCTGTCTTGCAACATTTTTATAAATGAGGGCCATGATCCTGAACGCTCTGACAGTGAGTTTCTGTTTGGCTTGTAGGAGATGCATGGCTTTTTTGACTCCTTCCCAATCACCCCCCACCCTTCCCACCTCTCTTTTCCCCCTGTCCATGTTTTAATGATTGTTGGCAGACACAGTGGAGTGTACAAAGAGACAAAACCCCTGCAGCCAGGACAGAAACCCTTATTTACTTTGCAGATAAGGATTGCGGGTAGTGGACGAAATGAAGTGTGCTGGCATGTTGGCTTGTTTTTGGGATGCTTCTTAGACATCTACGATATCAAAACAAAGTGTGGGTGTGGGGGTATTTGTGTGTGTGTGTGTGCGTTTTGGGGGGGGGGGATTACAAGTCAATTAAGGGGCCTTAAAATCAAGTGGTGGTAAATAGGGATCGGGAACTATTCTGAGATTTTTAAATCTATTTGCATTGTCGGTGCTGCTAAATGTTAACCCCTTAATGACTAGATTTATTTACGATTATTTAAAAACTATATAAGTACAAGAAAAAAAATCTGGAAAAAAATTAAAAGACATAAAAACATAATTAAAAAAAAAATTACTTAAAAAAATAATAACTTAATATAAGAAAAATGCATAAATAGGCGTAATTGATAATGAATAGATAAAAAAAAAAATACATTAATTTGATAAAAAAAAAAAAATTTTAAATATCAGAAGTGGTTTGACACAAATTTTCAACCAAAGGCGTCAAGGGGTTAAACCACCAACAAATCACTAAACAGTTATGTCCCACATAGTTCCTCCAGTGCTGCAATACCATGATGCATTTCGACCCACAACACAGAGGGAGTCGCTCCATAGAGGCAGCTCTATTTCATTTAGGTAAAGAAAAAAAGTGTCTCAGCCTCACTTATATATGTCAGTGGAGTTTGGAGTCTTTTCATTTTTGCTTTGGAGGATAATCTTTGATTTCTTTTCATGCTCAGAATCATTTCTCCTTGTTTATTTTGGAGCTAATTTGACCACCATGGTTTGTAGGGTGCCCTGTGTCACATCAACTAATTGAGGCAACATAAATGAGTTTTAATATGTTTGACAAACAGTAACAACTATTCTTGTAGCCTAAACTCGATTTAAACCTTCCAGAACTCTATATCTTCATCAAACTAAGTAAGTTAAGCATTTTTTTTGTTAAGTGCCAAACATGCGTGCACATGGTTGGGTCAATCCTGCACTTAGTTACTGGCAGTAAAACATTTTGCCCATTTCAACAGTGGCATTTTTGTTCTCAAATTCTACATAAATTTATAGCTCGATAAAGATTGCTACATGAAAAAGATTTGATCCTGGGGCCTTTCTGCCTTTTAAGATCAGTGACATAAGTCAGGGGGATTTTGAATGGGGTCATCTTACTAGAACAGAATTCATTAGTTCCAGTTTCACTTTGATTTTTTTCTAGTTCTAAACTTTATGTTTTGGCAGCCAATGCTACAGTGACTCCTCTGCAAAGCTCACTGGACAAACATACTGTATGCTGATTAAAGCAGACATATTTATGTCAGCTTTAGATAAATACATGTATAAAACATCCCTTTAATCTTTGTACAGAGAAAAGAAAGAATGCACATTTATCAGTGTGGCATGTCCATACCAGCCAACAAGGCTAAGTGTTGCAGTACAGTCAGTAGTGAGAATTACAGCTATGTGTAATCCCTGTAATTATAAAGTTCAAGGTAGCTTGAATTCTATTTATCATCACATGGAGGTATCATTCACACACTGACTGATTGACTGATGAATAAGTGTTTCTTGGGTGAGGTTAGTCAAAGTGGTTGAGTCTGTTTGTCAAAGCAGAATATTCTTTCTAATGTTTTGTTTTACATGTACAGCAAGCATTCATATTTAACTAAGTGTGCATGATGGTGGATAAGTGAACTCACATTTGACAAACACGGTCAAAACAGCTCAGCTATGAATCACGAGTTAAATCTCTTTATTTAGAAAAATTGTACTCACACAATCACTGGGGCATGTTTGAGATGTTTGAGGTTCTCAAATGAGGCATCACCCAATCCAGTCTCCAAATAACCGATATCTGTTCCTCACAGATCAAGAACGTGACATGTTTTTCCAGTCGCTGCCTCCACACCTACCTGCCATTCCAGCTTGTATTTACTTTTCCTGCTTCACATGCTGTCAACATCCATTGGAGGCATATCCATCATCAAACTGCATGCAGGGCCTAGATAACTCATTGGATGCAGGATGAAAATAAGGCATTCCCAAACATCCTGCTCAAGTCCAGTGAATGTTCATTCATCCAATCTGTGATTTATCTGCATGCTGACAGATAAGATGAGTGAGAACAGAGAACACCTGTGAGAGGTGGAACTTGTGGCATGACCATCTTTACGATAAATAGGTTACGGAACTGAAAATTCTCTTCATTCCCACTTTCTTCAAACAGTGTGAAATCAGGAAGATGTGTTCTTATGCATGTGTGTTTATAGAATGATTAGATGGGGAGGGGGTGAGAGATCTGTTCATCCTCGCTCTTTCATCCTGAAAATAAAAAAAACATCTTTTCCATTTCACAATAGAGCTGCTGTACTCCTCTATGGGGTAAAGAACCCAGTTACCAGCAGAATTTCATTAACATCAAAGGAGTAAGTCAGGTGCACTGCAGTTTCAATTTTTGTTGTACAACAAATCAGCAATTAGCTCATTCTAGTGCTTTGGTATCATCATCCTCCTCCCTGGTTTAATTTAACTTACGTAAGAGTTCCCCTTACTGCAGCAGGTCTGCTTTGTTTGGATGCTTTAGCAATGATTATGTGGGCGAAACTGACCTTGTGAGCGTTCATACCCTGCAGTGTTTAGATGTTTATGAGTGTGTGTTTACGAGGTTGTGTCTGTGATCACTCACTGGATTAAATATACATGAAGGCACTAAGTTTTTTTCTTGTGAAGGCTGCATCACTATCAGGCTTTCTGTGAAATATCCATGGAAACATATACATTCCCAGTCCACTTGATCTTGTTGCTGTCATTCATTGGGTGTTATTAGAGCACACCACATCATCATGCATATCAGAGAGTAGATACCTACAGTACTTTGCATGCTGGCAGCCTGCTGTAATCTATTACTAGTAAAGAAGAAAATAATATTGTATGTTAACGCTAACAAACAAACTTTTTTTAAGAGAGAAGGAAGAGGTCCTTTTTGAAACATGGTCACCAGACAGCAGCTGTTTTAATTTTTCCACATTTTTCTTTGGTTAGCTACATGCCGGGTTTGGCAGCATTATCTTGCTTGTGGTTAGGAATATTTGGCAGTGCACATTTTTTGTGATCATTGCAGGAAAAGTACAGGCGATACAAATTCTCTGAATAACTATTTTATTTGGGCATTCAGGTTAGCCAGTACAAGATAAAGTGATAAAGTGTCAAAGTGGCCTGGCACTTTGATATCCAAATATATCCACATTTATTGAGATTGGTTACATTAGAAGGTGCTGGACAAATATATCAGCATTATATTTGTTGGACATTATAGTTATTCCTGCCAGCTTTGAGTGAGTATTAGTCTTACAGAGCATCACAGCACACTCAGTACCAACCTTAAACGAGTTACTGCTAAACAGTAAGAAGAGAATTCGCAAATTTGAGTCATGCTACGGCACCCTCATAAGCACCACACTTATTGTCATGATCAGTACTTATTCAACTGATTCAGAAACAAAGCCAAAACACCAGACGTCTTCTTGTCAAGAAAACTACTTCACAAACATGTGACAGTGATGGGATGCACAACTTAATTTCCTGAATGCATTCTCAAAATATAACTCCAATAAATATATTTTTTAAAAAAAACAATAATCCTATCAGTGTTTTCTTGCTTCAACTCTCAGAGTGAGAGATTCCCTTTGGCTGGGTGTTATTACAGTATAATCAGCCTCTCTTAAGTCTCAGATTTTTTTTACATGAAAGAATAATTGATTCCAGCTGATGGCAACAGATTTAGACAGTCAACTTCATGTCAATGACAACAAAAGAACAGAAAAAAGAACAGCTGAAACTTGAATGAGATGTGGGACATGCTTAAAATGTTCCTCAGTTTTATGTCTCACTGGACTAAACCAAAATCCTCACAGTCCAGTGAGCTGGTTGTAAATGCTGTCTTCTGACAGCAAATTGGAAGCAAGCAAGCACATAGTACTTTTGCAACAGTGAGTATAATGAAAAACTTCTCAAACAAGGACT
Source organism: Melanotaenia boesemani (assembly GCF_017639745.1). Lineage (NCBI taxonomy): Eukaryota > Metazoa > Chordata > Actinopteri > Atheriniformes > Melanotaeniidae > Melanotaenia > Melanotaenia boesemani. The sequence continues at coordinate 21,145,270 of NC_055691.1, read as the reverse complement.
CTCTGAAATCCATCATCAAATAAAACTGGTTAAATTATACCATCCCAAAGAAGTCATGCAAGATTACCTGCCTAGTAGGAGATCAAACTGTTGAGATCAGCCTCTAAAATTATCATGTGTTCAAATAAAGTCAGTTCATTATCGAGAGCAAATGTTAACTTAGCTGACATCGCTAATTGCCACTCTTCTGTGTGTGTGAGCAAATGAATTGGTGTGCATACACTCAAAGCGCAGAGCAGGCAAAAAGCCAAATGAAAACCAGAGGAGATCCAGACTCCAGGCCATCTGTCTCTGCCAGAAGAAATGATAGAGGGAGCAGTGATAAATTATTTCTTTGCTTGTGATCTTCAGGGCTACATTCTTCCCTTTCCACAAGCATATGTGACCCCTGTCTTCCTTTTTCTTAATATACTGCCTTCCTCTTTATACACGTTTTATCTTCTTCCAAACCTACCAGTTCCTCACCCTTGTTCTTCTGCAGTTAGAGCTGTGTGTTGTGCCATGTGGCCCTTTTTCAGATGTCTCCCCAAGCCCTCTATAAGTAGCAGATGGATATAACTGGATCAGTGAGCATTTTGAGCTTCATTTATCCGAGATCATGTGATGATGATGTGACACCCAAGGGAAGACAAAAGGAAAAATTGACATCATCTCTTTTCCACACATGTCCCCTCCCTTGTTAAGGCTGTGCAAGTTTGAAAAAAAAAAAACAAACAAAACAAAACAAATAAAACAGATGCTGAAGCAATTTAATATGGAGTTTGTTAATAGTTGGGAATGAGAAATCTCTGTGGTGACTCAGACTGCACCCTTAAGCCAGACCCACACTGGTCTCACATTTATAGACTTGTCTCCACACTGCATATACATTGTGCCAATGCAGGAGGAAGGGAGGCTGAAACCACGATCCGTGGTATTTGAAGTGGAAACAAGATGTGGTTTCTTGGAGCTAATTTGCATAAGCAGTGTATAACTTCTACCCTAAAATGCTTTCCCTTCTTCCATTGAATCACAACAGACCACCACCTCAAAAAAGTTCTTTATTTATACCTCTATTAATTTAATTAGCAGTCCTCTACTGGCTTTTGTAACATTAACAACATGACAACTATAAGCATACACTGACTTGACAGGTAAGTAAAGCAGGATTTATTTATTTCACCTATTCATTTTTTCTTGTATCTGAAACTGAAACACCTCCAGTTTACAGCTGTGTTGAATACAAAGCAGCTAAATGTGTATAAAAAAGCTGTTTTTCCAATTCTTTAGTATTTTCTGACAGCAAACATTTTCCACACTCATTCTCCATTTTGGAGTGTGGTTTTACAGTTTGGGAACCTGTTCAGCAGTAAATAATGAGGTTGTCCTCAAGAGAATTGGGTGCTGCCCCTTGGCAGGCTTCTTGGAGGTTGGCCAATCAGAGGAGAGTCCCTTCTCTTTAAGGGAGCTGTAAAGAAAAAGGAGTTAATATGGCCATTCGAAGCAGAAATTCAACTACCTTGCTGCTCAGCAGGTGCCTGAGCTATAGAGAGGAGTTTCAAAATAGATGTATTATTTGTTATATTTTATAATCTATTTATTTCATAATTGTGTGATTAAATGAAACAATAAGATATTTTCAGTTATAACAATCTTTCTATCTTACACAACTGCATATGGTTGCTCTTTTATTTATCAACGTTAACTGCAGCCTCTACCCTTCTGTGTCCTTGATGCTTGTGCTTACACTGCCTTCCCTGATTTGGCTTCCACGGGTGCACCCACATGAGGTCATTTGATCTTTGATGTTAAGCTGTTTGGCTTTGCTCCTCAAGTGTAGGAGTCATCCACATCGTCTTTGATCGCATATTGATGTAGATGATGGAGCTGTGTTTATGTGGTGGCTGTCTGCCGCCAGCCCCCTTCTAACTCCCTCGCAGCTGGACTTTCTCTTCCCTTGCCGCTCACTCCTTAACTCTGACACCTGCTTGCGGCTTCTTTGACAGGTAAATCATGATAACAACCTTGCATAGCTTTCACTGAACTACTCAATCTACTGTATGCCGCCTAGTTCACATACCCTCAGTGAATGTCTTTCGCCACCAGAATATGAATGCCAGACTCTATACGACTATGCTAGTGATGAAATGGTCTGTTTCCCTAGACAAGCAGCTTGACTGGAAAAATTAATAAGGCCAGAGAAGATGGGGGTGGAAAAAACACAAGCATATATGACTTTTTCTTAACAGGCAGGCAGAAGTATGTTTGTAAAAAGGGAACAGAAAAACATATATGTGCAGTGACAAGTGGAACTTTAATGTGCTGTAATAAGTCAAACAAGTGGCCCTTTGTGTGGAAAAAGCAATACGCCATGACGTGGTGCTTTCAGCAGCTATAAATTCAAAGATAAATTCAAATGCTACAAATGTATAGAAACAAAGGCAAACATACAAACCATATGTCAGCATAGGCTGAAGTGACAGGAATGTAAGTCACACAGCTTATTTGTTGACACATTCTGTTTTGGAGGGACTAAAGAAGCAGAAAAGGTCACCTACAGACCTGCACAAGTCTGGTCAACTCCTACTGGCATTTGTGACTTAATTGCTGTGCTGTGTAACACACAAGGTGCCTTTCTGTGGAAGTGAATGCAGCAAGGAGCTCAACAAGACTGAGGATGGGATGTTAGAGGCTCTATGCGTGCAAAAATGCCATCCATCATTGTCAGTACTCCTGTGTTGTCTGGCTAACCCCTAAAAAGCATGAGGATGAGCCACTGACTGCTGTAAAAGGGGGTTTCAACTTAGCCAAATCTCAATAAAAAGGACCAATGCACTTAGTGTGCTGTTAATTACCCCACTTCAAGTGAAGCAAAACCTCAGTTAACTTAACGTAATGGACTCTGTCACCACGTCTTTAAGGTAAATGAGGGGTTCTGTCAGTGCAAGAGGTTTTTATTGTACAGGATTATTTAGTGGTATGTCTTGTGAAAATAACTGTTGTTTTCAGGATTTTCCTGTTTCTCCGGGCCAAAGTTTTACTTAAGAAAAACTGCTATTCAACACTTTTTAACACCAGTAATATAACCTTTTAAAATTTAACTTAAGACACCAGGATGATCAACTGCAAAGAAAAACATGAATGATGTATTTCCTTTATTAAAAGTATCAGCCAATAAGCTTCATTTATGGCTTACAGACAAATAACACAATAAATTAACTTAGAATAGAATAGAATAGAAAATACTTTATTAATCCCTTTGGAGAGTCCGCAGGGAAATTTGGGAAACTTTATTAATCACATAGAACAGATATATACAGACAAATTATGAACAGGTATATGCAAATAAATATTGCAGTTCTTATTTAAAGCTTTTAAAGTTTTTAATTTTTAAGTTTCCCTGTCGCTGAAAGGGCAGGAGTTATAAAGTCTGATAGCCTCAGGTATGAAAAACCTCCTGTGGTGTTCAGTGGAGCTCCTCGGTGGTCTCAGTCTACAGCTGAAAGAGCTCTTAAAAAAGTGAGTGTGGCATGCAAGGGTTGAGAGACATCGGCCATGATACTGATGAGCTTCCCCAGCATCCCCCTTTCGGACACCTCCGCCACACTCTCCAGTTCAACTCCTAGGACAGATCCAGCTTTCCTGGTGAGCTTGTTGAGTCTGTTAGTGTTGGCTGTCTTTAGCCTGCTGCCCCAGCACACTACAGCGTAGAAGATGAAGCTGAACACGACCAAGTGCTAAAACATCTGCAGGTTCCTGCAGACATTGAAAGATCTGAGCCTCCTGGGGAAGAAAAAGCGACTCTGACCCTTCTTGGAAATGGCGTCAGTGTTTATTGTTCAGTACGGTTTATTGTCCAAGTGGACACCTAGGTACTTGTAGATGTCCACAATGTCCACTTTTGAACCCCTGATGGTAACAGAGTTCTGACAGGTCTTATGTTTTCTGAAATCTACAACCAACTCCTTTGTCTTTATGCTATTGAGCTGTGGGTGGTTCAGTAACCACCACACCACAAACCAGTCCACCACAACCCTGTACTCCTCCTCCTCCTGGCCCCTGCTGATACAGCCCATGATGGCAAAGTCATCCGAGAACTTCTGCAGGTGCACTGGAGAAGTCAAAGAACATGACTCTCACAGTGCTGCCTGTTTCCTCCAGGTGGGTGTAGGCCAGGAGTGCCCAGCTCCGGTCCTCAAGGGCCACAATCCTGCAGGTTTTTGATGTGTCCCTGCTCCAAAACCACCTGACCCAAATTGATGAGTCACTGTGCAAAACTTAACAGGCTGTTGGATCTATTTCATTTGAGTCAGGTGTGCCAAAGTAGGAAACATTGGAAAATCTGCAGGACAGCAGCCCTCAAGGACAGACTTTGGGCACCCCTGCTGTAGGCTCTGTGCAAGAAGATGATGGCCACTTCCACTCCGATCTGGGGCTGGTAGGTGAACTGCAGGGGTTCCAACGATGGCCCAGCTACCGTGCAAAGGTGCCTAAGCATGAGCCTCTGCAGTGATTTCATGACAGCTGACGTCATGGCCACTGGTCTATAGTTGCTGTACATGCTGGGATGCTTTAATACACTTCCACTGTCCTCTTCTATCATACAGCTCCTGTTGCATTAGTGATGGCATTTCCACGCATTTAAGTTCATGACATGATGACATCTACAGTTGCCACTATAAAAATGGCCTTAAATCCCTGGTCTTCAAGCAAGAGACTATTGGTTTGAGTGCCCCTCTTCACCGTCTTTTCCTCAGTATGCTGCCTTTTTTTTTACTTCTGACAGCACTTACTTTTTAACATGGCTCTCACCCACTAATTTTTGTGGTTAGAAGTTAAAAAATATATAATTAGGGTTGGAATTAATGTACAGTGCCAGTCAAAGGTTTAGAAACACACACCAATTAAATCCAATTAAAGGGTAAATGTGCCCAAACTTTTGTACATACCAACCTATGTACGGAGTGTAAATTTTATATTTGTTTACAATTCCTGTTAAATGTCATCTAAAAATATATCTGACTTTTAAAGACTATATTGTGAACTTAAGCACAGTTTCCAACAAGGGGTCCAGTTCTGTACGAGATGGGTTGGTACACAATTTTTTGCATATTCGCAAGCAAAAATTGGGAAGGATGCCAGAATATCCAGAATAAGTAATATCCCTTCCTTTGGGGTCCCAATCTTACTGACCCAACCCTAAAGGGTGGAGCTTGACGCACTATAATCCATTGATAATTAGATTAGTAGTATTAGAATCATCACTTCCTGAGCAACTCGGCATTGAGAACAAATCAGGAATAGTGCCATGTTTAATTTTTTAAGCCACATGCCAAGAAGAAAGAACACAAATTGCTGGATGTCTGTCATTCTCCTCCTTTTTTCTGTGTCACATTCTTTGTTATTAGAATTAAAAGGAAGGTGTTGCACCGCTAAAACGTCACACTATTAAAAAGCTGATGCATCCAGTGATATCCAGCTTAAAGTGCATTCCAGTTATCCTCTGAGTTTGTTTTCTGAGGGAATTTTTGCTGGAAATTAATGGAATTAACTTTTTTTTTTTCCAACAGAGAACTTGTAACTTGCAAAGGACCCAAAATAGATTTCAAGATGGTTGTAGCTAGTTCAGATCTGAAACACTCAGTTTATTTAAATCCAAATCTAAATCTGGTTTAAAGTATCTGAAGTGAACTTACCAATATTAGAAAAGAACACTGCCGTTTAGTTTTAATAGATCTGTAAGCCTCTATGAAAAGCAGAGTTAAAAACAATACTATAAAAATAAACAAATAAAAAGATTAAATACGTTTGCAACTAACATAACATGTCCCAAACATAAGAACTGACCTAGTTGTGGTTATTCTAGATTTGGCCCTGTTGTTTTAACAGGTCCTGCTAAACCTAGAATAACCATTTAAACCACGTCCTCCTCCACAACCTGTTTTGTCTATGAGTAGCCAAGTGGAAACACCTGTTCAACTCGAGGGTTAAAGACTGTGGAGTCCTAGAAACACATTTCCTTCTATACCAGCTCATTCAGTGTCCTCCAGTCTGTTCTCACAGTCCTCTCTCCATGCTCGTCTCACTCTGGGGGGAATTACAACTGCAAATACCTCACAAATATTACACCTTAGCCAACCTTCTTCTTGACTCTACAGTCAGCCTGCATACTGTCAAAAGTCAAAACTTAGTAAAACTAATAAACACTCCCTGGCAGGCGTACATAGGTCTCGGACTTGAACTCGGACAATACAGTCTGTTTCCACCCTTGGTTGTGGTTTTTCAGAGGGTATCTATCAAGACCTCATCCCCCCCGCCACTTCTTTCTTTTGTAAAATTTTTCCAAACAAACACAGTGTAGACAATAGGTTAGTATTTGGCATGTATTGGTTGCACATATACACATACTGCAAAAACAGAAAAAAAAAAATCTTTTAAAATTGAAAAAATGACAAAAATGTTTAATAATTTAACCATGAAGCCCTACAAAAATGGAATCATAGCGATCATAAAACCAGTATGAATATAAATCTTGAATCTTGTACTGCATGACATTTCATTTTGAACCAGAAATGTTAACTACACGGTGGCATGACACCAGAGGAAAACACAGGATAACCTCTTTCTAGAATTTATTGCCTGGACACATAAATGTCAGTGCCAAGTTTTGTACCCATTAATCTAGTAGATGCCAAATGATGTCTGGATTAAAGCAGTGGACTGTCCAGCCAACATAGCTATAAATGGGGCTCAAGGGAGATTTGTCCTCATTTTTTTTAAGCTAGTATAACTCAGTTATATCCGTCTCTTAGAGGTCATACAAGCACACAAACAACCTGTGGCCAGAATAGTAAAATCACTTGTGAGGCTGAGAATATCTGTCCTCGTTTTCATCTAGCCCTCTCTAAACTAGAGCACCTCACTCAAGGGCAGCTGGCCTCAATATTTATTTGTCCTTTAAAGGACGAATGTGCTTGTATTTGTGTGTACGTTAGTGTGTTGCACCCTTGAGGTTTCCCACATGACTTTGAGACAGATATAATTGGCCTGGTGAGGAGTGGCAAGTGAATGAATCGTTTACTTCTTCAGTGTGAATTTAAAGGGAACAGCTCACAAGTCAGAAGGGCTTGAGTCAAATTCAATTACTTAAAGTGTACCAGATGGAAAACAAACAGGTCTGTTTAAAATTGGACAATTTTCCGCACAAAACACCCATTTTACAGACAAAAGGATACATGAGCTTAGGTGCAGTGTGATTGAGATATACAGTAGACTTCTACAGACAAATGGAGCTATCAACAGCTAAGATGTATAAATCAACACAACAGTGTCACTGTAAATGGCAAATTGGCATCATCTCTTAATGCCCCAATCTCTGGTTGTCAGGATTTCCTGGGATCTCAGTCTTACTGGAAAACACTTGAAGTAATGTTTCACTTTAAACTGCATCGCATTGTCCTGCTGTGACAGAGGTTTTGAAAAATCGTACTTTTTTGGGTTCAGCCATATCTTTATATGTCTATTACAGGACGGTATTACTTGTAGGAGGTGAAACAAGTCCAAACAGCTATCTACCAAACAGCCTGGCAAAATATAATATCCACTGCTACCAGTTGAGTATAATCTGAAACAAGAAAGCTCTCCAAGATGTAAACATGTATTTCATGTGTGGCTGTTTTTCATTAGTCTAATCTCCAAGCGGATCATTTGCCATTTTTGAAAGAGAAGATCTTACCTTTTCCTGATAGTGTGTATAAAAAAAGAGAGGTAAATTACATAATGAGATCAAGGGCTGAACTGTTTGTGTGACCCAGTTTGACGAGTTGTAAGCAGACACGATCTGAGAACCATTATACACCCTTGACGGGTCCAAATGAATGGACCATTTCTCTAATGTGGAACAGGGATGGGGGGCCTCAGATACTTCAAATGTTTCAAATTCAGCAAAACAGTGACCTCCCTCCAGAGAACTGCGAAAATAAATCCCCAGTCACACACTTTGGCTGCAGAAAAAGAGAAAAATGGGGCTTGTCTGCAAAGCCCACTTGCTCACTTTCTTACCAGCATGTGAGACAAAGTGGAAAAATATGTGGGGCTCTGCATTGTGCTGCATGTTTTCTTACATGTCTCATGTTTTTGGTGAATCCTTATTTTTACAACCTATTTATTAATGCACTTTGTAGGTTGTCACTCGATTTGTTTGAATTTGTGCAAACAGATCCACTGTGAGACAACTTGCAGTACTCAGTGTCTGTTTTCTTAATTTTTCCTTCCCCTCTCGCCTCTTGTTCTCTGCATTCGTCTCCTACTGTTAGTCTACCCACTAGGCCAGCGTCTCTGGACTTCAGCCACGAAGAGGCCATTTTCTGGCTCCAGTGGTGTAGGCTGAAAAATCCCCACTTGAACTCAAAAGACCCACCAACCTAATCAATATGCAGCTTCTAGCTGGGAGCTGTAGGTTTAAATCCCAGCACTGGTAAATTGAGACCTGGTATTATGCTTTTATATGAGTATTAACCATAATACTTTTTAGATCACAGTTGATACATATTCAAAAAATTATTTCCAAACAGCCAAACATCATACAGAGATACAGTTGAGCAAGGAAAAAAAAAGTAACATAGGAATTAAAAAGGTATGTAGTAGCCAGGTGCTACTAATCAAATGCACTTGATTAACTGATAATCAACAAGTGTAATCACCTCCATAATAGCTAAATATTTGCAAGTTTGCTGGCCTGCAGCATTCAGGGGTGTGTTGAAGCAATGCCAAGGAGGAAAGGCAATGATCTCAGAGAAGCAATTGTTGCTGCCCATCAGTCTGGGAAGTTAAATTTCCAAATTATTTGGAGTTTATCCTTCTAGATATTTATTTACATCTACAACTAAAACTCTACAGGCCTCAAGTTAGCATATTAAAGGTTTACGTTAAAGACAGAACAAGTATGTAAGAGACTAAGAATGTCACACAGAAAACACTGCTGAAGGGCAGTTACAAGCTGTTGTAAATTCTACGTCATTACATGGTTTTGGCTCGCAGTGATAAAAAAAAACCTACATTGGGATGCATGAGAAGATGATGGTGGAACACTAACAATTTTGTTTTTTTTTTCACAACTGAAATGGGTGAAAGTTTATTGCAGCTTGATCCACATTGATAAAAAGACATCACAGTTGTACTTTCTCACAGGCAAAATAAAGTGATTTTGTTAGTTTACATAAATAATTTCAAATTATGCTACACAGAACTAAATCTTTTCCAAATGCAAGTATGCCTATAGTTATGAAGCATGAATGCATTTCAGGTTGAAACAGTGCATGCCAAACATTCTCCATAACAATAAAAGTTTAAAGAGGTCACAGTGTAAGTTTGAAGTCCATAATTCTACTTGTTATCCAGACATTTGCTCAAAGGTCATGCCTCTTAGCCCATGTCACTCAGTCTGTGAGCATGCCTGCAGAGACAAGGAAACCATAAAACCGTAAAAGGCTTCTTTTCCTTCCTTTAACACGGTTCTCTTTCGATGGAGCTTTTTTTTCTTAGCACATGGAGCAGGCAGCAGAATCAGAGACAGGCTGATGGAAAGGGCCACCTGAATAAACCCAATGTGGAACCAGGCAGTCAGGACAGCTAGGCCCAGCCAGATTTATGAGTCTCCACCACTCTTTTCCCACAGAGAGGCCCCTCATTGGAGCTTCTGGATGTATTATACCAAGTAAATTACTTTTTTTGTCACCTCTGTCCACCTCTCCTTCCTCTCCCTTTCCTGTTCCACATTCCAGTCCCTCTTTTTTATGTCTAGGCACCTTCTACCTTCCTATTTTTCTTAATATTGGTATCTCTTTCTCCCCCTTCTCTTCTTCCCAGACATCCTGGCCAGCTGTTCATTCAGACACGGTGTCTGCAGCTGTCTGTGCAGAGCTGAGTTGCATCTCCAGAGGTGGGTTGTATAGCCTGCAGCGAGGAGCTGTTTCCCAACACTTCTGTCTCCTCTCTTAGCACCATCCATGACCTGAGCATGACCCTGACACCATAACTACATGTTTTCTCCAACACCCCCCCCCCCCCACCCCACCCCCCCCACCCCCCCCCACCCCCCTCCCCGACACACACACACACACACACACACATCTACACGCACACACTTTACAGAGGCTGAGTAGAGGAGGCAGAGGTGCAGAAAAAATGTACTGGATAAAAACCAACAGTGTATTGTGCCACGAAGAAGCAAAAGATACACTAAAAATATTTTGTGCTTCAGAGATCCATAAAATTAAAAATAGCTTTGTGGGTGTAGCATTTACAGTACAATAAACACACTTGAAAAGAAAAAAAAATGTTCTTTGCTTTTTTCCACTTTCTTTTTTTTTTTATTTTTCTCCTCCCAACAACAGTGAAGCCTTGGCAGTGGTTCTACATTGCCCCAACTATAATCAAACCACTGAATATAGACACCAGTAAATGGGCAAAATACGTCCCCAGACAAGACTAAACTGTGTTACGACACCCCACGAGACAAGGAGCAATAAAACCAAATGAAGTGTGCAGCAAATTAGCCCTGCTTTTGCTGCAAATATTGCAATAATTAATCCAACCCTTGCACGCTTTTCTGCAGTGGCATTTTGTCTGCTTGGCTAGAGGATCTCAAATGAGGAACTTGCAAAACTCTCTTTCATTATTTATTTATTTATTTGAATGGAAGAAAATCATAAAGTTTGCTTTTATGCCCACTTGCTTTGACAACTGTTTCTACACTGTGTCGCTATTTCTCAGAGACATTCAAAGTTTACATAGCTGCAGCATTCCTGTGTGCCTAACCAAACAAACTTAATTTTTAAATGCAAAAGTTTTAACAGATGAAGAACCATTATGCTAAACCCCTAATTAACTTCAATTTACAAAAAAAAAAAAAAAATCTTTATTTATACACGTGTTTTCCTAAATAAAATCATGAGTAATTCAAACTTTGAGAAGCATGAGCTGTTTTCACACATGTTCTAATGTATGGAGATTAAACTATGTTCCCAGGTTGCATTTTTGTGTATTGCTTCTGTGGAAATATATCCATACTTCAGTTGTATTAGTCCCAATGCATTTTCTCAGTGACGCAACCTCTTTTGGCGACTCATCAGACATCCATCTTGCATCCTGCCTGTACTGTTAGCTCTTGCCCAACAGTTAAAACAGTCTTATGTTGACTCTTGTCTTATCTCTTATTCTGTCTCTGACTCTCTTTTGTTTCCTCTCTTCCTCCGATAATGTCTTCTAATGTTTTTTTGCTGAATCATCCACAGTGTGTGTTCAAAACAGGTTGCTAGCATGTGACATGATTGCAAAGCAAAACTCAGCTGCAAGGTCAAGCAGCATCCCTAATGAAAAAGTGGCATAGTGCGGCTTCTTAGCTGCGGGATGGCTTAGGAAATGCACATAATAGATGTGCCATCAAATGAGTCTAGAATACAGAGTTTGAAGGTCAAAAAATTACAGAGTGGGTCTTTAAGAGGTGCAACAGACTGCAAAGAGTTAGTCAGAAACAGTCCTCCCAAAAAAACAAATCTCAGTGGTCATTTGTTCACATGGGCAGAAATAACCTAAAATTACATTTAAAGAGTTTGCCATTTCTTGTGCTCTTGAGAAAAAGTATTAGAATGATATAAATTAAAGGGGTATTGCACCCAGAAACGTGTTTTTTGAGCTGTAAACAACACAGTATTACTCAATTGTGATGAAAACTACATGTACTGTTCACATAATTTGTTTTTCTTTTATTTATTTTAAAATAAGATTTTGTGGGAAAAAATTCTTCATAATGACCTCTACAGGGTAAAACCAGGTTATGTTTTCGATGATATAGAGAAGTTATCTACGTTGCAAGAAAATGAAAAAAACCCACAGCCCCTCCCTCCAGATGCAAACAGATGGGTCCTCGCCTTGCAGGCAAAGAAAACCATGCCCACCAATGCATATGAAGGGGTGTGAATTTATATGGTGTAGATGTGCTAATTTCAGACTTCTATTCTTTCACAGAGTTTCTGATTAAATTTTCCTGCAATGGGACGGATTTGTGCTTTTGAGGGGTGTAAAGGTAACACCAGTCTTTATTCTTTACCTGCTGATCCTCATCTGGCGACAGACAGCAGCTCAAATCGTAGCAGCGGTAAACTTATAGAGGCACTTCCTGCAGCTGCCACAACCTGCTGTGAGTCCCCACAGCTTTCCAGAGCTGCTGGAGCTGTTGACAGGTCAGTGCAACAGCGCTAACGGCTCAGACTGATACGGTTCAGGGCCACCTTGTTTCATGTGTAGCTGAGGAGATTCAGGAGGGGAAAGTCTTCCACATCAAAGACCACTCTGTGGCGTAGGTGCTTATTGAATCTCGCTTTCCATCGTGCCAGTGAGTCAAGCTGCTGTCTGTCAATCATTTCTGCCTGTGCACCCGACTCGCCCACTCTCTGCTGCCTGATCACCCCACACCTCCCACCCCAACCCTTGCAGTTTCAAGCATTTTTCAAATTTGTGACTGGGTGGAGTTACGCAAAAAGTAGGGGGTGTAGTTACACTTTAAGGAGACAATGGGGTAATGTAACCAGTTTTGATTTCAAAACCCAACCAATGTTATTATTTAAATCCAACATGGACTTGACCAAAAATGGCAGAATTTGCACAAGGAAACTTGCAGAATAAAGCCCTCACAATATCTGGTCTAATTCCAAAGTGCATGTTACATTCAGCTCCTCCCCATAAAGTCCAGCAGTTTTTGAGTTGCATTGTATGTGTCAACACAGCTATGTTTTATTACTCTCAAGGGGCCTCCAGTGTTTCTTGGTTAGTTGTTGCAGGAAACTGTGTTGCCATCCATGCTGCATGGCAGAGACCTGAGACCTCTGAGATGGACGTGTTTACTCTGCAGTTAATCACCATGTCTGATGCGGCCTCTCTGGATGTGTGAGGGGGAAATGCCGGCTAAATGCAGTCACCACGATCTAATGAGGTGGTTTAGCTGCAGCAGCATGCCTTCAGTTGTACTCTGTAATTCAGAGACATCTACTCCATGGTTCCCCTGGCCAGTCTGCGTCACAAGTGCGTTCGTCCGTATTTGCCACGTCGCCCACAGTCGTGTGAAACATGCTGAACTGCTGCAGAAGGAGACCGGGGTCCATCAGGCCGTCAGTCAAAGTGGAGTGTGTGGTTTGAAAATTAGGAGAATGGGGAGAGTAAGGAATGGTTCCCAAAAAGAAGGAATTAAAGTCTGTTTTCTGAAGGAAGCATTTAACTTCCCATATAAGGAAACAATAAGCGTGAAACTGTCTTACAAACAGTGGACTTCTCTCACGTTCAGAGGTGACTACAGAAGGCCCTTCTCCTCCTCTCTGCCCTCGTGGCACAGCAGTGCTGTTCTTGGAAGAGGTTGTTGCTTTGGCTCCACCCATCAGTAATGGTTAAACAGCATGCCCATGCCATGCTCTCTAATGACAGGCTAGGCTTATTCCACTGAAGTGGCGCTTTTCAGAGTCAACGGTGCACAAAGAGCATAGCGAGCACCTCCCAAAGAAGCTGAGGTTCTGTAAGGACACTGTCTGGATGTACAAGAATGCACACATGCATTTATAAAAACTCACACAGGCTCAAGAGAAGCAGAGCAACAAGTACATTTTCTGCTTGCACAGATTTACAAGGTGACTGATCGATGCAGACTGAACCTCCATTAATAGTTTAACTTGCCAACAGTTTGTCAAAGACCTTAGGGATACTGCTTTCAGGTGCTATCATCTTCCAGCCTGGATTCAGTTTCTGCTCATCAACATACATCAACTTTAGTTATTGTATATATGTCAATTTCCATTTTGTAAACATGAATTTATTTTGCTTGAGAATGATTGCAAAAACAACCCCTCCATAATGATCTCCTTATTTACAATGAAGTCCAAGTGTCTCAGATTGAATCCTTCCATATGTCCAATAAAATTCTTCCAACATTAATGAGCTAAATCCTTAGAGTTGTACATCATTTACCCTCCTTTCACTCAACAATCAACATATGAGAGCAAGTATGTGCAGTTTGTTTGTCTTTCAAAACCAGAGTGCTTTGTTTTACTTGGCATCTGTGCAGCCATATTATTAGGATACTAAACTTCCGAAAGGAGATGTTATGTACACCACATGTTGGGTCTTTTTTTCCCCTCTTTAACATTTCCTGTGAGACAACTAAAATGTAAGAGGACCTCCACCTATTCCCACTGTGGGGGGGCTGAAGGTGAGTAGGGAAAGAGTAGGGAAATTTCATGCATATCATCCATCATTTCCAGCAAGCCAAGCGTGGAATATGTGTGCAGATGAAGGATGAGGGTAAAGACTCTTCTTTGCATTGTGTGTGTATGTGTGTGTGTGTGTGTGTTTGCATATCTGTGCGTCTAAAAAGTATGCGTCCACTCAACGTTTCTCTCTTTGGGATATGTGACCCCTAAATCCAGACACACTTTCCCAACGTCCACAAGCTGGATCTGTTTCTGCCCCATGGCGGGCCCACTTCAACACTTCCTCAGCAAAAAAGGTGGTAGCACAAGGAATGTGTCTTCTCATCATGAATATTTCAAACAGGCAACATGATTCCTCAGTGCCACCCGACACAAAAGAGAGGTCTCAGGGTGAGTTCAGGGGTGGGGTGACCGGAGGTGAAATCTCAGACTAACTTGAAGGCATCACCTGCTCATAGTGACATATGCCAATGAGGCCCTGCAGCTAGTACTGTGGCAAAGGTTTGGTTAAACCCTATCTGACCATGACTGTGTGCTTGTATTAGTGCTAGGCCTGCCAGTGGGACATGCTTTGCTGTGGAAAACCATAAATACAGCCCCCGGCATGCGCTTGCATTGTTGATTGTGTGTGTGTGAATGGAGAGGACGGGTGTGCCTGTGCACATTCCAGGTCAGCAATAAAGCCAATTTCAAAGTGCAGGATAAAACCGGGCTGTGTTGAGTGATACCTGGGCAGCTGGGAATGAGAAAGTGGGATCGACACGTTTGAGTTGGTTGAGATGTACTGACATTGCTCTGGTTGAAAAGTGGAAAAAGATTAAGCTGAATTGAGAATTTTGACATTTCTGTGGTCAAACAAGCATCAACTCGGCTGTACAACTTTGACTCAAGGACTCTGTTTGTGGCCCCACAAGCAGCTGAGCTGGTTTAATAAGACGTGACTGTTTTGTTTTAATGTTGCTCTGACTGAAAGTACAGACTGTGAGACATTTTCTTTGTCAAGTGGTTCTTATTTCTGTTCTTTATTACTGCCAACGCACTGTCATATTGTTATTGTGCATGTTCATGCTGGTGACCCTGGATGTCATGTTGGTATGATATCCCCACATGTGTTTCATTTTAGAAACCTTGGCACTGGTTAACACACTGGCCAAACATGGGTTTTACAGATCCAAAACAGATAGCAGATATAGAGTTTAAAAATACATAAACGTTTCAGACACAAGGAACAAAATGTTCTTTTAGTCATGAGGAAATGTTCATACTGCAGGTGTGCAATAATGCCTATAAACCAAATGTACTGAGAAGGTTTTAAAAGCAAGTTTTAAAAAGTTCAAACTGCACATGATTTTATCACCTAAATTATTTAATTTCTCAAGAGCTAAACCCTTTATATAGGTTATCTACAGCCAAACAAGTCTTTTCTTGATACTATGCTAAATATTTACCAAAATGTTAGCATGTCTAAGATGTCTTTGCAAGAAACTTTTAGTGTTAGTATTGTCACACGTTCTGCACATATTTGATCATGAAATATAATTCTAAACAAACTAAAAATTAGAGAAGGTATTGCAGAAAATGGTGCAAAATTTAAGTATATAGTAAATAGTAATATTTAGTCATTATAAGAGCCACAAGCTGTTAGGTCTGGCTCTGAACATAAAGGCATACATTTCTTGTCTTATGGACTATATAGACTAATACTTCCTTTTCTTTTACTGTAATATGGGAATGACCAACTCCGGTCCGGTCCTGATTTTACACACTGGTCTATTGTTGCAAAGACAGAGTTTTGCTGATGCTTAAATAAGCTTTAATAATGCAGCACGTTTCAAAGCTGTGAAATCTCTGTATCCTTAGTTGATAGCAGGCTGCTCTGACTTCAGTCTTTGGACACATGGATGCTCTTCAGACAGTCACCCTAACATTGCATTTCAGCCAACTTAAAAAAATTACTACATTTCAAAGGACAGCAAAACAGGGCTTTTGTCTTTTGTTTGACAGACTTCCAGGCAACATGTGGACAAGGCACTCATAGTATTCCTTAGGTATGTCCCTCTGTATTCATGACCCTTTCTACTCCTGGACAGCCTAATGGGAGCCAGATTGTTGGTGCTTTGGGGGAAATATATATCTCATGATTACCAACAATCGACCAATTCATTTGAGAGCTCGTTTGACGAGGCGAATGTGCAGCTGCATTCGAAACTTCAGTTATAGTGTGTCTTTGTTTTTGAATGAGTGCATGTGGGTGTGTTTAGGCCCGATCATGTACACAATAATGAATCAAAAGAAGCTGGTAGGCTTAGCTTATGCTGTGCCTTGACTTTTAAAGAATGGATTGGCAATTATTCTGAGCACTGATTGAACCACTGATAGGCTGTTTGGATTAGTAAAAGCCTATACATTACACAGATGGACCTCAGTTTAAAAGTAGGTCTGTGTATGTGAGTGTGACATCCATGCATACAGTAAAACAGCAATGGGCCCAGACAAATACAAAGTCTTAGGCTGCATGTGCAAATAGTAGAATTGAAGGTAACAGTTATAAGATTCAATTGAGATCACCAGTCTTTGTAGTTGGATGTTTTCAGCCCAGAGTCTCAGAGTGTCTATATAATCAATTTGGAAAGACAAAAGAAAGCAACATGGTAACTTTATCAGCTTAGGACAAGGTGCTTGTGTACAGAGATTCTAGAAATGTCAGGGAGGACTGAGACAGCCAACATCTTTCTGAGATTTTTCAACCAGGGTGGGCCCTATTTTTTTCTTCATTTGTGAAATATTGATTATTTTTGTTGTTTTTTTCCTTGCTAAATGGTAAAGCATGTTTATTTGTGGTGCCGTCCTGTCTAATCACCCCCCAACTGGCCGGGGTAGATGTGTGGTTCTGCTGGAGACACACCAACTCCACCAAACAGAAACAGACCATAAAATCTGAATCTGTAACTTGTAAATTTGTAATTTGTAAATAACTCTGTAAATTTTTTAATTTTAGATTGTTGGGGTAAATTCTTTTTTTGATAAATGGTTGAGATTATGATCATAAGCATCCGACAGCCTCATGGAAAGGATGCCTGCAGAGATAAACCTTTTTAATTGTAAATGTACAGCTTCTTCAACTCCTACTTGTGTTTTACCCTTTAAGTGCAAGTTTTATTTTTGCATGAGGGGCTTATTATATGATAAATATAAATAGAGAAATCGGACACGATTGCAACTATCTGAATAGCAAAGCATTGATCAGAGCATTAACATCCAGCTCAAGTACAACCAAGCACTATTTTAGCATGTAGCAGTTCCAAAACATAGACCTTGAATGCTCAATGAACTGTGGTCTAGCTTGTTGTTGTTACACTTTGGAAAAGCACAAACCTGACACTGAATACTTTTACAAAGCTGTTTTCTATTCTAACTGTAAAGCATAAATCCATTATTCCCTGGGCAGCTGCCTCTTCTTTCACTCACATGCAGACTGTTGTCTTCCAGAAACAACTCACCACCCATGTGATTTTATTAGATAGACTTTTCCCTTTGTCAGACAGAGATCCTTTGCATAATATTGTCAGAAACTTTGAATCTGAGGCTGTTATTTGCTAATACAAGTATTTTTACATTTTAAGTAAAATGTAGGTAATTTGCATTGTTTAATTTTAAGCAATTTATTTACCATTACATTATGCATTGTCACTGTCTATGCACTTTGGTCAATAGAAACTAGGGATGGACAAATCGATACTCTGAAATTGATACGTTGATATCTGCAAGTCAACATATCAAATTTAATACTTTTTTTAAAATCACAATACCACTGAGCTAATACAAAACATGCAATTTGTTTTCACTTCTGAAAGTATTAGGTAATGAGATGCATGAAAAACCCAGCCATGGTTTATTCCTTCTGAGTCACGATCTGAAATGAATGAAAATGAAATGAAATGAAAAATACTTTATTAATCCCAAAGGGAAATTCAATATTGTAGTAGTAGTAATTTTTCTCATCTCATAATTATACTAATGTTATTGATGATGACATTGTGTTTTAATATTTTACTGGTTCAAGGTAGATTCTTGAGCATTTTGTCCTTTCAATTTAAGAAGTTTTTATCAAATTTAATATAATTTTGTAATCTTATTATTTTTATTATTACCCACTCCCCTAATATATATATACATATATATATATATATATATATATATATATATATATATATTTTTTTTTAACCCTGTCCTGTCCAGCATCCTAACATACAGAACGGTGGTCTGTGTGCCATATTTTGCTTGACAGATTTGCTCTACCAAGGGAGACATGTTATATACATGGCTGCCCTTGATATTTTTATTATTTTTATTGTAATCTTATTTTTCTTTAGTCTTTATATGTCAGTGCCGAACCTGACAGGGAGATAGAAGAAGAGGGGGGAAAAGGGAGAAAAGGACAGGATTAAAAATATATATATATTAATGTATTCTGTACAATTATGTGAGTTTCCTTTAAGGTGTAAAAAAAAGGTTGCCATTGGTAAAATACTGACAAAGCACCACAAACTAATGGTATTGTATTGAAATGAAAAATGTTGGTATAACCCATCCGTAATGGGAACAACAACATCCTCTGTATGTTATTATTGACTATTTGTGGAACAATGACAACTGAGTTGAGTTGAATTGAATTGAGTTGAGAGGAGAATGCAAAATGAGCCTGTGCTAATCAATATTCCACACCTGAACTCAGTAAATTTAAAGTATCGATGTTATCACTCTAGTATCAACATATATCGATACCAAAGTTGGTATCAATATTATCGATTTTAGGATCAATCCTCCAACCACTATCGCCAATCTAAGAGGTCTATGACCACATTTGTGAATCTGATGGAGGGTTTTCATCAAAAACTTTTTAAGTACAACTTAAGAACAAAAAGGTGGCAGTTAGTTGAAGTCAGGCTGAGTAAAGTTGAAACATCAAGCCTAAGAAGTCAGTCTTAGACTTTAATCCCTTAAAGAATGTAGAAATAATTATTGTAATATTTACATATACTGTGCACTCATGGCTAAAACAATATCTATAGTATGTATAAACTTGTTTATTTTGTATACTTGTTGATCCTAATGCAGTAAATACTTAATATTTGCTCAGAATATGCTGGTTTTTATGTTGATTTTTAGGCAAGGCAAGTCTCTTTGTATTTGATATTTCATATACAAGACAATTAAATGTAGTGTGCAACATAAAACGTTAAAAAAACATTACAGATGGAGCATTAAAAAATAGTAAAAATAGCCTACTAGAGATGAATGCATGGATGAGTTTCTCCTGGTCTTTCTGGGAGTCTAAACTTTTAATTCTGTTGATGTTACTGAGTTGGTAAAAAGCTGTCATTATGTTAAGTTGACATATTTGTTTGTACTCCTTTATAATTTAATTTGTTTGCATGGCATGTATTGTAATTTTTTGAGACTTTGCGTTTACATATTTGCAACAAAGTTTTCTTTATTTTAAGTATTTTTTTAAATCACTAGGTGGATTACAAAGCATGTGAAATTCCATTGGTCTCAAAAATATTTCCAACAATTTGAACTTTTCTGAGCAGGAGTTTTGTCTGTTTGCGTGCGATTCCTTGATCCCTCTGTAACATGAAGCCCATGTAGCGAGTGGGACCACATGGGGAGTGCGATGTTGTGAGGTGAGGTATTTTTCAACTGGGAGAAGAATATGTAATGCATTCCAGACACTCTGGCTGCATATGACTCTCGCTTCTGCTACCTATAGGCATCAATCCTCTCCCCTTTCGCTACAACAATAAACCCACTACCGCTAAGGAAGAACTCATTTCAGATCCAAAAACACTACTACTTTTTCTGCCGCTTCCTGGGGCCAGTGGAGAGGGATCCCATGGCAGTCTACTGGCTCAGAGTTGGTCTCTTAACACTAAACACTTCTTTGACTCGTAAACATCAACCCTTCACCCAAAATTTAAGACCTTTTGCCCATGTCCACACATTTTACACTCATAACTTTTTGCTGTTAACCTTCAGCTAAGCTATTAACTCAAACAAGACAATAAATCTCATTCATTTTCCAAAATACTTTCCCTCATTCTCCTGGATCTGACCTTCTGGATGATCACCTCATAGAAAGATATTTCTGGTGATTCCTCTACAAGGAGATCTAATCTGGTTTAACTGAGTTGCATAACAGGAATGATACACAGGTTTCTACGTTCAATAAGGCCGAGATGGTTGATGATGTATGTTTTTTAAAACTAAACCCAACTGGACCTGCTTCTTCTCCATTTATGTGCCTACCCTTGCTTCTTCATCCAGTTTTTCATCTTCTCTGCATTAAGGAGCACCAATGAGTTTTGAGATGAAAACAACAAAGAAGGCCTTTGTTCTAAGAAATGGATGCAGATGCATATCAAACACAGCCTGTTTGAATGATACTAATCAAAGAATTGTGAATTTTAATCAAAATATGCATTTGCCTTCCACTCTGTTGTTAAAAGAAATAATTAAATATTTATGCTAATTTGCAGTTTTGTCCTTATTTTGGCTTTTCCCCCTTCTTTTTCTTGTTTTCTCCCTTTGTTGAATAAGTTCCACTAAATGTTATTGTGTCAGGGCTGAGACACCAAACAGAGCCAGAAGCAAATAGGGGTGGCAAGTTAATTTGATAAATTTCTTACTCTACTAGAAGCAGATCCATCTACTCATGCTTTTTCAAACTGCTGCCAAAGAACAACAGACTGACAGCTCTGCCTGTGTGACTTGAACCGTTGTGCTTGGCTTTCACTTAAGGGGAATGCATCGGGGAAAGTGTGTATGCGTGTGTGATATTTATGCCTCAGTATCTCCTTATATTTGTAGTGTTCTTCCACTACTGTTCTTTCTAAGGCATCTGATCCTATGGAAGTTTACATTTGAGCACTAATGGTGCATTCTGAATACCTTTAAACTGAGCTGTATTAAACAGTCAACAAGTTTGTATATGTATTAGCCCTGAACATTAAGGAATATTTTAATGTGCTATTAATTTTTATGGCTACAGAGCTCTTCTCAAACCTGCAACATCTGGAGTTTTTTTGCACTGCAGGGTAGATGAGAGACTAAGTTGGTAAAAAGAATTTGGGAAACAGCTATTACTCACTTAGCAGGTACAGTGCAGCGTTTTAATTCATGCTGTGCATATCTACTGATCACTCAATAAGTGTGTTTGAATTTAAGTCTGATTAAGTAAGTCTGATAGACTTTACCTGTACTGTAAGCAAAAAACCCTCTTTAGGGAACTTGTAAGCTGCTCTGCAGCCAATTACATGGAATACTTGGAGACTTAATGAGAGTAAACATAGAAAGCAGTCCCCTGGAAAATGGAACGTAATCCTTATCACTATGTTAGATTACTTATCAGTTGCGTGCATGCTGATTTTTCTTGGCTGCAGTTTGCACTTCTGCTTTCATTTGAGTGTTTGCAAAAGAGGTGGCTTCAAGTTTGATGTTAGCCTAAATACAAATGCAAATCTAAAATGAGAAATGAGTGATGTGCCATGCTCTTCATTTGGCTGCAACTATACAATAAGCATAGGATTATTTTTTGGATATTCTTTTGAAGGTTTTGGTCACAAAAAGTAATGATGTGTCAAACTTTGCTCTCTAAATAAAGTCTGTTTCCTTTTTCTTTCATGCAGTGGATGGCCAGGAAACATTGGTGCCACAGTAGACTCACACTTATTGGCATATTACACTCGCAACTACCTCTGAGACTTCATCCTCTTTTGCTTTCTGAGAACCGCAGTCAAAACTTTCTTTTACTGACCTACTTTTGCAGCCGTGCACAGTTGATATATGGAACAGGCATTTTTGGAGAACAGGACTAACCAAGTGGTGGGGGCTGTAGGGGGCTCTGGCATTGCATACTTCTGTGAATGTACATGAAGCAGCCCTTCACCTCTTCTCTATGCTGCCTTTGTCTGCAGAAGAGGACATAAATCACTCCAAGTCCTACATGGGAATAAGCCGTCACTAAAGAAAAAAGAGAAGAGGTGAACTGAGAAGAGGTTGAAGTTTCATTCTCAAAATGAAAGGCAATTCACAATCCCCATTTCAAGTCCCATTTGTCTGTGAGCAAAGGGGCAGCATATGTTCAGTCTGCAAAATATGTAGCTCATGAGTCTGGCAGGCAGCTAGGAGATACAGCAAAAATGTAGCAAAAAAAAAAAAAAGTGTGAATGTCTAACCTTTCAAACAAAAGCCTCTGGCATCATCTACTGTTTTGTTACATTAAGGTGCATACTACGAGAGTTTCCTCCTGTGGTATTGACCTTTAACCTTTTCAACAGTATATCAAAAACAACTCACTGTTAGATTACAGCTGAAGACAGGAAAGAGCTGCTTATTTACTTCCACAGACTGACATATGTCAGCCACTGCCTTCAGAAATCAAAGCAAAAATAAACTAGAGTCCATGATGAATATTCATCACAACATCTTGTCCCCATGAGCAAAGACAGCTGTTAAGCTATCATGACACTTCACTGCTCTGTATTTTGTTCAAGGCTCACGTAAACAAAATACGTATTGTGTGAAAGGTTGGCAAAAGTTAAACTCGGTCTCTCTAGGCAGCAGTTTGAAACAGTAATTCATACCTTTATATAATCATGGCTTGATTACTGTAATTTACTTAGTCTTGGAGTAAGTCGTTCCTTACTGGTACATCTACAGCTGGTTCAGAACACGGCTGCACAACTTTTGACAGGACCTAGAAAAAGAGAACAAATAACCCCTGTCCTGGCTTCACTGCACTATGTGCATTTTAGAGTCCATTTTAAAATTCTCATGACTGTTTGCTCATGACTGTTTGTAAAGTTTTAAATGTTCTTGCACCACTTTAATTATAAGAGCTTCTCCACCACTATACTCCGACTCAGTCCCTCAGGTCAGCTGACCAGCTGCTCCTGGTCAAGTTCCAAACAGAAGCACAAGAACAAATTTGACAGACCCATCGTTATTTACTGGCTTTCAACCCAGCTGAGACTTGATCTTACATTTTCTTTTGTTGTTTGGAATAGATTTTACCTGTTCAATTACTTTATTTCTAAGATGTATAGCACTTAGTTTCATCTGTGGCTAGTGTAAAGTGCTTAAGAAATAAATTCACAATTATCCTGATGGTGTCACTTTGGGATACATATGTTATTCAATAAAAACTCATTTTGTTCATTTATTCATTGACACAAGGTTAATAAGTACAGAGAGAGTTTTATTAAGTCATTGTGCACTTAATTAAAGAAAATTTAAATAAATTTACTTTTAAAAGTGTTATACATATGGTTAAATTAAAAAGAAATTATTAAAAAAGAGGGAAAACAAGTCAAAAGAAAAGAAAAAAAACATGAAAAGCAGAAAAATAATTAATGAGCATGAAATAAGTCCCATGTAACTATAATAACTACATCAAATTCTGAGACATTCTTTTAAATATTTTTTCTAGAATTCCTTTTTTGTTTATTGGAATTGAGACATAAATAAGACAAAACAGTTTTGAGGCTTTCATTTGAGCTGTGAGAATCCTGTGAACTATGAAACGCAACATGATTTATTTTAATTGCTAAAGAAAGGCCAGACTGGTCTTGAATGGGAAACAGCATTTAAAAAACAGGTAAAAGTCACAAAAAAAGGAAATATCTTAGTAGCTCTGAGGTTTTGAGGATAGAAGAGGATAACTGTTAAATCAAAGGCATAAATCAACAGTGAGGAAGAAAAAAAAAAACACCTAGGAGGAAGTGGTCAATAAAATTGTTGCTGTAAGACATAAGACATGATTACTGGAAGTTTACTTAAACCATCATCTGAAATCTCCACGGGAGATCAAAACATTCAGACGTTGTGCTCTAGTCTTCCTACACTACAGCAGTCATGACTGTAATAAGAGTAACAGTGCAAGAGTGAAAGATGGCTGCCTTTGGGAGAAAGAAGGAAACAACACTTTTCAAGTAGCTTATGAACATGGTGGATGGCATTTACATATCCAGGAAGAGTAGGTGGATAGTTTACAAATCTCTGAGCCTCTAATGCACGAAAATGAGCATGTAAGTCTGCTTTTAAAAGAGAGACAGGGACAAAATGTCAGGGCAGCTTTTGGCTGACAACTTTGCAGTGAACGCAGTGACACTATCAGAGGAATCTATCTGTGTTCACATTTCAGTAAAAATTGCAGTTAAGAGTCAAAAGCCATTCTAGCCACATTCAAGTGAAATGTAAGCTAATCAACTAGCATGCTAACAAGCTTACCGGATTCACCAGCTGAAATTTGTTTGTTAGCACTCTAATTTTCATAATAATAAACTGAACAAATACAGTTTAACTATATTAATAAACTGCACTCTATCATCATGTTTTGCATTTACTGGCTATGTAATGCATCATAAAAATATTGTTTTGTAATGTAACAACTTGTCAACATCAGGACATGTAATCACCCAAACTTCAGCCCCTGTCACTCTCAGAACACTGGATTAGAGGTGATGATGGTAATCATGCATTACACGCAAACACACATGCAGATGCACCCAGCGTAGCTTACAGCAACTTGTCCCAGCAGGTGTTGATCCTGTACACCAGGAGGCATTACATGCTGTCTCTGTACTGTTACATAAAGGCTATCAGATTAGGGTTAACATTCTTACATGCTGATTCACAAGTGTAAAAACATTACAAAGTGTGGAAATGAGCAGTCTGCTGAGTGCAACCTAGACAGGAGAGCAAAGAAAATAGGCCTTAAAGCAATTTAAAACCTGAGGAGGGCTGGCTCAGGTGTGAGCAGCTCCCCAGGTGCACTTCCACAGGCAATGCAGTGCCAGTAATCAGCAGTAAAGGGTGGTAATGACAGGGTGATGTTGTCAGACAACTGTACACACATCCACACACACACACACACACACACACAGAAGCACAAGAAGCAATAACTCATAGGGGCACTTGCACGCACACAATAAAATTTAATCTTAGTCACAACAAGCAACCTGCCTTCTCAATCTTCTTACATTTTCCATCTGTGCGTCTCTTGTTCTTGACCACTCAGATGTTTTCACACCTCTCCTTGGGTTTTCCAGCCACTATATCTCACAGGTCAATACGTACAATAAACTCAAACAGCAGCTGTGCTGTTGTATAAGCAGTTCTCGACCCGTCTGCAAATCTGTTCACCCCTAAACATTACGATCAGATCAAAGGTCAACTGCCACTTCAGAACAGGATACTGAAAGCAAACTGCCAAAGCAAACTTTAGACAAAAGAGGCACCTCAGTTTTTATGTGAGTAGATGAATTAACTATAAAAATTGTGTGTCTCCTGTGGATATTTCTTTATTTTGTCAAAGTGTTTTGTTTTGTTTTTGTTTTAGAAATATTTACAATTAAAGGCATGTGGATGGGCAGTTTCTAACATTTAATTGGGTTCCTATTTTTGTGTGTTGAATGAAAGAATGAATGTTTAAAGGAGAACTGGATGTCATCCTATTAATCCAAATAAAACTTGCCTGGTGGTGCATGGCAAAAACTTTCTATGTTTCGTTCATGAGTTTCCAAAATGATCCGAATGCTTCTGCCATTTTGGGCCCATAGAGCATTTTCATCAACGCTCTATGGGCTAAGTAGTGATCATGAACAACGACAATTCCTTCCTTACTCCTTAAAACTCAGGGATCATCAAGACTTCATGTGTTACTGAACTGAATTAATGCAATTTTCTTGATAAAGATGAGCCATAATTTTTCATTTATTTTTATTTTGGTTCCGAAGAATGTTTTGTTTTTTTAATTCTGATACAGTGGGAGTTTTATGTGTACTATATGTATTCTGTCTGAGAGAAGAAAGCTTTAGAATATGTGCGAAAGGATAAAAAGCTACAGCTCTGACAAAAGAAACTGCCACCTGTGTGCTCTTATCTTAATCTGCTGTAATCTGATGGGGGCTGGAGGTATGAGAAAAACATGCAGCTGGGTTCTGTCCTCCTCTTGTCCCTGAACAGGTATGATAACATTGCTGCTCTCTCGTTAAGCATGCAGATCAGAAAAGGAATGGGCATGACACATTCATCCATACACATCACAGATTACTTCTTTTTTTTTAACAATTTTTTTTTTTTTTTGTCTTTAGGTGTGATGTGAAGCTGGCAATACACAGATTGGGCTCAGGCCAGGTTGTAATTATGAAACACCACCTCACTGCATGCTATTTTTAATGCTGTCCGTTTCCATTTAGACCACACTTAAAGCCAGCAAGCTTGGCTTTGCATGTTGCATATCTTAAATGACCCCAAAGTCTAGTCGGCTACGCATCAGGGGGCCAACTGTCTAGATTCTTGTCTCATACACATTTCACACATGGCTTCTGATTACAGGCCATGTCAGAGCATATTTAGTACTCTGGCACTAAAAAGCTCTTGTCCCAGAGATGCTGTGTGCTTACAGAGCGCTCAATGTGAGGGTACGATCACAGTACCCGTCCCCTGTGACCCTGTCGACTATCAACACACACCAGGCCTAATCTTAGAGGCCTCCTTAAAATTCACAGGAAACAGGACCCCTGACATAAAGGCTGGTGCTGAGGCAATGATAAGTTGATCGCAGTAGACAAACTGTGAGAGCGTCACTCATAAACACTGCATGAGTTACCTAACCAATCATTCCAGTTGGTTCATGTTTCATCTCGTCTACTACTTCAAGTCACATTTCCTTAATATATGTGATTTTTTGTTTTGTTTTTTCACTCACAACATCCATTTGTTTTCATTCTTTCTCCACATTATGGAAATCTTTGAATGGAAGCATTCTTAAGTTATGTAATCCACCACAACCTGCAACCCATCAGCACACAAAGATAACGTGACAGAGAAAATATTGCATGCCTGGTTTTTATTGTGGAGGGACAACTATGAGTTTTCCCTGTTACATATATATAAAAATATTAATTACAAAAGGCTTTTAGTAGTTTTCTAATGTTGACCTATCTGAATATTGCTGGATTATCTGATCCCATAGAGCCCAAAAACATTTATCTAAGTTTCATTTGACCAGTTAATGTACTCCTAATACTTCTTTTCAAGCTCCTTATGAAAAGTTTACTCCTGCAGTTTACTGCTGAAGAACAAGCAAAAGATTTTGTTGGACACTAATCACCTATCAAAGTCTGAGATGTCGAAGAACTTTGATTCCCAATGATATCCCATTAGCCACATCTGAGAAGTACTTCCTGTTAGTTTTTCAGAGGGAATGTGCAGGCAGCACAACATTCAGGTTATTTTCATTTTCAGTTATTTTCCATTTGTAGCTATCATGCAAACACTTTGAAAGAACCATACCATAATCCCAAAACTAGCAGAAGGTGTCTGTTTACAGGTCATTATTATTTCCACAACTTTAAAAGACTTACCGGGGGCTTTCACACAAGTCAACAGGTGTACTAGTGTCACATGTCAGTGATAGTTTTGTTGATTTTTTTGTTTTGTTTTGTTTGTTTTGTTTTATGGCTGCATGTTTCCTTCTTTTTTTTTATCACCCACCATCTTTTAGAGGCACATAAGCCCATTTATACATGCTGCCTGTTCAGCTAAGGTTGAAGCCGAGGGAAGGATGTGTGATGTACATATCTGGGGGCCAAAGTATGCCACGCTATTCCCCGTGCTGACAGATCTTAAACAGCTCTTACCCTGACAGCTAATATTTATGTCAGATTGGCATTTTTGATCTCATATAACCTCTTTAAAATCTCCAGAAACCATCTTTGCCTCAGAGCTCAGTGCAGGAAAAAAAAGCTTTTGTCTCCAAACAAAAGCCAAAACACATCTGTCAGCAACACTCAGTTGTTTTGAATTCCTCTTTTTATCGTTTTACATCAATACCAAGCACGACTGGGGCAGGCTTAATGACCTACAGCACAGAGGAGAAAAGTCAGTTGCCAAGCGATTGTGTTTGCATAGACTGTGGGCTCTGCTTAAGAGAGTAATGGGTGGCAATGGATGGAGGTAGGAGGTGAGAGGATGTGGGGAGGACAGTATTGGTTTGGCACAAGTAACTGTGGGTGAGTGCTGGTAGTTGTTGGCTGGGTGATGGAGAACATCATGCTACATAGCAAAGCACTAGAGGGTTTTTATAGAGTGAGGGTGAAAGAGGGAGAGAGTGATCATTATAGCTCCTGGAATAGCATAATTAGAGAGAAAAGCCTCACTGTCCGTGTGTGTTTGTGTCTGTATGTATGCATGTTTCTCTGAGTGTTGTTTTTGTGTACCTCTGGGGCATAAAATAGTACAACACATTTAAAATGTGTACCAAAAGCTATCAACAGAACTGAGATGCTTCTTTTTCCAGCATTTTGTATAAAATAAGTCATTTTAGCGCCTGTCTTATTAAAGTTGCTCTACAATGAAGCCTTTTGGAAAGTCTGGGTTGCTTTTGCCTGTGTGGAAGTTCTGAAAGCAAACTTGAAAAGCAAAAAGTATCATAATTATTTGCATATCTTTGGAAATGGCAACTTTTCATAACAATTCCTTTATATTTGTGGTTGAATCTGGAATTTGCGAGTATATAACACAAATTCTAGCAAAGCAACAAAGACTATAAGACCTTTTGATACTATCACCTGCTTACTGCATCATGCAAAGGAGATTTAGTCTTCATCCATGTGTAAATATGTTTTCCTTTACATTCACCTTAAATTACCAGTAAGAATTTCTGTGCATGCTGTTCCTAACCCACAAATCAGCCCAGCTAAAAAGCCAGAAAAAACATTCTGAAACATATGTTTAGAGTCATTTCAGGCCTGAGTTTATATGTTTATATCAACTTTTGTCCAAGTTTTCATTTGAACATTTGGCATAAGATTATACACAGTGGATCCAAATGTTCCTGCACCCCATGTTTCCTGGTCTTTTAGACTTTATCATGACCACCATTACTGTAAACTGTCATTTACAAAACAAACTGAGTTAAAAGCTACATGAAAACATTTTGCCATATACTTAAAGTCATCTACTGCTCTGTGGATGTAAATTGCTTTCAGAGTGCTGTGTAACTGCTTGGAGAAGCCTAAATGGCCACATCTGGGTTATTGAAACAAGTCATGATTCTGCATATTATTCCCTTTTAACTTTTGACAAGTCAGTTCATATTTTGATAGCAGCTTATTTTACAGAAATTGATCCAAAGTGCATAAAACATAACAGCAAAAGTATGACATTTGCTGCATAGTCACACAACATTTACATTTAATTTATAGGAGTGTTAGTCATGACCTGCTGATTAGAAACCACCATTCTGTGTTATTTTTGGTTCTATATTACTATTTTTGTTATTGTAAATGCTGGAAGATTTTTATCAACAACTTTCTAAAAGAAAAAAAGTAAATAAAAAAATCATAGCCATAGCCTAGCAATCACACTTCCAAAGCCCAATTTGGATTTCATGGTGATTTAACACACATCAAGGCTGCATTCAGGAAACAGGAAGCAAACATTTACCATAGTCCAGCTGTGAAAAACAAAATCATTTTCTCCTTTGAACAAAAGTGTAATCATTCTGTTTCCACATTTAGTACTTCACCATTTCTGCTAACAAAGAGCCGATTAAATGCATGCAGCTGCATGAGCACACTTCCAAATACAGTTTTAAACACTGTGAGCTAATTGCATACATCCAAGTCAGTGTTCACACACATGCTTCCATTCTCCACCATCAGCTCGACTTGATTAACAGCTGCTTGTGTGTGTGTGACTGCTGCACCGATGAAAGACAAGGAGCTGAGTCTGTCACTGCCGCATGGACATTATAAGCACAATGATTTACACAACAATGGAGCACCAAAGTTGGCCTTCATTAGAGGGATTAGTTGTCTAATCTAAAACAATGTTGGAGTCTCTCATCCCAAACCCCAAACAGCCTCTCCAGGGGGGCTCTTTCTTCCTACACCAAGCATAACATTACAAACTTCAAACACTCCATCTGTAACCCCAACCTCTTGGTGCTATCCCCTCTCTCATCGACCCCTATCTCACAGTGAAGGGTTACAGAGGGTGAAGGACCCCATATGATGGTGCAGCTGTGGAATGATTTATTGCTGGGTTAATTGTTGGGTGAGAGGGGAATTGTACCTGCAGGCTTAAAGTTCTGGTCTGATTGCTGGTTCATCTGCTATCAGGCCGTGGTATAGAGTTCATTATCTTGTTTATGGCACTCATGTCTCAGTCTCAGCCCTTTACTGGACTTATGATGCCATGGAGGAAAAGTTAGTATCCAGGAAATAGAGGGTATGTTGCTCTTTTGAAGTAATTAAGGGTCAGTTGTTTTCCTTTGCATGGTGTGGAGCTGGTGGATACAAGTGTTTTGCGTTAAAGCAAAATTCCCAACAATCTTCCGATGAGTGCAATAATTCCATAGTTAGACTACTAATAAGTCTACTTAAATGTTAAAAATAAAGTATCTTGGTTTATAAAAGGTTTTCCTCAAGGTGATTATTATTTATTTTTGGACAGGTTCAGCACACATGATCTTGTTTACTCGCTCGCCTACATTGCCAGTGGTTTTGGATTTTTGTGCATAAATTTTAAATGAAGGAAAATGTGTGTTCGTCTTTTTTTATAATTTTTTGCTATTCAAAACTTAGTTATTTGAGAGATTTTAACATCAACGTGTCATGTAAAAAATACTTTCATGATGCTGTCCATAATCATTATGATTAAAGTTTTTAAAAACAACCCACATTTTAAAAACAATTGATGGTTATAAATGACTTAGCAATGACACAAAAACAATCCCCATAAAAAGTAAGGATTCTTTTTTTTAATGTAGTGATTTTCACATATGACTTTACTTGACTGCAGACAGTATGAACTCAAGATGTTGTGTCTTGTCCTATAAATTCAGTTTAATTAAAAATTTACTTAAATTTATTGCTTTTTTATTTTGCATGTAACTTATTCTGAAAAAGTTGACATGGACAAGCTTTTAACAATTTGTCATTTTGCCACACTTAAATGAAGTCCTTTCAGAATCTCTTCCTTCTTTAAAAAAAATCAATTACAACATGTTCCCATCTAGAAGCAGTTCATAGTGCTACTGTGTTACTTCAAATTTCACATGCATGTGTCCTGACATGATTTGTTTATGCAGGACATCACAGATTAATTATATATGTTGAAATAGCTCCTCACATGACTTAAGTTTTAATTCAACCATCATTGTCAACTGGCTCAATTGGACTGAGTAAAGCACAGGCTGCTGCAAGATTACACTGTCATTTTTCACTCATGACTGGCATGCAGAAGAAGAAATAGTTCATTCTAATTGGGTATCATTTAGATGAGACCCTAATAGCATAGCTACTTTACATTGTGTTCCTGCTAATGATTATTTTAATCTATATTTTAATTGGGAGTATCAATTCTAGAATGTGATTTTTGGTATCAGAGGTATCAATATTCCAGTAGTGATCTGCAAACTACAGGTCTTTGAGTGGTGCATAGGCTGAATTGTTCTAAGTGGCTGGCTGGAGTGGTGGGAGCTCACCCCTTTCATTGTTTATAGTATGTTGCTGAACGTTTTAACATTAGCTGTTGTGGTTTTTTGTTTGTTTGCTTTCTTTTTTAATGAGTAAGCCCTTTAAAGCCTGTCTTAACCATTGTGCTCAATCTCCATCTTGTGTTGCAGCTGAAAGGCAAACAATCAACAATAAATACAGAATAGGAAAACAGGACATTAGTTAAACCAGCTGACAAACAACTTGTTAAAAACAGAAGCAGATAAGATAGATCAAAGTGATAGGATAAATAAATAAATGAATAGATAGACCCTGGACAGTTCACCATTGTGAACATATTAGTCATGCAAGTATTTTTATTTTATCTTTTTGTTAAAGAAAGTTTCCATTTACCTTTGTTCTTGAGTGGTTTTTGTTCATGTTTAAACAGACATGCAATTAACACTCACAGACCTTATCCTTTGTCTGTAAAACTTCTTGCATTTTCAGATGTAGCCCAGACACACAAAAGTCCATCCATTTCTGTTGTTTTGGGTTAGCTGTGGAAATTTCAACTCAGAAAAGAAAATAAAAAAATATTTACTTGGCAAGGTTTAAAAAAGGAAGATAGTTTAAGGCTGACTTCACGAACTGAGTGAACTAACCATAAAACAAAAAGAAAGCAGCAGTGAATTCAAGAGAATTATGTAGCCTAGCTCAAGACAGAGGAAGTGAGCACTGGCCGACATGGATGTACTGTACACAGCTGAATGAGCAGTGGTATAATCAGTCCTGGGGGATAAAGCTAATGGACTGAAATCTTCTGTTTCCTGATATTATCTGTAATCAGCAATCAACCAGCACAGAAACTGGTTCGCTTATGGAAACAAATGTCAGAACTGAACCATTTATATACTCCCTATTCCTAAAACACTGACAGTTTTGTTACAGCAAAAACTAAAATGTCAGATTTGTGGGTAAGAAAAGCAACCATTTTTAAATTTCTGCTTATTAGCCTAAAATAAAAATGGATGAAGAAATAAATGTCAACCTTAATATCTGTTTTAACCACATCAAAACCTGGACCAGACTGTGGAATTTAAAAGCAGGTGATGGATGGAAGTCATTGACGGAAAATCTGCTGCCACATTTCTAAGTTTGTGACTGAATTAGTTTTTGCAGGGCTTACTTACAATGCCATACTGGAATTCATACTTTTTATTATTATTTCCATTATTTCCAGGTACACATATAAAGGTATCCCTTTGAAAACATTTACTGGGTGCTGCTGGTCCAAAGCCGAACTGAAACATGCAGCCTCCCTCTTGTAAAGTAGTGGGATGCCAAACATCCTTTTGATTTACAGCTTGAGGCACCCACTATGCTTTCGCTCCTATGGGCTGTAAAAGCCGAATGAGAGCGTGATGGCCAGATCCCACTTGCTATATTAACCTACATTCTTTCCAGAAGAGTAGAATGGCTGCATGACTCGAGTATAACCACATGCTGAAAAGAGGCAAACCTTCCAGGCCCCAACAGAGGGCTCACGTGAAGGCCAGATGGATGGAAGGCCCTGATGAAATCAGCTGCTGACTTTCTCCTACATACTACACAGAGCAGTCAATAACATGCTGCCTCTGATTCACAATACTTGTCCACAGCTATGTCTGTTTTATTTGCTCTTCTTAATAATGCTGGAATGATAAGCTAGTTTTTCAAAAAGCCATTTTAAGTGATTGCATGTATTTCCTCAGGTGTCAGTCTTAGACATTTTCTAGGAGTTTTCTGTTTCATAAAATTTGATTGCTTTTTGTTTTTCTCTCTGTCGATAATTCATCAGCCAAAAAATTTTATCAGAAAAATGTTATGTAAAAAAATCAATTGTTAGCATAACTGTTGGTTGCAGTCTCTGTTTAAGACCAAATATCATCATTTGGGCTTAACATGAGCACTAACAGCTTGTGGTTGCCAAGTTATTGCAATTTATCCCGAGAGGGGCATTAATGTCTGCATCAGATTTCATGGCAATTCATCCAACAGTAGTTGAGACATTCCAGTGAGGGCCAGTGTACTGATCTGGCAGACAATGTCCTCCATAGAACTACTTACATGGCCACAAATCTTGTAACTGGGGGTGGGAAACCTGGGGAAAGTCAAACAAAAGGAGAAACTAAAAGAAGAGAATAATTCTATCAAGTTTGCATCTTGTTTAAAGTGGTGTTTTTGACCAGTGTGAGCAAGCCCCCGCTGAGGATGCCTCCAGGACCCTCAGTTGCATCTTACCCCACCCACTCCTCTCAGGATTAATTTTGCTATGATTTAGCGCCGTTTCTCACTGGCCTCTGGAATGCGACGAATGACGGATCTATTTTCCTACATTGTTTCACCTGCTTTAAATGGAACCACATGCTGCACAAGACCGCCTCTCCTTTGTCTGTAATTGAAAGCACATGCACTGCAAAGTCAAAAGTAAAGCAGAGCCGACACAACCGCCAGGGTTCCCCTCCTTTCCCCCTAGTCATGAAGAAAGGGCAGTGAAGAAGCGGGGTGGGCCCAATTTGGTCCAGACCAAGCGGGAGGCCACAGTGCAAAGCTTAAGATCAGTTTTGAACTAACTGACCTGGCATTACATGTCAAATTCAGTTCAATGGGACGACTGTATTATGTGTCCTGCAAGTTTTTCAAACCCTCAAACATAAACATAAGTGACAGTTAAGAGTTTGCAAAGAAAGAAAGCCTTGACATTTCGTCTGGCATGCTGATAGAAGACAGACTATGCTTTACTTTTCATTTGCTATGGTCTGTAATGTCTGGACGGGACACGCCATGGACGCTGGGCAGAGGGACCAGCATCTCTTACATCACTGCTTTGTACAAGAACAAGATTACATAAGGTGAAAGTACCTGATAATCATAAAGCTCAATAGTCATATTAATTTATTGTCTCTGCCTGATATTCAAAGGCAAAGACACTCTTCATTCAACACACAAGACTTTTGGCAGGAATGCATTGTGGAAAGATATTTTAGAAATACAGAGGCTCCAAAATAATTGGTCCAGACTGTTATAATGAACTAAATAATGTTCATGTAAATTTAAAAGTAAGTTCAATGTGTACCAATGTGTTTGTGTTCAGTAAATTAAAATTGAAAACCACATGATGTGGGCTTATAGACAAGAAATGCTTTGCTAAAGTCTCTATTGTAAAACATGTTTTGTGCTGCATACCAACAGAGCCTTAAGAAATTCTGGTATGATGCTGGTTTGGACATGTTTAACATTAAGTCAGAGAAAGAATAGAAACAAACCTCCTTAAACGCATTTATTTCACAAGAGTACACCAGATTACATCCACAAATGTCTGCAGAGAAGATTAAATATTCTACCTCAGTCTCACTGGAAACTGGCTAATACATAATGTACATTTGTATACTTCCCGTGAGCCTAGTAGTGATACCGTAAATTGTAAATTGTATAACAATAAGTTACAGGTTTTCGTATTCTGTCCAGTAGGGTTCACATGGCACGAGGAAAATCCCAATGCAG
Organism: Melanotaenia boesemani; assembly: GCF_017639745.1. NCBI lineage: Eukaryota > Metazoa > Chordata > Actinopteri > Atheriniformes > Melanotaeniidae > Melanotaenia > Melanotaenia boesemani. The sequence continues at coordinate 21,109,983 of NC_055691.1, read as the reverse complement.
GAATTTTCAAAAAGTTTAAACCATGTAGATTTTTATAACTGTCTAAATGTGCATTTTGAAACATGTAGACCTAACCATTATACTAAACTTATTTTAACTATAAACCTCTAACGCCAGCCCTAACCACTTGTGAGTTAGAGTGCTGTAGAGAAGTAAGGAACGACACGAAGAAGGAAAGTAGAAAAGCACAATGAATGCCTAAAACCTTGTGAAGAATAAGTTTTGAACCAGTAGTCTCATGCGTAGACTGTCACATAGGCCCATGGACTGGTCTTTCCTTCCACCATCCACTCCAACCTCTTTAAAAATGTTTCGTAAGTAAACATTACCAAGATGGAGAAACTGGACAAAATTACTCAGAAACACATATACAGATGGAGGGCATTAGCATTGTTTACGTGGAGCATTTTTGATCCACTCGAACATACAATAAAATTAAAATGCGTCATGTAAATATGTAGGCTGATCCCATTGGAAGAATTTTCAATCCGATCGAGAGGACTGGTTTAAACCTTTTCACAATCAGATCAGCAGGAAAAAAAAAAAAACATATATACACTCATTTCGATCGATTTTGTAGTGTTTGTTGTCTCTATGCATGCACATGGGGGTTATGTAACATAATGAGTTTCAGGGAAGACTTCAAGGTTCAATATAAGAAAAAAAAAATCCTTCTTCCGAACTAGTAGACACTGTGCATGTCAAAATCTGTAAATCATGTAAATACAACTGATAGGATCACTTTATCCAGCGTCAATGTAAACATGTCACCTGGAATCTCCAATCAAATCAATTTCAGTCGGATAGATGAAATGGTTGTCCATGTAAACGTAGCTAGTGGCATGCTAATGAATTGGAACTTAAATTGTATCTGTGTAAAAGATCTGGGTAAAGAAAATGCATAAATTCATGATTTAATTCATGATGTTTTGCATACATACAGTGTCTATATATTCATGTTCTCTCTTGACCTCAAGTTCAGCAGTGTTTTAGGTTTGTAATATCAATTCTGACTATACAGGCTAGGTGAAAGTTTCCCTTGGGACACAAAATGTAAGGATCCTTTCATCCCTCCAATGGCTATCTCAAATTACAAAGTCATATGTCTAAGACACAACATACACTAACTGTACATTTTACCCTCCAACTGCATGATATTAACTTGGCTTACTTTTAACATTTTACAGTTTTATGAGAAAAATAAATCAGATATGCAAGTGTAAGATTTTTTTTTTTTTTTTTTAAGATTATTTTCAAATACAGTGGTTATTTAACATCTTCAAGATTCCAGGATTTAAGTGTTCACGGTTCCTTTATCATCTCAGAGGAGCAATTTCACTTGCAGCCTGTAATAAACAAAGATTAAAAAACAAGGTAACTACAAGTACAAAATACTATGAACACTCATGGTCACTAAGAGGTAATTTAACAGTGCATTTGATGAGTTAATCAAAGCTTATTTGTGTTCAACTTTAAATATTTTCCAAAGCACATCTGTAAACGCAGCTTTAGATGGAGTACATTTTTTAAACCAGATCTCCCCCTTGTGGCTCTACTTCAATAAACCTTTATTAATTTTGAGCTGCTCATCAAAACCATAGCAGAAATATTCTGTCTGTAATAGTCAATACTGAATACACATTTTTTTATCTGAACTGGAGATGTTTATTGATTTTTTTTATTGTTTTTTTTTTTTTAAATAAGTTAAGTTAAACTATGTTTGCAGCTTGTTTATGTATCCCCCCCCCCCCCCCCCCCCCCCCACACACACACACACACACACACCCACCCAATAAATAAATAAATAAAATGTTACATGGCAGAAAGATAGTAAAAAGATTAATACATTTGCAATTTGATGTCCATATTATGAGTTAGAAATGCTAGTGCAAGATCAAGAAAGTGGCATTCCTTTTAAAACTGCAATTTAGCACCATGACAAGATGAGGATCTGGCATGAAACAGAGGAAACTATGTGTTATTTACACTGAGGAAGCTAATCACATAGGGTGTGACAGCTGTCAGACAGAGTCAAGATGTTCAGAGAGAGCAGAGAACAAGGGCCTTTCTGAAACACCTGCTACTCCTTTTCCATTCTGTTTGCATGTTCATGTAGAGAGTTTGCTACTTAAGTGCCATCTGAAACCAGTAAGTGTCAAGCGATAGTGTCTAATAAACCCCCCAATGCAAAATATGCATTGATACTGACTTGCCAAGGTAGTATAATACCCTTTGTGAGTTGTCATGGATGACACAAATGACACAAATCTTTCTGACTGCTTTTGTAAACCAGTGCCTTTTCCTAAAATCCTAAAAGATTATCATCACTTCATCACCACAGGTAAGTGAATGACAGAGTTAAAAATTTAATTGTATAAAATGCTTCTCTGAAATGCACGAGTTGCTTGTTCACTATGGATGATGGCATGAAGGTAAAAAGCTCTTTGAATGTTGCAAGTCATATGTCAGTTTCTGCAGCATCTGGAAAATCAATGCAACCAAATGTTGCCTTGAAGCAAGGGGGACATTTGGTTACATCAGATCCAATTTCCACACATGAGAGAGCAGCCCACTGCTTTATTTATTCCCTACTTGCTAAGAATGGGAACTTGATTCACCTGTGAAGGAAAGTCATACTGGAGAGAACTTCCTGATGGGAGTGGAAGTGGGCAGGGTTACATTTTTGGAAATACCCCAAAACTGACTGAGACAACTTCTCTAAAATGATATTTCAGTCTTTAAACAATCTATCCGTAACCCCGGTCTCTGGGTGCTTCCCCGTTCTCTTATTGAGTGTTGCATCATGGGGTCCTTCACCCCATATGATTGTGTGACTGTGGATTGATTTATTGCTGGGTTAATTGCTGGTTGAGAAGAGAACTGGTCCCACAGCCTGCAGGTTCCTTGTCTGATTACAGGTTCACCTGCTATCAGATTGTAGTGTGCAGTTCATTATCTTGTTAATGGGCTCATAGCTAACTCTTAGCATTTTTCTGAAACAACTGAGGGCACAAAGGTTAGGTTAGCATCCAGCGACTGGAGGGTATGCTGCTCTTTGTAGTAATTAAGAGTAATTTGTTTTCCTTCCTGCGCTGCCCAGATGTATGCCCTCTATCCACCATGAGGATGTGTGGAAAAGTGTTGCAACCCAAACAGTTTTTGGGGATTTTGACTTGACAGATTGTCATTAAGTTTATTTATATAAGCAGGTATTTCCTGGTTTGGGATCATGCTTATGTGATTGATAAAATGCTATATTCAGAAGTCTGAATGAAACTTAAATATGGTTTTGATATAACTGGATGTATTGCTTAAAATAACTAAAAATACGGCGGAGTTGGTGGACAAGTAATGAAATTTATTGTCAGCAGCTGATTTATATCTTATTAGTTTATTTTCGAAGCATTTTCAAGAGGGCCTTAACCTGTCTTTTTATCCGATGAGTGATATCTTCCAATATTTTCACGTCTAAGCAGAAACGTTTATATTGTTTTATACATGTATTAAGTGTTATTATTACCCAGCTTTCCTATGTTCCACATTTCCTGAATAAGATCACAGAGATGAAAGGAGTGAAAATCAAGATACCAGCCTGCATGACAACACACTGTTTTATTTCTTTGGTAATGCATGATAGGTGCCGGTTAACCCACAAGTTCAAAAATAATAACTAAAGACCAGAAATGGCAAAAGTACCCGCATTTCTTACTTGAGTAGAAGTAAAATACATATGTAAAAAAAAACAACTTGAGAAAAAGTAAAAAGTACTGATCCAAATATCTACTCAAGTAAAAGTAAAGTACAGGCTCTGAAATTTACTCAAAAGTCATTTTAAAAGTAAAAAGTATTTCTATTGCATGATTCACTTTCTGCAAAGCTATTAAACACAGGATAATTTATATGGATTCTACTTTAGTAATGTTATTGTTTCAACAACCACTACCTGTCTAGTATCTTAATGTACTTCATCATATAGTCCTTTAGTATTGTACACTTAAGGTTAACACATCACACTCTTGAACACTGACTTTTGGACGAGGATTAGCTTCTAAACTATGGTGTCACAAATCATGCTCATATGCCCAACTCTTAAGCAAACTTTTTAATAGCACTTTTTTTAACACATCAGGTAACAAATATTTAACACTGTACAGGTGTGTTTTTGTAAGTGGCACACCCAGGAACTATAGATGGAAATAAGCTTCTCTAGCTTTTTCCCAATACAATAATCACTGTGCAATCTCCCTGCCAAAAGAAATTAAAAATGGAAAAAAGAAATGAAACTTACAAATGAAAAACCCTTCACATTAAAGACAATACTTGTGCTCCTCAGATAGGGTACTCATATGTTTACAACTATACAACACATACTAGACCCCCCTCTCCATCTCTTCACTGCATCACTCCATCCCTCTATGTGAGTTTAATGTAAAATCATGATAAACAAAACAAATCTAACAACCTTTTGTTGAGCTTAATGAGAAGCAGGTTTTCCAAGTTCTCAGAAAGTAGCTTAGCCCTCTTGGGTCTAAAAATCATTCCTGCTGTGCTAAAAATCCTCTCACAGGCAGCTGTGGCAGGTAGTGGTGTGTTGCGCTTAAGGGACAGGTGGCACACAGATGGAAATGTTTTTAGGATGTCCATGGTATCAGTTGGACTGGCCAGGTAGGACTCTAGTTGTTTGGTGTTACCATCCCGTTGATCTGTCTGCTTGATTGACAAAAAGAAGTCCTCCTCTTCTGCCAACGACAGAGAGTCACCTGACTGGGCTACATTACTCTGCTCCTTCAGGTGGGTTTTGATGTAGTGAAGGCCTATGGGGTATACAAAACCAAATGAAGAAACAGAATTTGCATACAAGAGAAGGGGATGGACAGAGGAAGGAGGGAATGAGAGCAAGGGAGGGCAAGGAAATGAAGGACTATGGATGGAGGTGTGGAGGAGGAGGGTTGTGGTGTTATAAGTGGAATTTAACAGGTGCGACAGTCGGTTGCACCTGTTACGATCCACTTGGTTTGAATGTACATATAGATGTGAGGGAAGTGAGTTTTCGGGTGTTAAGAATATTAAACATAATTTAAAAAATATAACAATACAATAAAAGAAAATAGGGGTGTCCTGAACCATATCGGATATAGTTCTGATATCTGCCAAAAATAGTCGGATTATATTGGACTGCATCAAAAAACTCCCATATATAAGCAGTTCATTCCACCTTGAATTCTGTTCCAGCAATTCTTTCCAGCAGCGCCCCGGTGCAGCATGCAATTTGTTAAGAATAAATGGTTAATAATAAATTGGTCAGCTTTTTTCCCCCTCATTCTTACTGTTGCTGACTATTGTTCTATGTTTGCGTAATATCACTTGATCAAGCCTTTCGCATATTCCACACTACAAAATGGGTAAAAGTATGTATGATTTATGTTGATATTGTATCGGACTGATATCAGTATCGATCAATCCTAAAGGCTGTGATATCGGTATTGTGTCGGAAGTGAAAAAGTTGTATTGGGACACCCCTAAAAGAAAGCAGCACATAACCACATTTAATGATGCCTTCATCAGTAGTCCAGCGTGTCCTGAACTTGGGGACAAAAATGGCAGCACCAATCAGCTCTGGATCAGCGAGCATCTCTCCAAAGCGACGTTCAGGCCCTGCTTGAAGAGCATCCACCAATGGCCCACAGTATTTGGAGGAGGTGTGAAGGTTCTGGAGCTTGGACTTGAGTAGTGTGATGGTGGGTACAAGCCACCCCATCTGCATGTTTGCCTCGCCCTGAAGAACATCAACTGCCTTTGCAACTGGGCTCATGGTCTTTGCATATTCTGTGAGAAAAGCAATCTGGGCAAGACTGAACCTGAGAAACATACAGATACACAAAACCATCAGTGTCTAAGCAGTCGAACATTACATGTCCACAACACCTAAAACTATACAAGGCAAGCAGTTAGTGTTGTGTTCTTGCAAGTGCATTATAGCATTATTACATAGTTTTACTCCCTGTTAGGTCACTAGGCGGCACTATAAGTTAGCAGTGCAGGTTATCACCTTCTTAGTGTTGGTAGAACAGCAGGAAAGAATATACCACCTAAAAAGATGATATACAAAGAAGCTAGCTGCTCTTGTTGATTATCTCCTACACATTTACTTACACCAGCCAACCCTAGAGTTAGATGTTAAATAGGGCTGGATGATATTGGAAAAAACTGGCATTGCAATATTTTCTAACCCTGCAATATATATTGCAATATGAAAAGATACAAGAATTTTCAGCAGATGACTTGAACAGCACTTTAGGTTCTGCCATCTTGTTGACAATGAACCTGCACTAATCTTAACTTTCTAAATGATGATGCTCTAGTGGTAAGTAAACTTACATTGGAATCTTCAGCGAGCTGCAGACCGCTGCAATGACTGCTTCTCCTTGTTTCTTCACAATCCGTACAATCCTCTCAGCAGCATAGAAGAGAGAATTCCACCTTGTAACAATAAAAAAGGATACATTATATTTGTATAGCGCTTTACATTTGAAACAGATTCAAAGGGTTGAACACATCTCAAAATGCAAAGTATACCTTCTTTCACAAGGCCTCAGGAGCTGGAGTTTGCAGTGTTCATCTCTCTAGCTGAGGTGGATCTGCTGCTCTTGACCAAACAGAAACAATAGGAATGACAGTGGCAATGTGAGAAAATGAAGGTCTGGCCGTAATTCAGGCTCACTATTTTGTTTTGTTTTTTTGTTTGTTTTTGTTGTTTTTTTGTTTTTTTTTTTGTTTTTGTTTTTTGTTTGTTTTGTTTGTTTTCAGAACCCCCTGCTGTGCTGGCTCACAGAAAGAGTAGGTCATCTTCATTTTGGTCAGGGCTTTCTTTGCCAGGTTCAGCAACTGAGGGAGCGGTCTTGAATGAGTAAGCAGCTGTTGTTCAGAAAAGCTGCAAAACATCATTAGGTAGCTTGTGTCATGGGCTGTGTTGATTATGATTATGCATGTCGTTTTTTTAGTTATGATTTTGGTTTATAGTTCTGGTTTTTGTCATATTTAGTTTCTGTTTTACGATCATGGTTTGGGTTTTTGGTTTTGTCATGTGTATATGCCCCTTGGTTTCCAGTTGTCTTTGTCAGGTCCTTCTGTTTACCTCTCTCGTGTCATGGTTCCTGTTTTGAGTGCCGGAATAAACCTCGGTACACAGCATCATTCTGCCTCCTGCCTTACTGTCTGCATTTGGGTCCTCACCTCCGCCGCCATTCATAACAGCTTGTGCTCATTGCAAGCCTCACCAGACAACTTGAGACCATATCAGACATACAGGACAGAGTTAAGGGTCTGCAAAGACATTCTATTTCTAAGTTTGCTTTTTACCACACTCGTCTGGCTGAATAATCTCTTGACTTCAACATTTGATTGTGGCAAGGACAACACAGACACAGCAGCCATGGCAAGTTCCTGAAACAGGTTGATATCAGCTGTATCCCTGAACTTCCAAGTTTCACTCCAGAAGACCAGTGTTTTTTGTTTCATTCCACTTACTGAGATGGATGGCACGCCATTGCTGGACAATCTTGTCTATCTCTACAGGAGATTAGCCAATGAGATTGGCTATTTTTTCTATTTGTCCCAGCTATAAGTGTTTCCCATTTTAGTTACTATTCCCTGTATGTGTTTGTCCCACAATAGTGTTTTTTCAATGATAACTCCTATAAGTTTAACTTCTTTTATTTGCTTTATTAAAATGTTATTCATACTAAGATCAAGCTTTGGTTTTGAAAATAAAGAATAGTTTGTTCCAATTACTGTATTGGTTGTTTTAGACACATTCAAAATAAGTTCATTACTATAGATCCAATCCACAACCAACTTTAATTCCCGTAACAAGATTTTTATTCAAGTCACCAGTTGTTGTTTCAGCTAAATATATTATAGAGCCATCAGAATACATTGAAATATATAACTTTTTTAAAACTATAGGAAGATCATTAGTGAAAATTGTGTACAGGAGTGGCCCAAGACAACTTCCTTGATGCACTCTGTGTTTCACATATTTAACTTCTGAATAACTTCCATTGAAGAACACCATTTGCCTTTTATCACTCAAATAATTTTCCATTTATAATAATGCAGACTGAGAAAAACCATAACATCTTAATTTCCTCAACAATAACTTATGCTCCATGATGGGTGATGCTGCTGTAGGACTTTTATCACTGCTGTACATGCACTTACACTTCAGTGATAAAAGGAAAACGTGTTTTTATCCAGGTCATCAGTTTTATCAGAGTTTCTTCATCAATGTTGGCTGTTTAACTTCAGCTGTCACATCTGGTGGTTTTTATGACAGAAATTATCACCATGGAGACGGTTGGTGAGAGGATAGCTGTGTCCCAATTCAGGGTCTGTACACTTCATAGTGTCCTACGTAGTCTAAACACTTCGAAGTCCTCTTAATGTTCTTGAAATGAGACAGCCTACCTAGCCAACAAGAATTTCCCAAAGCAACAACACAGAACGTTAAATCACCTAAACCTCTTAAATTACTCTTTGCATATCATAGGACACTTCAGAGAACATTAACATCTACAGGGTAATAATGTTTAAAAAAAAAAAGAAGAAAAAAAAAAAAAAAAAAAACACGGTCTGAGGGTCTGTTGTTTTCCAGCTGGTACACACTTCATTAACCCCTTAAAAATACAGGAATATCAAATATTACAGAATTTTAATGTCATCATTTAACAAACATGTTTTTAATGTATTTGGTTTTGTAACATTTCCAAAGTGTAGTTAAAAAAAAAAAAACACTTCTTTAACAAAATTTTACTGAAACCCAAAACATACTTTTCTGAGCTCGGTTGCTCATTCTCTACCATTTTGTGCGCAATAAATTCTGGTAGAAAAGAGGCCGCAAAGGATGCATCACTAGCAGCCTTCGTTTGAGGCCAAACAAAGTGTGGATTTGTAAGGTAGATTCGGAGGTTCCTTTGACTTTTCCGAATTGGGACAGTGCTTGGCGCACCACAATGACGTATGTAGCCAATGAATCCACACTTCAAAGTGTGGAGACCCTGAATTGGGACACACCTGATTATTCTGAAATATGATCTAGAACATGGTAGAGATTTATAACATATAAGTACATTACATGTTGCATTTACTGACCATTGGACATCTTATGTTTACCCATGAGAAGGTCTGTTAACAGCAAATATTTTAGCATCGGCTCTTTCTGTAGATACATGTTACACATGGACTCCAGGGAGACAAGGGAACGTTAGAGACTTTATTGAACAGAACTCAAAGAATTATACTGATACTGGTCAGAAGAGGTAACGGGGTTGAAAAGGCCAGGAACGGAGAGGGAGTGAGTCCAATAGGAGTGTGGTTTAAGGTCCAACAAGGAGTGACTGAACTGGTGGAGTATATAAGGACCGGAGAGTCGATGGTGAACAGGTGTGGCAGGTTGACATGATTATGATGAGCGGATCTGAAACTGGTGTGGAGGATCAGGGAAGTGAGGAGTGAATGGAGGAGCGGCAGAACAGGGGAGTGCTGGAGGAGTGGCAGGACAGACTCTAACAATACAATACAGTAAAAACAGGCAAATTTCAGGTATAGTTGCAAATGGTGATTAATTATTTTGAAATAATTTGAAATTTGTGATTAGTTTGAAAGCTGTGGTTAATCTGATTAAAAATGTTAATAATTTGACAGCCCTAATAGTGTGGTGGTGCTTGATATACTGCTAGTGTAACTAGGATGGGTTAAATGCAAGAGAACAATTTTTCAGCTGTGATTAATAGAGTAGGCTATATATTACTATCAGTAACCTTCATGGATACATGTTGACAAACAACTTCAAATGAACGTCTGTCTTTTCCTGGTTGACTTTAGGCTATAACATCACTTGGTTTGGGTTAGTAATGAATTATGATTTGGGCTAGTGGAACAAACTGCCAGCGGAGATTAAACTTTCACCAAATGTAGACATTTTTAAATCCAGGTTAAAAACATTTTTTGCATGCGCCTATGCATGAATTCTGTACGGTAACGTTTTAACTCATCTTGCTTTTAATCATTTTAATGTAATTATTTTATTGTGATTCCTGTTATGTGTGACGGCCTTTTAATTTTTCTTAATATCTGTAATGCTTTTGTTTTATGTAAAGCAATTTGAATTGACCTGTACATGAAATGTGCTATACAAATAAACTGCCTTGCCTTGCCTAAATGATTCTCCTTTTACACTGAGAACAACACCATTGTCAATGCCATTTTTAGCCCTCACATTCATTTCCTCTTACAATCATTAAAGGTTGCATAATCTTTAAACACAATTATACTCTCTATATGCATGCACCGCATTGACACATTTTGGGGTGGACACAAAAGTTTTCACTCAAGTTAATCCTATTTGGCCCATCTTTATTTTATACTTATTACTTACCACAAGTTTAATGATGTAATTAATTTTTAGAGTTTATATATTTCTTATATTTGCAGTCTGTAAAGCAGTTGGTTTTACATTTAGTTTTGTGTTGAAGTTTTAAAATATTATTTGTTGGTTTTAAAAGATTTGTTCACCACCTGTAAATAAATCATCAGAAGGAAGAGTGTTCAAAAATCCACATTTTTAAAAGAAGGCAAGAACACCAGAGAGTGAGTAAAATTGACAATTCTTTGTTAAGCCAGTAATAAAAAGAGCAATACATATCTCTTAAGAGGAGGCCTGTTAGCTTAGCTTCTGGTCCACTAATACACGAAGTGACCCTTCGGTTCAGCCAAAAGACCCACCTACCTAAATTATCCTCCTCATTTATACTGATACAATGCATTGTGGCTATGTGCGTGCATGTGGTTTGCATTCATGTGAATGTGTATTTTGCAAGGTGGTCCTTCCTTCTTCCGGGTCCTCCTTTTGGAGTACGTCAGAGCTGAAAGGAAAGAAGATGCTTCGCTCTGCCCTGTTATCTGTCTGCCTTTCTGTGCTGACTCCCTTATACTTTTTCTCACAGTTTCACACAAAGGCTGCTCTTTTAATAATTTCTCTGAGTTACTGTGAATTCCATTCTGCTTGGAGTGAGAAATAGATATGTAAGGAGATACGACAATATTTACAACCACTCCCTACTGGACATCCAGAACATTTTCAAGGTCCCTGTTATTTTCTCAGTATTGAACTCAGTGACCCTGTATGAGTTTGTGTCCTGTTTGTGAATGCATTATCTGTAAGCTGTGAAGGAATAATAATAATTAAGCTGTTTTCACCTCAGCACCACTATATAATGTAGCTCTATTAATTAAAATCAGAGCCTAATGAATGTTACTAAAATCTAAGGATAAAATGTAAATGAATAAATGAATAAGAATGCTTAAATGAGTAAATGAATGAGAATGCTTATAAAATATTTGCAACAGTGTAAAAAAAAAGAAAGAAAATTAAGTTTTAATTTAAACAATTTCTGTTTTTTTTCTTTTTTCAAATATCAAAGTAATAATCTAACTCATTTGCATACTTTAATGTCACAATTCACCATGCCAACTGAATGTTCTAAGAATGTATGAAAATTCTGTCAGAGCAGTACAGAATTCCATTTCAGTTAGACATTTGGAGAGAAAGCACCTCTTTTGTTTCAGAGAGCTTTTTTTTACACGGTTTTGAAAATTAGTGACACTCATGGATTTTCCTAAAAGAAAAAACACCTTCCTGCATCAGCAGAGACTCAACAATCCCCTTGTTTTTGACAACAACGTAAGTATACAACTCCATCCTCCCTATTGTAGAGAAAAACTTATTTTAAATATAGGCAACATCCATAAGGGTTTGTACACTTTCAGGCATTTCATTTGTTCCCTTGAAACATAAAATTAAAACATAAAAACTGCTTGTTTTCCTTATTTTTCTAAACCTAACCAAAAAACAGTTATCCATTTTTCAATATGTGCTCAGAACAAAAAATGGAAAAAATGCATCACAAGCTCTTAGATTTGATTTTGAGTTTTTAAAAATATTAGACAAGTTTCAAACAAGTTTTTATGTATGTATCCATGTATGACAGTTGTCAAATGACTTCAACACAGTTTTGGACATGTGGGGGACATTTGCAGAGCAAAAATAATTTCCGGGTCACAGATCTTGTCTCAGATTAAGAAATAAAACTAAGTAAAATTTGTGGTGCTTATCAGTTTCTTCAGTTACTGTTCTGAGGACAAGTCAGAAATTAGATAATGAACCATTATCTCATTTTTATTTTGGTTTAGGAAATGAAAATTTGAAAAACAAGTGGTGTTTCTGTTTTTTTCTTTTTATTTCGAAAGGAAAAAAAAATTACTTCCTGGAAGTACACATCCATAAGACCACAAATTACAAGCACTAACATAAGCAGCCTCGAAATTTAGGAATAAAATAATATTTTTTTAGATTACGTTAAAGTAAGAAATTAATAAACTTAGTGCTATTCAGGGGTGGATTTAGGATTGAAGAAGATCTGGGGCTTAGCCCGCAGTGATGGATTTTTTTTTAGCAATTTTTTTTTTTTTTTTTTTTTTTTTTTTTTTTGTTTTTGTTTTTGTTTTTTTTTTTTAACAGATATGGCCTCTTTCAAGTTCTGACCACCCTAAAGTAGACAAAAAGCACTGGATCACACAAAATAATATGCTTCACAGAAGCAACATGACACTATAAATCAATATCACTCAGACTTGAAACTATTTGTTATAATTTTGTCCTGTTAAGTGTAATATGTAGGAACAGTATGATTAAATTTCACACATACACAGTCAAATTTATTCATACTGTTCCATTAAATAAAAGGCAAAATTTACAATAGTCACTTGAATAACAAGAAACTGAAAAAGGTAATAATAATAATAATAATAATAAAAAAAATTAAATTATTATTTAGTAAAATAACACATTGTTTTGGAATTGTGGTTGTTAAAAAAAAAACAACGGACAAGTTAGACCAGTTCCTTGATTAGCAGTGGAGCAAAATGCCTGTCAAGAGTTACAGAAAACACCTGATTGCAGTGATTGCCTCAAAGGTTTGTTCAACAAAAGCTTATGGGTCCCATCATGCTTGTTTGCTTGTTTTTTAAAAATATTTCTGATGAACCACAATTTGTTGATTTTCATTAAATTTACATAACCATAACTTGCTTAATTTTATAGCGATTTTCAAAAGGATTGGTTCGTTACAAATGTCAGAGATGTAGCTATGACAATGCATACTTATAACTAAAGATTCTTAGCAGATCTTTAACCATGGACTTTCATATGACAATAAACACACAAGGTATGTTAAATCAATATTTAGGCTACTTAGCATACAGAATGACAACATATATATATATATATATATGCATATATATAATTTGAATTATTACATGTTTAGTTTAAACATGCAATAATTGAAATTATTTTATTATATTAGTAATATTTATATTATCATATTTCCACACTTAGCTTAACTCTTCTACTCAGAATGAGTTAGAAAGATTTGTCCAGCTCTTTGACTCAACCTCTAGCACTACATGACAACACCTGGGTCCAACTGGACTCAAAGCAGTCTGATTATCACTTAATTATGACGTCCCATCTTGTTTGAATTCATGCTTGTGTTGTTCTTACTCTCAAATGTAAGTCGCTTTGGATAAACGCGTCTGCTAAATGACTGTAGAATAGAATATCACAATATAATACTTTATTTGCATTTTCTTCAATGTCTGTAAAGTCTTGGACATAAAAGTGACATTTATTTGGAAAACAAAATGATTTACACATAAACATATTATCATATGATCCAATATGATCTAGAACATGGTGGAGATTATTTATAACATATAGTGGAGATTAAACTTTCACCAAATGTAGACATTTTTAAATCCAGGTTAAAAACACTTCTTTTTGCATGCACCTATGCATGAATTCTGCACGGTAACATTTTAACTCATCTTGCTTTTAATCATTTTAATGTAATTTATTATTTTATTGTGATTCCTGTTATGTGTGGCGGCCTTTTACTGTTTCTTCATATCTGTAATGCTTTTGTTTTATGTAAAGCACTTTGAATTGACCTGTCAGCTTCAGAATTGATTTTAAGATTTTTTTATTGGTTTTTAAGTCTCTTAATGGTCTTAGCCCACCTTATTTATCTGATTTGCTTTTATCTTATGAGCCCACTAGACCCCTCAGGTCCTCTGGTACTGGCCTTTTAACTGTTCCCAGAGTAAAAACAAAAACCCACGGCAAGTCCTCCTTTTATTACTACGGCCCTCGTATGTGGAACAGCCTGCCTGAGGACGTGAGGGGAGCACCTAGTGTGGATATTTTTTAAAAACAGACTCAAGACCCACCTTTTTAGTTTAGCATTTTAATCATTTCTTTTATTATTACTATTGTATTTATTCATTTCTTTATTCTTAACACACAGGCTGTATTCAGCTTCTATTTATTTATCATTTATGTATTTGTCTTATCATTCTGATTCTCTTATTTCACGGGTTCTCTTATTTTATGGGTCTTAGCAATATTGCTATTACTTTTATATCCAGGGTTGGTTTTTAGATTGTTTTAAATTTGATTTTACAGTGTTTTATCTCAGTGTTTCCCCACACCACTAGACCCCAGAATTTATGACAGCGTTTCCTTGGTCCTTTTAACTTGCTTTTACCCTCTGTGATGTGTGTGTGTTTGATGGGAAGGGGTGGGGGGTGGGCTTGCTGCTATTGGGTTGGGGTTCTGGGGGATTTTACTCTCTGTAAAGCACCTTGAGTTGCTTTTTCCTTTTATGAAAGGTGCTATATAAATAAAGTTTGATTTGATTTGATTTGATTTGATTTGTACATGAAATGTGCTATACAAATAAACTGCCTTGCCTTGCCTAAATGATTCTCCTTTTACACTGAGACCAACACCATTGTAAATGCCATTTTTAGCCTTCACATTCATTTCCTCTCACAATCACCAGAGGTTGCATAATCTTTAAACACAATTATACTCTCTATATGCATGCACCGCATTGACACATTTTGGGGTGGACACAAAAGTTTTCAGTCAAGTTAATCCTATTTGGCCCATCTTTATTTTATACTTATTACTTACCACATGTTGTCTGTTTTTTTTTTTTTTTTTCTTTTTTCAAATATCAAAGTAATAATCTAACTCATTTGCATACTTTAATGTCACAATTCACCATGCCAACTGAATGTTCTAAGAATGTATGAAAATTCTGTCAGAGCAGTACAGAATTCCATTTCAGTTAGACATTTGGAGAGAAAGCACCTCTTTTGTTTCAGAGAGCGTTTTTTACACGGTTTTGAAAATTAGTGACACTCATGGATTTTCCTAAAAGAAAAAACACCTTCCTGCATCAGCAGAGAGTCAACAATCCCCTTGTTTTTGACAACAACGTAAGTATACAACTCCATCCTCCCTATTGTAGAGAAAAACTTATTTTAAATATAGGCAACATCCATAAGGGTTTGTACACTTTCAGGCATTTCATTTGTTCCCTTGAAACATAAAATTAAAACATAAAAACTGCTTGTTTTCCTTATTTTTCTAAACCTAACCAAAAAACGGTTATCCATTTTTCAATATGTGCTCAGAACAAAAAATGGAAAAAATGCATCACAAGCTCTTAGATTTGATTTTGAGTTTTTAAAAATATTAGACAAGTTTCAAACAAGTTTTTATGTATGTATCCATGTATGACAGTTGTCAAATGACTTCAACACAATTTTGGACATGTGGGGGACATTTGCAGAGCAAAAATAATTTCCGGGTCACAGATCTTGTCTCAGATTAAGAAATAAAACTAAGTAAAATTTGTGGTGCTTATCAGTTTCTTCAGTTATTGTTCTGAGGACAAGTCAGAAATTAGATAATGAACCATTATCTCATTTTTATTTTGGTTTAGGAAATGAAAATTTGAAAAACAAGTGGTGTTTCTGTTTTTTTCTTTTTATTTCGAAAGGAAAAAAAAATTACTTCCTGGAAGTACACATCCATAAGACCACAAATTACAAGCACTAACATAAGCAGTCTCGAAATTTAGGAATAAAATAATATTTTTTTAGATTAGGTTAAAGTAAGAAATTAATAAACTTAGTGCTATTCAGGGGTGGATTTAGGATTGAAGAAGATCTGGGGCTTAGCCCGCAGTGATGGATTTTTTTTTAGCAATTTTTGTGTTTTTGTTTTTTTTTTTTTTGTTTTGTTTTTTTTTGTTTTTTTTAACAGATATGGCCTCTTAACTTTCAAGTTCTGACCACCCTAAAGCAGACAAATAGCACTGGATCACACAAAATAATATGCTTTACAGAAGCAACATGACACTATAAATCAATATCACTCAGACTTGAAACTATTTGTTATAATTTTGTCCTGTTAAGTGTAATATATTGGAACAGTTTGAATTATATATATATATGTAATTTTTATTCATTTATTCATATCGTTCCATTAAATAAAAGGCAAAATTCACAATAGTCACTTGAATAACAAGAAACTGAAAAAGGTAATAATAATAATAAAAAAAAATTAAATTATTATTTAGTAAAATAACACATTGCTTTGGAATTGTGGTTGTTAAAAAAAAACGGACAAATTAGACCAGTTCGTTGATTAGCAGTGGAGCAAAATGCCTGTCAAGAGTTACAGAAAACACCTGATTGCAGTGATTGCGTCAAAGGTTTGTTCAACAAAATATTAGCTTATGGGTCCCATCATGCTTCTTTGCTTGTTTTTTAAAAATATTTCTGATGAACCACAATTCACTGCTTTTCATTAAATTTAAATGACCATAACTTGCTCAATTTTATAGCGATTTTTTAAAAGGTTTGGTTCGTTACAAATGCCAGAGATGTAGCTATGACAATGCATACCTATAACTAAAGATTCTTAGCAGATCTTTAACTATGGACTTTCATATGACAAAAAACTGATAGGTGCAGTGAATATACACACACACAAGGTATGTTAAATCAATATTTAGGCTACTCAGCATACAGAATGACAACATATATATATATATATATATATATATATATATATATATATATACACACACACACATATATATATATACATACATGCATATATATAATTTAAATTATTACATGTTTAGTTTAAACATGTAATAATTAAAATTATTTTATTATATTAGTAATATTTATATTATCATAACACATTATAATACTTTATTTGCATTCTCTCCAATGTCTGTAAAATCTTGGACATAAAAGTGACATTTATTTGGAAAACATAATGATTTACACATAAACACCCAGGAATGCAGATTGTTGAAATCCCCACCCTGTACAGAGAACTACACTATTATGGAGATATTCACATGGAGATATATACACAAACAACCTAAAAAACATGGCTTGGCTAAAACCCTTTGAACAGGACTGTTTTGTTGAGCTTCTGGTGCATGTTGTCTCTCTGTAAGCTAAGTGGAGTCATCTTGGCAATGTGGTGAAGCTTTAGCTTAAAAGACACACAACAAATGTCAGTAGCATATGGTGGTAACTATCTACGCCATACTGTGTGCAGCTGATTTGCTCCTCCAGCAAAAAACATCCTCCAACCCGATCCTCTTCTGGGCTGGGGGGCTGCCTCTGGCAGTTTTTGATTTGGTTATTATTTAATAACTCTTAATCACTGGCAGCCCTGTTTTTCTGTAAAAGTCGGAGGAAATTTGCTGTTGTGTTTATGTACAAATGTAGCAGTCTGGTGATAGTGTGGATTGAAGGGTCGTTGCCTTTTGTCGGTGGTGTTTTTGTCTCTTTCTTATTTCTGCTTTCCCTTTTGCTTCTTTTTGCTGTCTTCCTTCTTTTTCTGTCCCCTTGGGTCAGGTCCAGCAAGATTACATAGATTGTTAATTATGATTTAATTGGATATTACTGTATTAATTGCATAGAATGTTAATGTCTTATATTCAAGTCCATCAACTGGTATTAATATTAATATAGCTTATGTAATTATTTTCAACTAAACTAACATGTTTTACAGGAACCGGAGACTAAAAGCAGATCGATTGTCTCAGAAATGAAGGCCAGAAGGCTGGAAATTAAGAAAGCTGAACAGGCTCAAAGGGCTGCACAAAATCAACGTGCAGAGAGAATGTGCGCTGCACAAACCACCCGCGAGCACGCTGTTATGCAAAGACTGGGCCTTTGCATCGAGTTGGATGAGGAAGACCCCTTCTTTGAAATGAAGCTGCATATGGGGAATAAGATCAAGTCATTAGCCGATACGTTGGCTAGATTTCAAGCCCAAGACAGAGAACGAAACTCAGACCCATCCATTCACTCTGTGGACACTGCTAAGTTGAAAATCACAGACCAGATTCCCTTTACCCCTTGTCCCCCTCCTCCGAAACTAACAAAGAAAAGATCTCGTCTCCCAGTTTACGAGTTTGGAACAGGTAAGTTCACAGTTTTTAGTCCGTCCTTCACCAGACATTTTTTGACATGTGATGCAGTTTTAGGTGTGAAAACAGCAGCAACATTGAACTATCACTAACCTAAGTATTTTGTTATTTACAGGACCAAACAAGAAAGTAGCTGGATACACACTCCAGTCACCTTCAGTTAAAATGGATCAGATTCTGGAAAATATGAAGGAATTCATGCCTGTCCAGGCTCCACCTCCGAGAGCTCCTACTCCTTCAAGGAAGATAGCCCTGGTGCCCACACCTCCAACTAAACCTGCCCCTTCCAAGAAAAGAGCACCTCGCCGTGGGACAACCATCCATTCCCCTAAGGTTGAAAGCGAAGTGGTGAAGAAAGACAGTCAGCCAGTTACCATTAAGAGAGACAGCCTTTCCCTTTGCATCAAGCAGCTCAGTTCAGATGACTGGTAAGTAAAAACACACTCATTATAAAAATAACCCAACGAAAACTAAAATCAATTAGTCTCAGTACCAGTGTAAGCAATCTAACAATGTATTTTTTATCATAAAACACAGGGAGGAGAAATTTCAAGGCATGAAAAGTGTTAGAGATCTGGCACAGAACCATCCGGACCTGCTGAAGACCAAACTGCACAATGTTTGTCTTCTCCTTATAGAAGAGGTATGCAAACATTTGTTTTTGTTGTAATTGATTATTTGTCTTTTTGTACATGCATTTGCTTTATCTCAGTTGGTAATGCTAGTATTGACTAATGTTCTTTTTTCTCCTCCAGGTTAAAAACCTGCGCTCTACTGTGGCCTGTTCTGCAATTGACACCATAGCAGATCTCCACTTTCACCTGGGGAAGCTCATGGACCCTGAGGCAGAGGGGACAGGCCGGGCCCTGCTGCTGAAATTTGCCCAGACCAGCAACAGCTTCATTCACCAGCAGGTTGACCTCGCCCTGGATTCACTGGTAGAGGGCTGCAGCCCAGCCAGAGTTATTACTGCTCTACTAAACACTGGTTTGAGGTAAGAGAAAAAAAAAAACACACACAATTTGTTTAAAAAATATATACTCAACATCTTTTAAAGTAAATAATATCAAGGACTTGAACAATCTATCTAACCATTATCCATTGTTGTCTTTTTACAGTCATCTTTGTAACGCAGTTAGGAGGAGCATGGCACAGCACCTCCATCAACTACGAAATAAAATTGGAGAAGAAAATATCATGACAGCAGGGAAGACCTTTGTTGAACGTTTCATCACTGCTGTCAGTAAGATCTCCCTGGATGGTAACCCAGATGTCCGGCGCCATGGAAAGATTATGCTCTGCAGTCTGTCCCGTCAGGATGGATTCCTGGCCCTGTGGAACAGCGTTGTTCCAGATAAAGACAGGAATCCTCTCAACAAGATCTTGGGGATGATGAAACAGTAGACCAACACACTTCTCTTTATCCTAAATTTACGCAATCCGGTCTACTGACTCATTTTCCACAAGCTATCCTTTATCGCCGAGATCTCGTGCACGTCTTCACCAGCTTTTTAATTTAGTTGCACCCACAAAAAATTTAGCTGCGCCCTGACCTTTACAGCGTCGCTCTCAGCAGCTCATTTTAATACATTTTAAGGACTGCCTTTTGATCATTAAGCAAAGACATGGTTGGTTATTTGAGTTATTGCGAAAAGTGAGGTTTATAAAAATGTTTCTTTTTGAAGCATGAATGATAAGTAGAAAAAAAATTCTAGCTTCACTGAACTGAATGAACCTAAACATTTCAAACTTTGAAATGGATCATGAGGTTGTGGAGCCTCTGGCAAATGTCCCTCCTCTGGATTAGGGGTGGGCAATATCGGCCAAAAATGAAATCGCAATATTTTTCTAAAATAGCTCAATAACGATATCATAGACAAGGCAAAGCAAATTTATTTGTATAGCACATTTCATGTACAAGACAATTCAGAGTGCTTTACATAAAACATTTCAGCAGGGGGCAGAAAGCAATACAAGTGCATTAAAAAAAACAAAGATTAAAAGAAATGCAATTAATGAAATAAAAACAGAACGAAGATGCTGAAATAAAATAGATAAAATGCAAGAAATAAAATTCCAGTGTGGGGAAAGACAATATTAAAACATGATTCTAGCTTAAAAGAACCAGATGTAGATTTTGACTTCTAAATAAAAACTAGTGAAATGCAGCAGAGAACAGGTGGGTCTTTAACTTGGATTTAAATAAACTGAGGGTTTCAGCTGATATGAGGCTGTCTGGGAGTTTGTTCCAGACATGTGGAGCATAGAAGCTGAATTCAGCTTCTCCATGTCTGGTTCTGACTCTGGGGACTGATAAGAAACTGGATCCAGATGACCAGAAGGTTCTGGTAGGTTCATACTGGGTCAAGAGGTCACTGATGTATTTTGGTCCTAAACCATTTAGAGTTTTATAGACCAGCAGCAGAACTTTAAAATCTATCCTCTGACGAACAGGGAGCCAGTGTAAAGACCTCAGAGCTGGACTGATGTGGTCCACTTTGTTGGTCTTATTGAGGACTCAAGCAGCAGAGTTGTGAATGAGCTGCAGGTGTGTAATTGATTTTTTAGGTAGAACCTGTAAAAACACTGTTACAATAATCAAGCTGACTAAAGATGAAAGCATGGACTAGTTTTTCCAGGTCAGATGTTTTACCCTTGATATATTCTTAAGGTTATAGTAGACTGACTTTGTGGTGGTTTTTAGCTGTATAAACTGAAGCTGTGTGGTTGTTACACTTGGACTCCAGGAAGACAAGAGGATGTTCAACAGATTTATTCACAGAACGGAATATGGCAGATACACATACAATTACCGACAGTGACGTGAGGACTCTGGAGACGGAACGGGAGTGAGTCCTTAAGGTGTGTGGATTAAGGTCCGACAAGGAGTGACTGAATTGGTGGAGTATATAAAGGACTGGGGAACAAAGGAAGACAGGTGTGGCAGGTTGACTAGATTACTGATGAGCGGATGAGGAACAGGTGTGGAGGATGAGGGACGTGAGGAGTGAATGGAGGAGTGGCAGGACAGGGGAGTGCTGGAGTGACAGGACAGACTGTAACAGTGGTGGCCTTTAATCATTTCTCTTTTGCTCCAAATACAATCACCTCAGGGGCAATATTGATGTCTTTGGCCAAACAAGAAGTAACAGCCTAGGTAAAAGTTAAACTTTGACATACAGAATATCAAAGTTTAGTTTCTATAGTTTGGTGTCCTGTATATCAAAGTTTAATTTCTATAGTGTTGTTCCATGAAAAGATATAATGAAATATTTGCAAAAATGCGAGAGGTGTACTCACTTCTGTGAGATACTATACCTGATCCATATGAGAGCTTGTTTAGGTTGTTTGTCTTGATGACCCTTTAATAATTTGACTCAAGTGTATTGCAGCAGTTAAACTTGTAAAATATACAGGACAGTGACTCAACAGGTCCACAGTTGGTGATCCCTGGGCCAGAAAAATATTAGTACTTTTTCAAGAGGCTAAGTAGTAATTAGACAGCGTCCCTTCCCCCCTGGAGAGTTTCTCGTATGTTGCCAGTCTGTGAGAGGACGGAGAACATAGCGCTAGCAAACATCACATTGATGAGTGAAGATGATTCACATACAGTAAGTTGCTATGCTTTGCAATGCTAGTGCTAATTTTACCCTCTAATTTATGTTAGCATAAAATAGAGTGTAAACAAAGCTACATTAATCAACAAATGCCAATGTTTTCCCTTAGTCTCACTTAATAAGTTACTTTGATAGTAATTTCATAAGTTTATAAGGACAAACACACTATTCCCTTGGCCAAAACATCATTGCATTTGTTGTTGTAAACAACTTTGTTGTTTACAGTGGGTCTGGTCCCAGTTTAAAGTGATCATGTCAAAGTTGGCCGTTTATGGAAACTCATCAGTAAATGTCTCATTCTTCTTCTGAACAGTGGAGTGGAGCCAATCTGATGAGTTAACATTATTTTATTACAAAAGTAGTAATGACTAACCTCTCCAGGTGTATTTTAAGGTGGATGAAGGTGGAAGTGGTGGAGCCAGCCACAGACATTGCGGTTTACTGGTCTTATACTGGTCACTCTTTATTATGTTTTTGGTACCCAAAAGTTACAGCGGTGCAGCTGCGTTCACCCGTGTTGTTTGTCAGTGTTTTGATTGAGTGCGCGTGCATTGCAGACATGTCTGTCTATGTGATGTTACTTTATAGAAAAATGACAGGAGATAACACAGCCAGTAGATAGGAGATCACACAAGAGTTTAGTCTTTAGACCCCCCAAAAATAGCTTGATTTGTCGCTACTCTAGCTTTAACAAAGAATCACTATGAGCGTTGCTATATGGGTCAAAATATAGTGACAGAGCTGCAAAGTTGGCAGCATTGGGGTGTAATGGTGACAGGTATACTTTTGGTATTTGCCCGGATTCATCATTGGAAGCATTAGAAGTGTGCCGTCTTTAGGAACATATGAATCACAGTTTTTTTTGTTTAAAGCCAAAATCAACATTCTATATATTGTACAACCACACTCTGCTTTGCTCTCCCATGTTTCCTGGTTCACTTGATTAGCTGAGCTCAACAGAGCAACACTGTGCTGTGTTAAACATGTCATTGGCCTGGAAACATGTGATCATGTGATATCACGATATTACATTTTCTACCGGTGTGAAAAACTATACCGGTATTACCGCGAACAATATGATATCACCCATCCCTACTCTGGAGTTATATTTAATCTTTTCCATGACAATTTTGTCCTTGCAGTGGTCAAAACGCAGTCAACTTGTTTTTACAAGTTTCACAATTAATTGTGTTCACATTTTACAATTAATTCCAGTTTCCGCCATTCTTGTCAGTGTCCTTCGCCGGACCGGATGTCTAATATGCATCACACCTGCACTTTTCCCACTCTCTTTTTTAAAATTATCCTGCGTGTCTGCTCTAGAGGATCTCTGGTCGTCTCCGCGTTTGAGCTGCAGCGGCATCCTCCCTCTCCTCTCATGTTGCTCCGTGAATTATGGATGTTGGTGATCAGCTGATAGGCTTTTCTCTTTTGTTGTGTGTGTTTATGGTTCAGCAGAGAAGGAGGAAACTAGCGGTTCATGATTCACATAACACAGTAGCTGACTCAAACGTTGCTGCTCAGGTCGCTTTGTGCCATATGATTCCCTTTCTTCTTCCTCCTCTCCTGTTGCTCCTTGAATCATGACAGGACTATCGGTGATCAGCTGATTGGCTTTTCTGCCCCAGTGCATCTCGTTATTGTTGTTTATTGTTTAGCCCGTGTTGAAGCAATAGAAACTAGCAGGATGTTGAAGCAAAATAGCAGGCTGTTTCAATTAGAGAGCCCTTTGTTTGCATCAATTTTATATTATTTTCATTATTAGCTTAGGTTTGCTGGTGACAGCTGTAAAATCTGCTGGTCATGATACAGCAGATGGATCAGGTTCAGATATCAAGCAAGTGTCTTCTCTAAATCATTGGTGCTGTGCAGATGTTGGATAGACAGGTTCACCTTTTAGGAGCCATTCATGAGGTGAAGTTAAATTACAAACAAGTTCTGAAATATAAATCAGAGCAGGACCTTCTCCAACCAGGTGGTTGACTGGTCATAGAAAGGATTTAGAAGCAGGAGTGGGTCTAGAAATGTTTTGATGAGGCCTAGATTGTCATAAATAATTAGCTGATTATTACAGCTTAAGTGGTCATCAGATGTTAAATTTTCAAAAACAAACAACCAATGATATTTTTCAGTGTTGATGTAGAACAACATGCGGAAGTGCATTACTGCTGTTACAGTCGTGGCAAAAAAGGTCCTAGCCGAGGATCATAAATATTAAACATCTTCAATATTTACGACCCGTTATCTTCATATGTATGAGGAAAGCCAATGACTCATGAATTGTGATTGTGTGGATGGTGACGCGGAATGTAGCTAATCAGAGAGCAAGCTGGGAACAAGGAAGGATATAAAGTCCATGTTCACGATGTCTCCGGTCTTATTTTTTTCGGTTCTGACTTTTTCTGATAACAATAGTCCTAAGACCAACATATGTTAGATGATGTTTGGTCACATGAGATGTCTGGCTCGGAGGACTAGATTGTAGATCCATTGCGGGGCAGCATCATTATGTGTGTGTTGTTCTGTGATTAACTTATCGGGGCACACCACACATGGTATGATCAAAACTGTTAAATGCCTTATTTTTTTATCTTCACGTGTGAGGTCTCGACCTGATAAAAAAAATCTTATAAGCCCCCACGATTTCCGGTGATAGTTCTCCGTCTTCTGCGTCAAGCGACAGATAGCTAAGCTCCCTGAAAACGGATCAAATTACGTGCGTAACCGACGCAGAAGACGGATGAATCTGTCCGTCCATCTGCGTATCCGTTTTCAGCATCTAGCATTAGGTTTTCTTTGTATGTGTTTCTGGTACTTTGTTTATTCTGATAAATTTGTTTTTTATTTTATTTTACTTTTATTTTTTGTTGTTTGGGGTATTTTTTAGGAACTCCTGATGATTGTCAGCTTTATCTGTACAAGTGTAGTAGTTGATTTAATGTTGTTAGGTTGGATTCAGGGGTTGTTCTGATTTGGTTGTTCTGTTACTTGATTGTTTTTTATTTTATTTATTTATTTTATTTTGTTGTGTTTTATTTATTTTTTTGTTGTTTTGGTTATTTTTTAGGAACTCCTGATGATTGTCAGCTTAGTTTACCAGTAAAAGCTGTTGGAAAATCTCTGTTGTGTTTCTGTACAGGTGTAGTAGTTGCTTGTCTGGTGTAAGGTTGGATTGAGGGGACGTTGCCCTCTATCTACTGTGTCTTTGTCTCCTTTTTTAAGATTTTAGGACAAATCAGATTATCAAGAGGAGCCTTCTACCCATAAATCTCCTCTTGACAAAGCAAATTTGTTCTGTACAAAACGGCAGTGTGTTTTCCCAAGTGCTACCTTGTTTACTCATCATTCACTGCACTACTTAAACACTTTTCCTCTCTGCCAGATTTGGTTGTTCTGATACATGTTTGTTTTTTATTTTATTTATTTATTTTATTTCGTTGTGTTTTATTGTTTTGGTTAATTTTTAGGAACTCCCGATGATTGTCAGCTTAGTTTACCTGTAAAAGCTGTTGGAAAATCTCTGTTGTTTCTGTACAGGTGTAGTAGTTGATTTAATGTTGTTAGGTTGGATTAAGGGGTTGTTCTGATTTGATTGTTCTGATACTTGATTGTTTTTTATTTTATTTATTTATTTTATTTTGTTGTGTTTTATTTATTTTTTTGTTGTTTTGGTTATTTTTTAGGAACTCCCGATGATTGTCAGCTTAGTTTACCTGTAAAAGCTGTTAGAAAATCTCTGTTGTTTCTGTAAAGGTGTAGTAGTTGCTTGTCTGGTGTAAGGTTGAATTGAGAGGACATTGTCCTCTATCTACTGTGTCTTTGTATCCTTTTTTTAAGGTTTAAAGAAAAATCAGATGATCAAGAGGAGCCTTCTACCTATAAAGCTCCTCTTGGCAGAGCAAATTTGTTCAGTACAACAAAGCAGTCAGACAATCATTCTGCCTGCTACCATGCTGGACAAGACAAGTAGAAAAATGAAAAATTATGTTTACATTACAGTTATGTTTCCTGCTCTGCCCTGCTTGTGCTGATCAGTATGTTTCAATCCACCTGTGTTTTCCCAAGTGCTACCTTGTTTCTCCAGTCTCTCGCTCTCTGCCAGATTATCAGCAGCCTCTTGCCAGGTTGAAGTTCAGCGTTCTGTTTATGGATGTCTCAAGTTGCCTACCTGTTAATGTCCCTGGATTACTCTTCTTGCCTTGCCCATGTTGGATCTCTCTTGCTGCCTTGGACATCTGGATACGGACTCGCGCTTTGTTTTTGGACCACCGAGCCTTGCCTTTCGTTTGCCTGCCTGCCTGTCTTTCGACCATTTGCCTGTTCCTTGACCTTGTCCCTGGACTCTTTTTCAGCTCTCCTCTTCCCCCAAGATCAGACCGCTACTTCAAGCCATCAACTCACGATCATCCTCCTTGGTAATAAACCTGTTTCCTTTTAAACTACTCTTGTGTGTGGTTTCCAAAGTTTTTAGTTACAGTATAATCTGGTCACCATGGACCCATCGACCAAACTGGAGTGGCACTCGTGTGGAGAAATCCATAAACAAATTGGAGTCAAACATGCAGGAGATGATGACTATGTTAGCAAACCTCTCCACAGCTACAGCTTCACAGGATGCCCCTTCCAACCCCCTGGATCCTCTTCTCCTCGCCATGTCTTGTCAATCCAAGAACCACACCTGATTCCTCCTGACATGTTCACAGGTGAGCAGAGTCAATATCGACTTTTCATTATACAACGTGAAATACACTTTGAATTGCAGCCCTTCTCTCCTTCCCTACTGAACGGGCTAGGATCGCCTATATGATTTCATTGCTTTCCGGTAAAGCCAAGTTGTGGTACCTTCCCCCCAAGGATCGATTATACTCCCTGTCCGGGCCTGAGACCCATATAATGAAAAATTACATAAACGATGCACTCAAGAAAAAAATGATACGTCCCTCATCATCCCATGCTGTAACAGGGTTTTTCTTTGTAGACAAGAAAGATTGGACCCTAAGACCTTGCATTGACAACAGAGGGCTAAATAACGTAACCATAAAGAACCGTTACCCTCATTCCCTCATGAACATGGCTTTTGATCTCATCCAGGGAGCCACCATTTTACAGAGCAGGGACTAAGAACACTAAGCCAGATGCTCTCTCAAGACTCCAGGAGATCTCAGAAGAAGGGAAGATGGAAGAAAGGAGGGACTACGTCTTGCCCCAATTCATGTGGCTGGGGGTCACCAGACTTGGTTTGGAGAGGGAGATCAAAGAAGCCCACCAGCAACATCCAGTTCCTGATGACCGTCCCAAAGATCGCCTCTTTATCCCAGATCACCTAGTCTCAGAGGTACTGTTACTCTGCCATGTGACTTCCTCTTCAAGTCGAGAACCACAAGTTGGCCCCCGGTTCCATCGGCTCTTTTCCAATCGTTAATTTGGTGAACCCCATGGCAGTGTGCCTTTACCTGCCTAGAAACCTAAGGGTCTGTCCCGGGTCAAGCCTGTGTCCACGTCATGCTGCCTGGCCGAAATCCTGGCTGCAGGGATTTTAATAAGAAGTTACTACCAACCCATGTGTCCAAGGCCTCAGTGTGGCAACTCTATATAAAATCTGCTAAGACGCTTGGTATGTGTAAAAATGGTTTTCTATAGAATAGGGACATTCTTCTAATGATCAGTAATCTAACAAACACCATTGATAATTAAAATATAACACTTGGGTTATACGTGTCTTTTCAGGGGAACATGCAATTTGTAAATCAAGCTTCAAAGCACTGTGGAACCAGCTTCTCACAGATCTCTACTGGCTGTGCCAACAGAATAACAACCAGCTCCTATGAAGCGCAAACCTTCCAGGGAAAAGAAGTTAAAAAAAAACAACAGGATCATCATAGTATAAGTCTTGTAAATATTGAAATTTTTATAGTATAAGTCTTGTAAATATTGAAATTTTTATACTGTTTTTCATTTTTTTTTGCTACCTTAAGAAGCACAACTGCTAAATGACTGTACCGCTGCAACACCTAAATTTCCCAGCTTGGGATGAATAAAGTACTTCTATTCTATTCTATTCTATTCTATCTTGACTTTGTGTAAAAAGAGAGGGCTGTATAGAATAAGCAGACCGCTGCCTGCAGAAAGACCTGCATGGACTCTCAGTTGTCATTTAGTCCCTCCCCATCAGCGAGCAAGAAGATCAAGATGTACTACAACTTTGATATTGCACAGCAGGTATTTATCACACATCACCGATTGTTTCCCTTCATTTATTTATAAAACTAGTATAAAAATAACACATAGATTTCTAGATTGGAGGAATTAAAAATGGCCATGTGAAGAACTAGAGGTGTAATTTCATCTTGAGGATAGCATGACGTCACACACTGTCTCACTGTGTTAATCTCTAGCCCTATGTTTACCAGCTTGTCCGGTCGGACGTTCACGTTGCACGTTTATGTGAATTGCCGCCTCCTCCCTTCTCTCGGAGCCCTCGGTCTTCCCTCCACTTCAGCCAGCAATCAAGGACACTTCGTATTTTCAAATCAAAATGGCAGAGAGCAGAACAAAACATTGACCAGAAGACGACCAGGAACTGACATTACCAAGAAGAGAAAAAAAAAACAGTTGGCGAAGAAGTTGTTGGATAGAGAAAGGGACCGGATTAACATTGGCCTTGTATTTTAAGAGGAAAGCACTGCGAGAGCTAAAGAAGCTACAATTTGACTTGAAACTAACTCTTCTGCTGTAAGTTATTTCAACATGTTTTACAAAATAATGAGTTTGTTTTGCTCAGCGTGTTTGCACTTTTGTTCGTGAACAAGGTGAGTGGGGGGAAGAGGTAGAGGGAGCTGTGGCTCATTACACACTTTGTTTTGGTCTACAGGCAGCGCACACCAGCAAACTTTGTGGTGAAATTTCATTTCATGTTATCTAATCTTTTTCTTCCGTCTGTCTTCTTCAGATGCACTTTCCCTCAAATCCTCTTTACCCTGGACCAATATACACACAAGCTTCAGTACACGCTTAGTATCTACTTTCTGATTGCTGGTCACACCAAATTTACCCCTGACTTTGGTTTTAAAATGGTCAAACGACCAGGGTTAACACTTTGGTACATCACCAAGGTTATTTCTTGTTATTTATTGTAAAAATATTTTTTTATAGTCAAGGATATGCATGGAAACTAACTCATTTCCATTGTGGTCCTTTCTCTTAACAGGCAGTGGAAAATAATTTTCCTGAGAGTCGCCTCAACATCCCACAGCTGGTTGGAACGGCAGATGGCAGGGTGATAATGAGGACTGATTGCCATTTGCACCGAAAGTCCTTACTACCATAAACTCCCACAGATCAAGAGTTATCAGCATTTCAGGTATTTATATTCAGACTCAATGTATGTGTATATAAAGCAACGATTTGGGCAAGGTTGTATTCTCTGAGAAAACAGTGAGCAATGTTTTTAATAACCTGTTGTGTGCTTATATTCTGTCACAGCTTTGATGCCAGCAGACCTGGAATGGTGCTTGCTAGATCTCACAGGCTCCATTTCCATTGTGTGTGTGTGTGCGTGTGTATATATATATATATGTATATATATATATATACATATATACATATATATATATATATACATATATACATATATATATATATATACATATATACATATATATATATTGGTGCTGGGCACGTTAACACGTTAATCACGTTAATCACATGTTAACGCAACACTTAATTAACTCCGTTAATTTTTTTAATCGCGCGTTAATTTTTTTTTTTTTTTGCTGGCCGCTGGCTTTGATGACAGAAACATGGCGTCCATGTCTCCCTTCCCTGCCGCAGCGGTGCGTCTGACGTAATCAGGAAAGAGCGGGTTTATTAAAATAAAGAGATGTTTTCTGTCTGGAACAGGAAGAAGAAAAAAAGAACCGACGTTTCTCTTTGTCGAAATACATGCAAATGGACAGAACATCGTAATTTTTGGACGGGAAACTTTTTTATTATTATTTTTTTTAATAAATGCGGTTTTAATTTAAAATGTTTAATTAATGAGCAAGAACTGACCTTAACCTTGAAAGAAGATGAAGGAAAAATGTAATTTTAATAGATAAGTTTGCCTACCAGAAAACCTAGAACAGATTATAGAATCTAAGTGTGGGAGATAGAAGGAGATCACTGATAGAAAATCTGCAGCCACATTTATTTTAGCTTTTGCATGGCTTTCCTAATACTACTCTTCAGTCTATACCTTTTTGATCATGTTATTGTGGGTACAGGCAGTAACATACCTTGAAAGGCATTCACTGGAAGGCATTAAAGCTGTGACATAATCATCCAAATATGTCCGTGCTAACCTAGAGTACAATTGGCACTTACTGGGCCTTTACCCAAGGTCTCATTTTCTTTCATGTGAAAGCTTTACTGGGTGCTGCTGGTCCAAAGTCAAAATGAAACCTACAGCCTCCATCCTGTAAAGTAGTGGGATGCCAAACATCCTCTGATTTACAGCTCGGGGCACACGCTATACTTTCACTCCTATGGGCTGTAAAAGCCAAATGAAAGTGCAATGGCCAGATCCCAGTTGTTATATCAACCTACATTCTTTCCAGAAGAGTTGAGTGGCTGCATGACCCGAGTACAACCACATGCTGAAAAGAGGAAAACCTACCAAGCCCCAACAGAAGGCTTGTGAAGGCCAGGTGGGTAAAAAGGTCTGATGAAATTAGCTGCTGAGCTTCTCCTGCATCCTACACAGAGCTGTCAGTAGCATGCTCTCAGAACTGCTTCACAGCATTTGTTCCACAGTACTGTCTGGCCTCAAAATCTGTTGTATATGAATCAGATTAATCCATTGTCTGATTATTAAACAAAATCTTTTTTTTTTAAAGTCTCCTTTGCAGGCTTTGTAACTCTCCTTTAGGTTTTTTCATTGATGTGAATTCATAGACCAGATTGATGATTAAAACAATTTGAAAACAAATCAGTTGTAAGAATAATGTATTCACAATTCACCCTACGAAAGACATTGGTGTCCTTAACAAATGTAATGGCAATCCATTATCAAATGACAGGCTTTCCACTGAGCACTAATGTACTGGCCTGGCAGGCAACCTCTATGAGTAATGCTGTGTAACATGGTTAAAAGTCTTTGAACTGGGGAGAAAACATTAGACAGGAACAGGCAATAAAAAAGTAGAAAGAGGATGCTCCTGTTAAGTTTATGCTTTGAAGTTATGAATATTTTGACCAGTGTGAGCAGGCCACTGCTGAGGATGCCTCCAGGACCCTCAGCTGCATCTTACCCCACCCACTCCTCTCAGGATTAATTTTGCTATGATTTAGCGTCGTTTCTCACTGGCCTCTGGAATGCGACGAATGACGGATCTATTTTCCTACATTGTTTCACCTGCTTTAAATGGAACCACATGCTGCACAAGACCGCCTCTCCTTTGTCTGTAATTGAAAGCGCATGCACTGCAAAGAGCCGACACAACCGCAAGGGTTCCCCTCCTTTTCCCCTACCCCGCCTCCTCACGCCCCTCTCTTCAGGTCTGGGGTGTCACATTTTTGGTCTAGGCCAAGCAGGAGGCCACAGAGTAGAAGCTAAGATCAGTTACTGAATAACTGACCTGGCATTACATGTCAAATTCAGTTCAATGGAACGACTGTATTATGTGTCCTGCAAGTTTTGCAAGCCCTCAAACATAAACATAAGTGACAGTCAAGAGTTTGCAAAGGAAGAAAGCCTTGACATTTCATCTGTCATACTTATAGAACACAGACTGTACAGTACTTTTCATTCGCTATGGTCTGTGATGTCTGGACGGGACACGCCGTGGACGCTGAACAAAAAGATCAGCATTTCTTACATCACTGCTTTGAATGAGACTAAGATTGCATAACAGAAGAAAGTAAAATATATATATATATATATATATATATATAAATACATATGCATATATACATATATATGTTTGTATACACATAACGTCTCTCTGTGATCCTCTATATTAAACAAAATGTATGTTAGTTTTTTTATTTATTTTTTTTAGAAATTTAAAAGCTCTAGATATAAAGTGTATTTAACTAAAGTATATTTCTGTTTCTTTTAGCACTTTACCCATGGCAGTGTTTATCCATATACTCCCTCTTTGAAATTTGAACTGATTCCCTTCAAAACACATTATGATTATTACCTCTGGACTTTAACTTATTGCAGAATCTGATTTTATTTATTTTTTTTTTTTTAAATTTCACATCACTTTAAAACTCACTTAAAGACGTAAGGCTGTGTATGGTATACTTGCTCTGTTATTCAAGTTTCTGATGCAAAAAAGTCAAACCTCACACATACTGTACATGGAGAACTAACCATTCAGTTCCAGAGATCAGTTCTGACAATATTTGAATCACTTTGATTTCACATAATAATATGGTGGACTCCGACATATGTGAGGTGACAAGGCTTTTGTGTCCTCCACTCAATGACCCATCTTTCAAAATCAGATAAAAATACTTGGAGGCTAGGTTCTCTATCTGCAGGCTAACATCTGAAGTCTCTTTCCTTGTCTGTTTCTTTGTTTGTTTGTTTATTTATTATTTGTTTGTTTCTTAGTAGGAGAGAAAAAAAAAAACGTTTCTTAGGCTCTTGTGTACCCCCCACCACCACCACCATTTTTTTTTTGTTTCAGCCTCATTACTGTGAAAACCATAAAGTGGTGCTCTTGATTTCATAGGACATTGGCTGTAAACTCACCAGGGTAGCTCACAGGGACCTCTACATGGCTCGATTGCCATGAAAAGATTGGCAAGGTTGTCTTTTTTCCCTACCAAAACAGTAATTAGCACCCTGTTACAGTTATTAGGCTAGATTAGCAATTGTGGCGCCAATGATTAGTGCAGTCCTCTGGCATCACAAGTCAAATGAAGACGATTGTTAGAGCTGTTGACTGGCTTTAACCTTTTATCACAGCTTGGACATTATGCAGCTGCAGCAGACTGGAGGGCAGAAGAATAACATGCCTTTCATTTTTCATGGATAACACAATGGGAAACACAAAGTGCAGTAATTAAGCCTCCTGGGTGCTTCCATTGTTGGATTCAGGCTGTGCTGCAGTGACATCTACTGGTAATCAGTAGATCCAGCAACACAAGGTTGTGGAAGTAAAGTTTTGGACAGTTCCTCTATACAAACAACAAAAGCAGTTGAATCATTTTGTCCTTCACTGTATGGATGTTTTCTTTAGGCATTGTTTTACTTTTCTGCAGTGATGAGAGCAGGGTCCATGTGAATGGACAATGACTGAGGGAAGAAAATAAATGAGACTTACCATATCTTACGGGACATTATGTTAAACTAAAATACCACCCAACTGTTACTGTTACTTAAAAATTTCAATTTAAAAGTTTCCATTTCTACTTGTGGATACATTATTGCAATGCTGTATTTGTTTTATTTTTATTATATACACTGATAATTGTAAATTAAACTGGTCAAATAATTAGCATGACAAAAGATGATTGAGCACTTAAAAATTAAAAATTATGAACATAGGCCAGATTACTGCATTTTTAGAGTGTGCTATTGTGCTCTAATGCTGTGTAGCATAGACTAATTAAAGAATGTGTTAAAATGAATTATTTCACAGAAATCAAATGTGTGGGACCGAATTCATATAAAACAGATTAAATATAATAAGGAACTGAGATCAGTTTGATTAGTATATTTGGTGAAGGCAAAGCCGTTGCTACATCTAAGAGAATATTAAGGGAAATGCCACGGTTTACCAGGTTTCAGCCGGATAAAGAACAGCTGCAACATGGAGATGGGCCAGATGCACAGATAATATGATTAAGGACATGGCCTCAGTCACGTACACCTCACAGTTCACAGACACTAAGATCTCTATCTCAGTGTATGTAAGCAATATACATAGGTGACAGAAGGCCCATGTTGTGGAAACTATGCATTGTGTTTGAACAATAAAAGTCAAGAGGTTTGCATTGAGAGAGCATCTTAATCTTCAAAACTTCATTACGTAACATATAATGTGGTATTACAGTTGACAAACTAAAAAATGCACATTGAATTATACACATTACGTCAGCTGCACACCTTTTACTTAATTGGTCCAGATTTTAAGATTTTCTAAAATAACTATTTCAGTTATTGGAATGGCTTTCATTTTACAGCACTTATATTCAAAAGCTTGTAGCCAGCTCTTTAAACTATGCTTTTTAAATGATGAAAGAAATTAATATCAATGTTGAATCATGCACGAAAAATAAATAAAGTGCAAGCTAATGTTATAGTAGTTTTAGACTAATTATAATATAAATACTTAATTCTTTTTTATTTTTTTTATTATAAACTGTTGTTTTTTGACTGAAATGCCCTTACTAGATTTGTTCAGTATGGATGTTATTCCTCAGGACACAAAAGCAGCGAAGAGGCTCTGTGTGGCTTCTGTAGACACAAGTAAGTTTTCTTTTCTATTCTTTTTTTCTCCTTCATGTATTAAGGATTAAACAATCTTTTAACAATCATAACAAAGCTAACTGAATTCAGATGCAATCATATCTCATGTGAAGTATAATCTGTTTTCTGTGATGTGAATATATAATCTAGATTTGCAGTTTAAAATCTGTTCTATACTAGTCTATGTCCCTGGATGGCTTATTAGTGAAGTTCTGCTTCATCTCATTTAGTATGACTGGGGCAGGTTATGTTTTTCAGTGTCCTTAGTTATTCTGCCTACAGCCTAAGATGATGTGGGATCCCTGGAGAGGTTCAGACTGTTTCTGTGCAATGAGAAAGTGGACCTGCCCCCCTTTCCCTCTCCTGTATGCACTCCCAACACAGTCAATTACCGTGATGGAACTGTGATTGATTGTGTTGCAAGAGGACTGCACAAAGGCCCTCAGTTCAATGGTGACAAATGGTCGTCGCAGCAATCTTTACTTGATTTTGTCAAGCAGTATGTCTATAACAGCTGTTAAGAATGCATTTAATCCTTCCCAAGTCTCCAGCTATTGATTACAAAATGCAGATACCTTTCAGCAGAGACCACAATCAATAACCACAGGTGTGCATAAGTAATATAAAAGTATTTAATCATAAATGGTTGAATCACATTGTCATAGATCTTTTTATTTTTCTCATGGCAGCATCATTGATGAAGCAGCTGTTTTGGGGAAAAGCATTTAAACATTGATGATGGACAGGTGTGTGTGAAAGGCAAGCACCATCTAACGGCAGTCCAGGAAATAGTTAAATAATTGAAGTCACTCTTGTAAACATGGACATGAATTTTCCACTTTTTGTGTACATGAACAGAAAAAAAACAATGAACTCTTAATGACATCATCAAATAACAATAAACATTTTTTTAAAATGCAGCATGGATATCTATTGTTGGAATATTTCACAGCATTTTTCCACATTGTGGAGAAAAAGCATAAAAAGTTCATTTTATCGAGGCTTGTTCTTCAGGACTTGCAGCAGCACTCACCACATACTGAGCTTCAGACTGGAAGTACTACACGTTCCATCTTTTCTAACTCATTCCAATGCAAGCGATTTTTCTGCTGGTTAAATGATGTTGCATTTTGAAACACACATGCCCAAACACGTGATGAACTTTACTTGACTTTTATGAATAGTGTGAGAAGAATTATTTCTGAAAGGTGTGAGGAATTATTCACAGGATGCAATGTGTGTATGGTCTTTCTTTTTTCCCCACCCCCTCCTGCTTATAAGTAAAAAGGTCGTTACATCTCCTTCTGATATCAGCCACAGCTCTGTCCCTTGTGTGTAAACTTACTCCCTGGCTGGATGCTCAACTATGTTTGTCAACCCAGCTATCAGTCAATAAAATAATACATGAAGTGAGTTTTAACTTGTGAAGGTAGATGAGGTTTATGCTGGCTAGATACAAGAGGAAATCAAAATTTGATCTGATTTGAGATGTATAAATCAGAAGTGGTAATTATTTAATTGGATTCACATAGCCTGCTTTAGCAGGGCTATTTACATTCAGCCTTTTCATGCTTTTCAACCTGAGGCCAAAGGTATGAACTTATTTTCTTGTTTTATTGTGGTATAAATTAGTTTGAAAGTTATAATGTAACAAAAACTTAGGAAAATTCATGTCCATTAAACAAAACAAAAGTAAGTATTTCTCATACTGTCTTGAGACCCAGCTGAAAAGCCAGAAATAGGAAAACAGAAAAAAATCCTTCTATGGCTTTGTGTGTGTGTGTGTAAAAATAACCCAGTTCAGCCATCATTTCTTTAATAAAAAATTAATAAGTGGTCTTTAGCTTCATAAGACAATGATGATTTTCTAATGACCACCTAAGACTTTTTTTCTAAGTGTAGGTAGACAAGTAAATAATTGAAACAATTCCCAGCTGCTTTGACCTTAAGTGGTTTCTATAATTTGCAGCATCACTGGCACCAAAAAACCCTGAAGGATCATCTATTTCTTAAGTAGGTAAGAAATAAGTTTAACTGCTGGCAATTAGCTCAGTATATTATACAGAGGTAAGAACAGAGCTAAGAACACCAATCAGCTCATCATCAAAACAATTAAACTGCTGCTTATCAACAAGTGTGACCACTCTGAGTACACAACACCCCTACTACATTCAAACAGCAGGCTGTGTTGCAGCAGTTACAGAGGCATCTCAATATAGACAACATAGTTGTTTTTAGTCATCCGCATTCTGCCCCCTTGTCCCTGGTAAACTAACTGAATAGGGCAAAGGATGTGACATTCATCATATACAGGAGGAGCAACCATAAAGGGCATCGCAAGGCTGATAAAAGAGGGAGAGACAGGCATCACAACATGCTGTAAAAGCCAAAGACCTCTAGTAGGGTCTGATGCAAGGAAGCTGAAATGGCAGTGAGGAAATGTGGGTAGCAAGGAGAAGGAACAGCAAAAATGCAGTGTTTCAGGTCAGGTGATGTTGAAATCAGGCACACTGCAGCTCTTTTCACAATATGCTGTATACTACATAGTACATGAAAGATGTCTTTGTATCTGCATTATATTCTGCCTTCATAGGTCAACAGTGTAAATGATACAACAATGAGAGCTGACAAATGGCTTGTAATTACACTACATGAAATCCCTCCACATCAGTGGCTGATAACAGGGAACGCAGCTTGGCAGCTGCTGGTCATCACTGTCAATTGCACAAGCAGATAAATAGAGAAGACGACAAATAGTAAAGTTTGTGTTCAGGCATGGTGAAGCAAGTCCCTGTGTTTATCAGACTGGTCAGTAAAGGCAGTCAAAGCTTCAAACAGAGGTATACATATAGTTTTGTGTAGCGAGGAGAGAACATCTCTTAAAAGAGTTTAAAGTTGGCCTCACCGTCATCTGGGTTTGCTGAGAGAGATGAATGTTATACATTCACTTTAGGAGAAACCTAAAGAGTCTGTCTGACAGATCAACTTAGCTGCTTATACCTACCCAGCTGTAATGGCTTTTCAGTTTAGGGACAATGTAATTGGTGAGGCTTTCTTATTAACAAATAAAGCCACCAATTTCCTGATTTTTCTTTCTTAATGTCAATAAATCCCACAAACAAAAAAAAAACCCATTTGACCCTGATAATACACTCAAGGCAAAATGTAATATTCTAATACAAAAACATTGATAAACTACATTTCCCACCATAACATATTGCATCAAAACAATAAACATTGCTGTAAGAATTGCAACTTATATACAGAAGGATATGTACACACAGGATTGTGGGACAGTTATGAGCAACACAGTACGTCACCCGCCTGGTGCAGTCGGTATGTGCCTGAGTTGCCATAAAGCGTATGTACTTCTTTTGGTTAATAACATGTACCAGTGATTACACCTGCTGGCTTCTGAAAATAAAAATTAAAATTATAAAGGCTATATGCACCACTGGGACTGGGAAAATTAAGTTGCTGACATTAAGACATAGTCCTGTCTGCCTTAAAGGTGCAAAATCAACAATATCACTGTGTCAAGCTTCACCAAATTTCTTAATTAAAGTACAACTTAATCCCATTTGGTAAATTAGACATTTCTATGACAATAGCATGCAGTTTCCCTGTACAAAGATAAATACATTTTATAGTCCACGTATTTACCACAAAACGTATCACATTATAATACGGTAACTTTCACGTTTTTACAATAAACTATCCAATTATAACGTGACAAGGTTCTAATTTTCTTTTATTTGGGTGACAGCTCTATCTTTCTGTATTTTCTAAACCATGTTTCAAAAAGCTTTAGTTACCATTTGTTTTGGTTGTTATGGTGATAAGCCCAGTGCCAAGGAGAAATACAAATAAATATTTTGTAATCACAAGAAACCCACCAAAGTTTTTTTTTCCTTTGTTATGACTGCAAAAAATTGTAATTCCAGTAATTCAGAAACATCTGCAATTGATACAAGCTGATAATGATAGATGATAAACAGGCATTGTCTGATGTCTCTAGCAGTTATCTGATGTTTTTGAGCAGCTGTTGGCTGAAAGACAGAGGTGGCAGTTGGTCAGTCCCTACTCTTTACCTGATTTAAGAAGATTTTACCAAGGGCCTTCTCTTACAACAGGGATCGCAAACTGATCTATGAGGGCCACTGTAATGCAGGTTTTACATGTTTTCCTGCATCAGCAGACATGACTTAAATGAATGAGTCATTGTTTGCATTGATTACATTTAATTTGAATCAGGTGTGATGAAGCAGGGAAGTACCAACCTGCTGTAAATTGGTCCTTAAGGGCTGGAGTTCGAGATCCCTACAGTCATGACAGAGAAGCAGAAAGCTAAAGTCAGAATAACAGAACCAGCAGACACACCTGCTGGAGTTTTCAATTATTAGGAAATGCAAACTGGAACTGTGATTTTGCAAAAAAAATGAATAAATAAATAAATAAATAAAAAAAACTTCTGTATTTGGCCAACATAGCTATCAGACGTTTTGATGTAAAACTTGGATGATTAAACCATCTTCATGATGACTGATTCAGCCGATTGAGATGGATTTGTGGTATAACAGAAAACTTTGATGCCCCAAAGTAAACCAGCCAGTCATGAAAAAAAAAAAAAAAAAAAAAACAGCAGCGTTTTGTGGGATTTGTTGACAAAAAGAGCAAAAACAAAAACATTAACATTTGCCTTGTAGGATTCTGCACAGCTCAACAACATTTACAGTGAAATCTGGTGTACGGTGTTAACATACTGTAGGAGTAAAAAGGAGAGAAAACCAGTTGACTATTTCCATCTTTTTTTTTTTTTTTTTTTTTTTTTGTAGAATGTTTTTTTAAAAAATAGATAAAACCTTAAGACACATTGATAATAAGATATTAAGAAACTACCTGACAGTTCTGTCTCTGGACCTTAACAAGAATATTTCAGTGTGTACAAACAACAATGTTTCAGATACAGTGACCATGAAAGAGAGCAAGAAAGAGGCAGATGGAAAAAATGTTCATCTACTCCTATGCTGATGTTACATTATCAGTGCAGGGTATAGGTTACAAGTTAAGTGACTACACCATGTAAAGCCAGGTTGGTGCACCCAGCACATTTAGGAATGTCAGATAAAACAAACTTAA
Organism: Melanotaenia boesemani; assembly: GCF_017639745.1. Classification (NCBI taxonomy): domain Eukaryota; kingdom Metazoa; phylum Chordata; class Actinopteri; order Atheriniformes; family Melanotaeniidae; genus Melanotaenia; species Melanotaenia boesemani. Next base: position 21,070,333 of record NC_055691.1, on the reverse strand, counting down.
TTTTGGCATTTAAGTCTATCATTTAATTCCGTTTTCTAATGTTTCTGTTGCAGGTCCCTGATTGCAATCAATCCAATTATAATGACATTGTGTGTCTCAACACAACGAAAGCAGCAAACACATTCCTGTTGATTCATTGTGTGAATCAACAGGAATGTGTTTGCTGGTTTCAGTGAAACTGGTTGATCTTCATCTCTCACATGTTTTATCTTTAATAAGTCATCGATGTGCCACAGTGACATAACTTTTAGTGATTATTGTTATTGCAGAGGGCTATTGGTAGCGTGTGTGAGTCCCACAGATTTAGTCGATAAGTTGGTTAGATCCTCTGCCTCTTTCTGAGGAAGAGAAATTTCCAGTGATGTGACTGAGTTCCCAAGATGACTGTCACAATTCCTGCTGCTGCCACCCACATCTGCCACTCCTAGGGTGGGTGCTTGACTAATGTGCCTTAGCTTTCTTGCAGAGTGAAGTGCAATGATGGATGCCATATGCAGACCTCCACTGTGCATCCAAGCATTACTGTGCCACCCATGGCTCCATGAGGCAACGTCCTCTGAGCCCCAGCAAACTGTCCACATCTTGGCTCAGTGCGAGTGTGTATTGAGCCTGAATCTGAGCACTGACGTGCTCACTACTTGCCATTTGAGAGTCTCAGGATGAATCAATTTACAGGAACCTGTCTAGAAAAAAAAGAAGAATCAGTAGCTTTCATTTTAATCTATGTACCAGCTTCTATTTATTATAAGGAGAAAAAAAAAACAGGAGAATGTGGAAGCAGAACAAAGAGTTCACAGTTTTCAGATACCTGTTTTTTTGTCCGTCCTTTCAGTAGTTGTTAATCTGCAAGGGGGGGGGGACACAGTGCCCAGATATTTACAGACCATAATTAAACTTTTCAAATAATGTTTTTTTCTTTTTTGATGTTTCTATATCAGTGTCAAAACTGTGCTCAAAACACCCACATGTTCCACCTAGCACTTTTGAACTGCTAGGCTTAGAGCTTAGGCTATGCCAAAGGACACAAGAACAAATCAATTCACTAGTAGTAAGGATCGTTATGTCTCTGTCTACGCACAAAGCTGTGGGGCTCTCGAAAATGTGAAAAGAGACTCAAAACCCCTTGAGCACTTGTAAACCGATGTGTGGTAAATGCAGTTTTGTCCATGCCTACCAGGTGATTTGAGCACACGTATTTAATGATTTGAACAAGTAGAAGCCTTTTTTAAAACAAAACTAAGAGATTTATACACTTAAAGGCGAAACACAAATTGTGTGTAACATATTAATATTAATGCATTTTTGTAATTAGTGCATGTGTAAATTTTTGTGTGTGTGTGTGTGTGTTATTTCTAGATATTTGTGTGTACATTTGCAAGTACCAAAAGTTACACACAAACTAGTTTAGACAGTTTGTAAATCATGTATTACACACACACAATAATATTGAGTCAATTTTCTCTACTGAGGATCCTGTTTGTTGATGAATAAATTGTTAAACTATCAATATGACCTCAATCATCCAGTCCAATAAAAGACACCAAACAAAAGTCACTGGCAGTTGTTTGGCAAGTTTTTTATGGGCACAACCCACATACTCAACACTACTCCTTATGCCACAAACTCATCCTCCTTACAAATGTGGTACAATTTAAAAGAGAAATAAACAGACTTTCCAATTTTGCTAAGAAGCATTGCTACAACAAAGAAATAATCCAAGCACAAATTTCCTTACTTTTGTACTAAAATAACATAAAATTTCTAAATAACGTTTTGTTTCAAAAATTGGATTTTTTTGTAGACAGAATTATTATCTTCATAGATGCTGCATGCAACATGGTTTCAGAGGCTTTGGCTCAGCTCAATTATTGTGTTTTTCTGTGCACCCTGAGGTGCTTCAAAATGCCAAAGATACTAAAGTAAGATGTTCTTTTTTTAAAAAAGAAAATAAAATTTTGCAGGGGTTTACCTTTACGTGTAGACTTGGACTGACTAGCAGCCACCGTGGTCAGGTCTGCTGGCAGACCTACATACACACCTCCATAGTTCCTGAAAGGAGTGGAGAGGATGTTGGTGCATTATTTTCTTCCCACTGTTTTTGCACAACACCCTTTTTTTTTATTCTTATTTTAAATAGATTTTGTATAATGCCATTAATATCATATTTATTTGATAAATGACTGTGGCAGGAAGTCAGAGTACAAGGAGAAATGTCATGCAGCCACAGAGAGAACAAGCAAATGTTTTACAAACAGGTCCCACCAAACCAGAACCTGAGCTTTGTCACATTGAGGTGACTACAGCACCTAACAGCTCAAATTGTCCATAAAAAGAAAATATTATTATTCACATCATTATCTGGATGCCACACAGCAAACATAGTTTTCCGCAATAACCACACTACAACGTGGTCCTGTTGAAATGCTTTTAACAGCCCCATAGCAACTAAAACTATTAAAAGCAATGGCAGAATACCTCCTTTTCTCATCTTCTGCCAATGGATCTTCTGTCCTGATTGAGAGAAGAATCACAGGTCAGGTCAGCTCTTGGAACACAAAGACCAACATACAAAGTAATGACAAGCAGCAGACACTGAACGGTGGAGGGGCTTTTACTTGGCTGCAGAACATTTCAGGTATGCTGCACGGAATACTGATCATTCTCTTGTGGCAACAATGATGAGGCAGACTGAATAGGAAAATTTAATTTCAGCCAGACCACGAAGCAATCATTTTCCAATGGTCTCAGTTTTGTTATTCGGTTAAGAGCCGACATGAAGCTGCATCTTCTGATTCACAAAAAACAATGACCTATCTCTCTCTTTTTTTTTTTTGGGAAAAAAAGGGGGGGGGGGGGGTGTATATTGTTTGTCTAAACTTCAGTTTTCAATGTTATGTTAAGACCATTTTACTCTATTGGGTTCTGAAAGCCTTGTGGAAACCAACATGTTGAATGCGCATTCCCCTTTTAGATGGTCAAAACTTGACTTTTTAGTTAGGGTTAAATAAAGTTTAGGTTAGGGTAAGGATTTTGAAAAAGCATGATGTCTATGCTGAGTTCCCTAAGATTCAGAAAAACAAGAGTAAGTGTGTGTGTCTACATGCAATTGTTTGTGATGTTTTGCTCCGCAGTTCAGTTCTAGGAAGCTGTGATTAGCTTCAGTGAGTCAGTGCTCTACAGTCAGCTCTCATGGGTCCTATGCTGGCTGCTCAGATAGCTATCAAGGAGCATATATGCTGACATAGTCTATACAATACACACATGCATACACAGACACACACACATAAACAAGCTTGTGAAGTTATCCTTATTACAACCTTAAATTGACTTACACTCTTTGCCAGTCTCAACCAAATCCTAATCTCACCCCCTTGCTATAACTGTCTAACCCTTAACCTAAACTTCTGCTATGGTTGATGCACTCATTACCCCAATCCCTAACTAATACCCAAGAAATGACCATTTTCATCATCAGGACTAGTTTTTGCTTAAAAAAAAAAGACCACTGGCTCAGATTAGAAAAATGTTTATACCAGATCAGATCCTAAAGAGGCTGCAAAAGCAATTACACAGCCACACACACAAGCATACGCTCATCCACACTGTTTCCACAGCACGCTGTAGAAACGCTGCTCCTCCCAACACTTTGACAAATGCTAATTCTGGATGACAAACAACAGCGTGTCCTCTGTACAGCACTTCAGAGAATCTTCCGAACTGACACATTTTCTAAAGCCCAAAAATAATACTTATTCATTTCTATATTTATTTGTTTATTCTTGGCAAAATAATTATTTTTTTAAAAAGACAAAGCAGTGAGGAACAATGTTTCATGTTAAAATATATGTGCATTTTTTATGTGCCAGAAACAAATTTTGTTAAGGTCTCAAGATGTAGTCGTTGCCAATATTGTTCATTTTTTAAAGGCATGAATCCCAATGGTCTAGCTTCGCAAGAAAATATTTCAGTTTAAAAAGTTACTGTATATTTAAAGATGTTGAACATTGGTGGAGTGGGTGTAATAATTCAGATACTAACACTTATATAAAGATAAACCTCAAAGGCATGGATCACCAACTCCAGACCTCTTGGGCCAGTGTCCTTCAGGTTTTAGAGGTTTCCCTGCTGCAACACACCTGATTTTCTTTCAGTATTGTTTGTGATGTAATTTTGTTTTGTTTTCCTGTCTTCGTTGTGTCTGTGTTGCATCTTTCTGCTGCCTCTTGGCCAGGTTGTCACTGTAAATGAGAACAGATTCTCAATTGACTCACCTGATAATAAATAAAGGTTACTACTGATACAAATGAAATGGTTCTCCAACAGTTTGTTTTCAGGTTCTGCACAAGCCTCTTAATGACACAATAATTTGAGTCAGGTATGTTGCAGCAGGAAAGGATCTAAAACCTGCAGGACAGTGGCCGAAGAGGTTTGGAGTTGGTGATCTCTGATCCAAGGTGTTCTGTGTGATGTGATATGTCCTTGAAACCACTTATGAAGGACTCATTGACTACTTTAAATAATTAGAAAATCCCTGATGTACTTACACTTCTTTGGAGGCTTCTGCTGGCCCTGAAACATTTGAAAAGACAAGTGTTAACCAAATTTATTTTTGAAATGTCTTGTAGAATACATGTTTTCTCAAAACATTTTAACTTATTTAACATATTTAACATCAGTGGACCACACAACAATCACTTTTTGTACAGCAATGGTATGGATGCTTAGACCACCCTAATCATTTAATCAGGCGGTCATGTAGCAGCCGCTCACTTCAGTCTAAGCTGGTGGAAGAGGTAAGATAAAAGGGCATTGGTGTGCTGTGAGCTTATGAAAAGCTGTCAATAATCTTTTGATTGCCACATAATTCTTGTATTAACTTTTATTAATGCTACCCATCTCTTTCACTTCATGGCCACACTTCTTTCTAAAGGCTACATCTAGCAAAATAACACAGTGTGTCACGAAACAAAACATTTTAGAAACTACCTTCATAAACTTGCCATTGAGTTCAATGTCACCAGAACTGAATTGAGTAGTTTGAAAAGTGGTAGAATAGAAAAGAATCGCAGCATGAAGGTGAATCTGGCATATTTGCTAGAAGGCTGTGATACAGCAGGCACCTAATAACAGAAATCCTATCAAAGTGCTTGGTCCTTGTATAAATATAACTATACAACTAACCACGCCAACTAAACGTCATGCATTTGCTTTAACACATACATTACATGAGAAGAAAAAGTTAGTTTATATGCTCTTTTAATTGTTTCAAGTGACAGAAGTGGAGCTGTGGTATGTCTGCTGGCAGCTTTTTAGGTTGATGCAAAGGTGACGCTGTCTTAGTCCTGTACAGGATGTAGACAAGGGAAGTCTTGGCAAGTGTGAAACGTCACTGTTTGCTGAGCATGAAAGTATAACAAGTAAAAATGGCTAGAAAGATTATTGTACATATAGCTTTTTGTTTGGATTTTATACAAGTGATGGAATATGCTTCTTTCTAAATACTTAAATAAGAAGTTGGGATTGATACAAAATTTTCCACACATAGTGTAAAGCTCACTAAAGAACTGGATAAAACCATGATACCACATGATACCACAAAGTTAATTTTATTCATTTGTAGCTACTAGTTTGTTTATAACAGAGTAAGCATACCACAAAACCAGCAAACTGCATTTACACGCTACAGGTTAGTGGTCATTTATTCATTATTTAATATCATTTATTCATTATTTATTTATTTATTTATTTATTACATTAGCATTTATACTTTGTGTGATATTATGGAGACATGTAACACTTTTTATTCAATTTGTGCAGATTACTTAGGTTTGGGGTATAAATTTGATATATTTTAAAGTGATTTTCAGTGAGCATGCAACTCACATCCTCCCTATTCCATTGGATCCTGTTAAGCTGTCCCATAATGACTCAGTGGTTGACAGAATTCTTCTCAATTACTCAAGGAACACAGTGTGTTTGGCTCAATTTAAAAACTCTTGCTGTGGTCATCCCAGTATTGTTTGACTCCTAACAGTTCATTCTTTGCTTTGCCAATTCAGCTTGAGGATAATTAAACTTCCCTCTTGAATGTACAGTTTCACATTGAAAACAACAAACACAAGGCTCAATTCTGCTCTTCAGCTGCTTTTTCATGCCATGCCTTATTGTTTAAGAGCAAGGAAAAACACAAGAGACACATGTAAAAACAGACAACTGTATTCTACACACAAACATTCAGCAATTTTCATCCCTGTAGAGGGGATGGCTTTTCACTGTGAATGTTTGAGTCTGCTGACATGACAAAGGAGCCTTTTCAGTGGCCTGACAAAAGCTCATTCATATCCAAGGGTGCAGATCTGTGTGCACAGGAATTGGGAGGAGCAAAAAGAAATACAGTGTGGTCATTAGAGTGAATTTGATAAGAACCTGGCTTGAATTCCAAACGCTCCAGTGTGACTTGACTTTAAGGCCTCCCGAGTGACCTCGGCTAAGCTTTGGTTATCTCCAGGAAACAACCCACTACAAACAAATGGCAACTCTTAGGCTGAATAAGCAGTACTTAAACACTTAAGATGCAGTGTGTGAAAGACTATAATGTTAATACACATAATGATAATGACTGTATAACTGTTTCTTTACAGACTGTGCTGGTTAAAGGTACTTTCTCTATAAAATAATTTGAAATATATATTTCATCTGATCACAGCTCATGTTTTAGTTTATTATGTCTTTATGCTCCAGGCTGCCCTTTTATGAGATACAGATACTTGTACAAATATGTACAAATAGTCCAATCAGGGTTTATGGTTACACACCATTTAGAAATGTGGTATAAACACAAATATGTTGTAACACTTTCATATATGAGCAAGAAGTGCTTGTAGTGTAACTTGGTATTCCAGAAAATGATGGTGCTGAAAGCCATGTCTTTTGACTCTGGTTTGGCGTCAGCTGGCATGGACAAATGAGTGCAGCCACTGGTACACATTTGTCAGAGTGACAGGATGTCACACATCCTTGACATTGTGCTGGTTGCTGAACTCTAAGAAGGAGTTAAAAGAAAAAAAGGGATGAGGTCTGCTGCACACAAATAAACGCAGCTGCTGTCCATCAAGGCCAAATGAGCCACACTTTTCAGACTACTTCAACAATGTTTGCAGACAGTGAAACCTCAAAGCAGATCGCATTAGAGCAGTGGCTGTGTGTAACACTGTTAACATGCCTGGCAAGTGCTGATTAGGTACCTGCAAGCGCACATACATTTGCACACCGTACTGCTTTAATGGGCAGTGGTGAGGTAATCCTGCAGATACTTCAAACTAATTATTTGACTATGGTACCTGGAGATTTATTTGGTATAATTTAAAATGTACATTGTGTGAGCCTAAACCAACAGAGGGAGATGGCTTACTTGAGGATAAGCCATAAAAAAACAAGCAGGACATCTTGGTTAGAGTTAGTAAAACCATATCACGCAGAATTTTCTCATTTCAAATGTGTCAACCAGTTTTTATGAATGACACCAGGTCATTGATTTAGTATTTCAGTGGTGCCTGCTTTCAGGTCACTCTTAGCATACCATCAAGTGAGGAGAGAAGTATGAGGGAATACCAGTGAAGCAGTTTACCTTTCATCCTCAATAACCCTTAGAAACTGTATAAACACACATTAAGACATAAAAGCCCATGAGCTAAAAAATCTGCATGACTATCTGTGTAGACTCCAATGCTGCAATTGATGGATCTGTGTCGTTATTCTTAACAGAGATGTACATTCTTCTGGCAACTGAGACTTAGGACATGGGAAACCGTTCATGATCGACTTACCACCCTTGGCTTTAAGAAAACACCACTGGCATGACATGTGCACACACATATACACAACAGAGATTGAAACAATATGCCTCATATTGCTTTTAAAAACATCTTCACCGTCATTGTTAGACACAAAGATTATGATATACTGGTGGACATTTATTTATGAATGAAATCAGGCAACCAAGAGCTGCATGCAAGGACCTACTCTAAAATACTGTTGAACGTAAGGGTAACCCTGACATCATTTACATTCAAAACACCTTCTCCCCTTGATGCAGATACAGTGACAACTCTTTCTCCCAGCCTCTCTCCCACACATTGACCCATTATTACACAAACAAACACACACACAGAGAAATTCCTGAAGCACTCACCCCCTCCTGAGGTGCTGGTGGCTGAGGAATTGCCACAACCCATTTTGCATCGATGCAGCCACTGTCCAAGCAGAGCGGAGACACTTAGAAAGTGGAAAGATGAGAAGGAAAAAAGGGAGACCCACAACACATTGGGGAAAAGAGGGGGAAGCGGGGGAAGGATAACAGAGGAAAAGAGGGAAGGTCGAAGAGATGCCTCACAGGAATCCCCTTTGGTCGTATATTGCTCTCTTCTGTGATGAGTCCTGTGTCTATCCTCTGTGCAATGCAACGGAGAGTTCAGTGTGAAGTGAAAGCATTGAGAGAGGCTTTTATAGACACACTCACTGACACAGAGAGAATGACAGAGAGAGAGAAAGAGGGGGAAGAGGGAGAGAAAGATGCTTTGCCCTCACATGATTTGCTCTTTTTCTCCACCCTGACATGGTTGCCCGGGAAACCAGGGTAAAGGAGGCGGAGGGTGGAGTATGACTTAACCAATAGGGAGCTTCCTTTTTATGTAAAGGTGTAAAAAAAAAAAAAAAAAAAAGGACAGCATTTAAGGACATCAATATATCAGCCTGTGTGTGAGAATTCTTGTAAAATTCCAAAATTGCTTTTGTGTGGTAAAACATAGAACATCTTTGTGAGTTTTTCATGGTTTAGACACATGCTCACTCATGCCAAATACTGACTTCTTTGAGTTCTTGAAAATCTGTGAGAATAAACAATCTGATAATACGTTGAAAACTCCATACATGAAACCACAAGGGCCAGGCATGGGCCAGTTATAGCCCTCAGCGATTCTCTGTGGATCCCTTTCCCTGATTTCAGTCACGACGTTGTAAGCTGTTACACGACTGTGCAGTCATATGAGAGGAGTTAAGATGGCAGGATGCATTACATTAACACTCTCTAATAGTGAAAGTGAGTCACATTCGATCAGTAATCACATTGTTTTGTTTTGTTTGTTTGTTTGTTTTTATTAAAATAAAACTTCCCAGTGATAAATGCTATGTTTTCAAGAAAGAAATATCACAACAGATGATTCTCTTGTTTTCACTTCACAAGCTGATTATGGTTTCCACAGATTCATTTTCAGGTTTATGAGATTTGCTGGAATTTTGTACAGGCAATGGTTGAGGAAGAAGATATTTTATGCACAAAAGTCTGTTTGAAATATCTGTGTGAAACTGGTCTAATTTCAATTTTTTTCTTTTTTTTTTATTCAGTCCTGAGTCCTGAGAGAATTAAAACATCAGTCCAAATCTAACAGCTCATTAAATTAGCTTAGTACAAACACTGGAACCAAGGCATGGGAAACTCTTCCAGCTCTGTCAACATGTAGAGAGCAAACCCAACTTTTTCTTTACCTGGTAAACAAAGTGGTAATTGAATCTGCAACCGCATGGCTCATAAGAGATACTACAGCACTCTCTCACTTTCTTCCAGCCACAGGATCCCATCACAGGAAGTCACTAGTAGTGTTGCATGAGGTAAAATGATTTCCACAAAGATAAAGCTTCTGACACACGTAAATGTAAAATGTAAGGAGTTGTAATTGTATTTGGTTTGCTCATAATAAAAACCTAATGGCCACCATTTTACCAATATCCATCCATCCCATCCATTATCTTGACCGCTTATTCCATTTCGGGTCGCGGGTGAGCTGGAGCCTATCCCAGCATTTTAACAGGTGAGAGGCAGGGTACACCCTGGACAGGTCACCAGTCTGTCGCAGGGCCAACACAGATAGAGACAAACAACCATTCACACACACACTCACTCCTACGGAGAATTTAGAGTGTCCAATTAACCTAACATGCATGTCTTTGGACGGTGGGAGGAAGCCGGAGAACCCGGAGAGAACCCACGCATACACGGGGAGAACATGCAAACTCCACACAGAAAGGCCACCACCCTCAAGGTTCGAACCTCCCCCCAGCCGAGATTCGAACCGACGACCTTCTTGCTGTGAGGCTGCGGTGCTAACCACCACACCACCGTGCAGCCCCATTTTTTTTTTTTTTTTTTTTTTTTTTTTTTTTTTACCAATATCATCATGCAAAATCCATTACTTTCTACAATCATTTAGCAGACGCTTTTCTCCAAAACAACCTACTACTGAAGGTGGTTAGGCAATAACGTTAAGGGTCTTGCCTAAAGACTCAACTGGAAGGTGTTAATATTTGTCCCCTGTGGGATTTTACCTCAGGTCTCCCGCCTGGGACAGTTGCCCTGCCAACTGAACTATCCAGCCGAGCTATTATTCTGCCAATATGTGTATAAAATCAATCACTTCACTATAATTTGTGTATAAAATCAATCACTTCACTATAATTTGTGTATAAAATCAATCACTTCACTGGTCATGCACACTATCTCCCTGAAACTCTTTCCCTGTTATGCAAAAACCTTTCATTATAAAAGCTCCAGCTTAAGCTTCCTATATCAATGTCTATAACATGCTTGTATTGGGCAGCTACTGACTGGTTGCAGCCGTGGTGCCGCTGAGCGCTCTTTTACAGCATTTTCTCTACCTGTTTGTAAAGACAACCACCACACAAGTTTCCTGCTGCACCACTTCACCCTCAAAATGCAGGTGACATCCAGGTGAATTGTTTTGGAGAAATACTTCTTGAGTGAAGGCTTAAAAACTTTGGTCTTAGATTGGCACACATTCACAGTTTCACTCCACATTTTTATTGCTCAACTGTGGGGAGTACTGTTCAGAAGCAGGGTAACGCTCTGTACCATTATGTCACCAAAAAGCTCCTCTGTCCCACTTCCCTGACTGTCAACAACCACGGCTTTCTTGAAGTAATTGTGAGCATCTGTTGGCTGAGCAGCTGCTTACAACATTCTAAGCGATTACTATCTGGTGGTCCAAGAGATAAGATTCATGCTTGACAGAGATAGAGGGGAGAGAGGAAAAGTGTGATAGTACAAGTAGATTTTTTTAATCATGTATTGCAGGTGATTGGCAAGTTATTTGTTGTGTCATGGCTTGAACACAAATCTGAAATATTTAGGCAGTTTCCTGAATCTTCCTCTAGCACCATCTAATTGGGAGGACTTATTTTGGGTATCAAACACCTTCAAAGTGGTAGTTCATGTCAACTTCAGGGGTATGTTGTCTTTTGTGTTAAATGTCAAATATAATCTAAGATGACAGACATACGTATTCTTTATTTAACTGGATTACATCACTCTGATGTTTTTGAGGTGAGTTCCTGCATTGATTACTATAATGGAATCCTGTCTGGGGTACCTAGCAAATGTCCAGGACTTTGGTTTGAACTTTGGTTTTCAAACAAAGTCATAGCAGTACACCCTTCCTACCCTCATCCATCTCCACTGGCTCCCCATCAAATATTGAATTCACTTTAAGATTCTCCTTCTCACTTAAAAATCCCTTCACAGACTTGGCCCTCGGTACCTCTCTGGCCTCCTTCTTCTACACACCACTACATGGAAATTTTAGTCTGACTCTGGCCTGTTCTCCACCCCACACACAAGGCCCAGTGCTTTAGGTGACCTTTCAGTGCTGCAGCCTAACATTCTTGAACTCACTGACCTCCAAGTTGCTCCAACTCTGGATACTTTCAAAGAGTCCCCAACCACCATGCATTAATCACTGCTTACAAAATCACATAATACTTTGGACTTTGTCTATCTTTATGTCTGGTCTTTGTCTTTTTATATCATTTGCCAAAGTGAATTACAGGTTTCAGCAGTTCAGTACAGTCAGATAAAAGCAAATGTGCATCAGTTCATTCTAACATAAATAGTTTAATTGCAAATTAAATGCATGTCAAATTAGTTGTGATTTTAATGTGTTTTACTTTAATTCTTTGTGATTAGAAAATAACAAATGGTATGCTAACAAATGGCTATGCTAATGCAAAAAGAATTCTGATCTATTTGACCACCATCATCCATTTGTAAAGCAAGCTTAATGGTACGAGCATAATAATAAATAATTAAAGAACTGAAATGCATAGTCTGATTAAAGCCACTACCTGACTAATTAAAGAGCACAAGTCCACTGGGAAGGAAAGGCTATGCCCTTCCCTGGTGGCAGAGGTGGAGGAACTGAGGAGGAACAGCTTGTTTACAAAACCAAGATACTGCACAACAAGACATGAGCATCTCATTGAGCCAATTAGACTATTATTCTGACTTAAAACAATTAGATTTAGAAGTTCAACTGTTTTTCCTGGCTTCCTTTGAGCCAGATAAAACAAACTATTCCTGGAGAGACTTTTTTGTGTGTACAATCTAACAATTAAAAAGACTAAAAGATCCTGCTGCATTTGACAATTAAACAAAGTCCAGGGCCTCAAATAGTGAAATCATGATCTCATAGGCTTCCAGGAAGATACAATGATAAGGCATTTTTTTACAGAGAGGCTCAAACTGCATTAGGTACTGCAAAAGCCAGAGGAAACTTAAGGTACTCATGCAGTAGTAACTGTATAAATGCGCTGCCTTGATACCATTAGAAAACTGTTAAGTCTAGGTCAGCTTTGCTAAAAAGTCAACTGGATCAGTGAAAAGAAAAGAGATCCTATTTTCTGATTTAGAAGTATACTTAGATATAGTAAACTTAATTCCCACATCACAATGCTTTGATTTAATACGAACATACTGCTGACTGTAATGAGGGGAATTAGAGAAAATCACCCTCTACATACATGTATCCTGTTTTTCTTTACTGTCTCTAAGTTTTGTTTTTCACATTAGGTTACACATAATTTAACGGGTGTTGCCCAGTTAGATATAACTGTGCTCATACAGGATATGATGACTACTGATTTTGTCACACAAGATGGGATGAATCAGAGAGGCATAGCATGAGAGCAAGTGGCTTTGATAATATGACCGCAGAAAACAAGTTGGGAGAACTTTTAAGTGAGCAAATGTAATTTTGAAAAGCATGTGGGTCTTCTCAACTATGGCCTATGTCCATTATTTTGCCACAAATAGTCCCCAGAGTACTTCCTTATGACAAACAATCATATCTTCGAGGGGCCTTGTTGGAAATTCTGCGTATTGACCAGGCTCATGATCTTAACTCCCCATGAAAAAAGGAATTTATAAAAGTAACATAACTGAACAAAGTTCTGAAATATGGCCATTAACTGATAAAACCAAATCAAATAAAGTCAGAGTTTATTTTTATATTACTTCTCAGACAAAAGTCTTTTGAAGTGCTAAAAGCAAAGCAACCAGGCACAAAAAACAGAACAAAAGAGCATACATAAAAAGCAGCTTCTCCATGCAGGCAAGACATATACAAAAATGGGGAAATTAATTATTTCTTCTACAAAGAGCAAAAGGATGACTACAACTTCAAAACATTTGCTTAATGTGATTTTATATGTATACAAAGGTTTGTCCCTTAAATCTGATGTAATTGTTCCATAAATAACAAAGCATTAAATAACTAAAATAAAACTCACATATCTTTTAAATAAAATAAATGTTATAAAATGGAAAGGAAAATCTGCATTCTTATTAGTTTGGATATACTTTTCTTATTAGAATTTTTATAATGATGATATTATTTTCCAAGATTTTTCTATACTTACTTACAGGATAATTTCTAATCAAATCTTTTTTTTCCCTTAAACTCAAATTAGGAAAAAATATGATTTGAGAAGAAAGAGCAACTCTATCCGACCACACGAGGTCACTGTTGCACCTAAAATAGCATAGAAGAACTTTTATAATGTGGAATGGAAAGTAGGCTGTTTGCTTCAAACTTCTGCAGTGAACAGAATCAGATGTCTAGAGCAGAGGAAAAACTTAAATTTTACCTCCCTTGGACCTCCCTTTTGTGTCCGGAATAAAGCATTATTATTAAATTAAAAAACATCAAAGACTAAGGTCAACTAGTCCAAGCCAGAGTCCAGAATGAATGTGAAGCAGCATATCTGTTATGCAGCAAATAAGTGGAACAGACTGCCAGTGGAGATTAAACTTTAAAATCGTGACACCTGTCTAGGTTAAAAAACATTTCTTTTCTCATGCGCCTATGCATGAAATCAGCAGGGTAACTTTTAACTTATCTTGATCTTAATAATGTCAGTTTCATATATGATTTTAATGTGATTTTTGCCATTTGTTGCTGCATGTGTGTGTCAAGGCGTTGAAGGGTGAGATCAGACTGGGCCCGCCTCCAACCCCTACGTCTTCCCTTCGCCCGCGCAAAGACTTCTGGGAAACCGAGTCCACCCTGTCAGTAATTCAAGCTCATTCCTTTCTCCTCCACCGCTACCAAGATGCCGGCCGTACATCACAAACTGCTCCTGGAGGACGCCTTACAGGATAGTCCTCAGGTAGGCCTATCTGTATTTTCCCTTAGAAAAGAACAACTGTTACATTAAATGTGTGTTCAGCGCTGAAGTTAGCATAGTAGCCCAGAGAGTATCCTGTTCCCTTTGTAGGCTGTTTCCACTGGTCGATGACAGCTCTCAGTTAACACAGTGTAATGAAAATGTTATCCCCTGTCAGCAAGGGCTACGCCTGCCTGCTATAAACAGGCGTTCCTTAATAAATATTACAATTATCTGCTCGTTTTGAGTTTCTGTTGTATTTTCAAAGCTACCGCTCGTCACAGGACTGACAGCTCTCCTTGAGCAGGGGTGATTTTTATGTATACATAAAGACTGATCATATAGCATTGCTCTTGTGCAACTGTTTTCTTTTCTGTCGTATTTATTTGGATTTTTGGCCTGTTTTACTTACCTGTTTTATAGCTCAACTGGGCCTTAGTGACTGGATGTGGGAGGGGTTTCCATTATCGGACGGCCCTGGAATTAGTCAGTAGTCTGCAAAAGGGCAGTGTCATTGACTAATATTGCAAAGCTTGCAGATTTTAACTGCAGTATTGAAGTTGTCTATTGAGACCTAGATGTCATGCATGAAATAATTCGTAGAGACAAGATCATATGCCATCACCATTATCTAGTGTGGGGTGTTTTCTGTAGGTTATTGCATCACTCTCTTTTCAAACGGGGCTGACCTCTGATGGCTTTTCTTAAGTGCAATCCAAGCTGGAGGGTGATTTTTTTCTTTTTCAAAATGCTAGTTTCCTAGCGAGAAACCGGCCTGAAATTTTACAGTGGTGAAATGTAAATGTAGTCAAGAACGACAATATTCTAGAAGGTATAATCAGGGTATGAAACAATTCTTGGCTCATACAGTACATGCAAAAAAGTCAGCTGCAGCAAAGTGTAAACACACTTAACCCAAAGGGCGTGTTCCTTTCTTTTCTATCTGTACTTCCTTGCTGCACCTGTTCATGGAAAAACCTTCACTCACGGGATTTTCTTAGTTTGCATAGGCCTGTAGTAAAATCATCATGCCTTTAGTTTCATTCAGAAGCTGCACCTTAGTATCCATCTGCATACTGTGCTACCCTCCTCTCTCCCACTTGTTGTTTCCCCTTTCAACTTCCAGCTAATTAAGGATGTTTATATTCAGGCTAGTGATTCCTTTCAATGCTGAATCACTGGCATACTATATAATTTTTTTTTTTTAGTTTGGTATCAGTCTACTGTTGAGAATGTCTGATATTAAAATAAAAGTCAAATATTAAATTCCATACTATAACTCATATGACAGACAAATGTAGGAAATGCTCCTGTTTTTTAAGCAGGGAACATTTGTTCTTCGTTTTTTCCCCCACAGTCTCGCTCTTTGCTCAGTGTGTTTGAGGAAGATGCAGGGATGCTGACAGACTACACCAACCAACTACTGCAATCGATGCAGCGTGTGTTCGGAGCGCAGGTACCGAACAGGACAGAAACATACTTACACTCTGCTTCCTATTGGCACTTTATAAATAAAGCAGAACTGAATTGAATAGATTAGATCAAATATTTTTTTCTTCTGCAGAATACAGTTTATGATAACATTACCTTTTGTAAACAGTAGTCCACATATACACCATGCATTAATTTCACACACCAGCCTTCGTTTTTATGCTGCCTTTAATTCCTGTGTGATCCATATAGAAGGTTTGGACGGATACCATGTGTTTCATTCTGTTAAAATGTCTCCTTCTTCACTCTGTTTTCTCCACAGAGTGAGATGGGATTGGCCACAGAGCAGCTCTCACAGCAGCTTCTGGAATATGAAAAGAAAGTAAGTGAGCAGTTGCTTAATTGTGACTTAATCCCACTAGCTAGTCTGGGTGAAATAATTAAAAAGACCCAGCTGATGTGGTTTAACAAAATAAAATAAATACTTATCCTCTGAGCAGTTGCATGACTTGACGCCATTGCTTATTTTTTTATCTAGAATTTTGCCCTTGGAAAAGGTGATGAAGAGGTAATCACCACGCTGCAAAACTTTGCAAAAACTGTTGGGGAGGTGAGACCTGCTTTTAGTTCTATTGTGTGTGTGTATGTATGTCTGTGTGTGTGTGTGTGTGTGTGTAGCAGGAGGGAAGGAAACTCAACAACAGCACAGCCACTTTAGTTGGTTCTTTATCACGTTACAAAGGATTTAGTACCTGTTCTTCCTCACCATGCTGGAAAAAAATGTCCATAACAAAAGACCTGCTGCCTATCATTCCTGTTAGACCGGAAGTGACTGCGCAAAAGGAGAGTAGTTAGGGAAATGTGTGTCTCTCTGGATGGATGAACAGACAAAAGTAGCAGCAGGTGGATGGATGGGTAGATGAAGCAGAGGTGTGCACGCTCTTGTATATGCTGTGGACACAACAGATGGGCCTGTCACTGTAAACCATGGGGATTCAAGAGCTTGTTAAGGCACTGACTGTTTGCTTGAGCTTTTACCTCGTCCTGCATAGAGGACTCATTTCACAGTTAGAATTAGGCTCACTCCTGCATCTAATCTTGTGAACTTTAGCACTTGCTAAATCATTCAGATTAACCTGGATGTCAGCTTGTTAGACATAGGCGTGTAGCGTGTTGATAAGCATTGGGCATAACAGCAGTGTTTGCTTGTTTGTGCGATACGCAGTCCCATTGCCCATAATAAGGTAAACAGTAAATTTTATTATTCTCTTCACAGAATGCATTCTTCCACACTCCGAGTTTATTACAGCGTGGATGAAGCATTGTCTGCTACCATATCAGGAAAAATGTTATTTTCCAGCTTGCTGGCTGGAATCGTTACTGTAAATATCTTTTGAAGGAAAAAGAAAAAAAAAAAGGAAAGTGATATTATTCAAGATCTTTGGCAAGGGTTCATCTTCTGTTTGTCCTCACACAGGACCTGATATATGTCATTGGTTTTGTGTGTTTCAGCTGAACTCACTCCACTCTGAGCTGGCTAACCAGATGGCTGACAGCATGGTCTTCCCTTTGATCCAGTTTCGAGAGAAAGACCTCACCGGTAGCTGAATATTAAAATGAAAACAATAATGCTTATTTCAATGTATTTTGTTGATGATGTTAAAAAAAAAAAGAAAATGTGCACTTAATTTTGCAGAGATAAGCACGCTGAAGGAAATATATGGCATCGCTACTGATGGTGAGTAGATTTTTACTTGACTTAGAAAGAAGAAAGTGCAAGCAGCAGGTATTATCTGACTCTCATGTATTTTCTTAACGATGCAGAGCACGAGGCAGCTATGGTGAAGTACAGTCGACTGCCCAAGAAGAAGGAGAATGAGAAGGTAGAAAATCTCCAAAGTGTTGGAGCTTTTTTTCCCTCCCTGATTACAAACTGTAAAAAGCCTGACAGTGCAAATTGCTCCTGTTGTGGTGGGAGTGCTTAATAGGCATTTGAAAAACTATTAGATAAACCTAAATAACCTTCTGCTGCCAGGCTTCAGCATCCTATTACGACTGCAACAATGAGTATGGAAATGACTACAAAGACTTAACTTTTGTTACACGTGTCAGCAAATCTCAAGCAACATACAAGAAAACACAAATTTGTTGGTAATTTGCATATGTGAAAGAAAGACATGTGTTTGCATGTTTAAGAAGGTGTGTCTGAATTTGTCAGAGAGTTTATGCTGGGCACGTGTGCAAGGATTTATTTGCATCTTTAACCCTTTGGTGTGTGGACAGCTGAAGGCAGACTTGGTGAAGGAGGTGGCCTACACTCGAAGGAAGCAGCACCAGGCCTCACTGCAGTATTACTGCGCCCTCAATGCCCTGCAGTATCGCAAGAGAGTCGCCATGCTTGAACCAATGCTAGGCTACACTCAGGCACAGGTACCGGGCTACGAATGACATTTAGGCTGAACAACATCTCATTATCATATCAGTATTTTAAAGCAATGAAATGATAAGGGATTTTTTTTTCATTTGAACTGATTTAGTTTAGAAATGACTTGTTTATTAAAAATAAATGACCATATAAAAACATTTTAATATTTTAAAACCTAATTTTGTAATTAGAGCTGCAGTAATTAGTTAATTATTTTAGTTGTTAATGGATAGAAAATAAACCTGCAGGTATTTACATAACCCCTTCAAGATTTTTATAATTTTTCAAAGAAAATAAACAAATATTCTCAGGTTTCAGCTTTTAAAATGTTATAGTTTTTTTTTATTTATATGTTCAAATATCATACTGCTTGGGTATGGTCCTCCCTCAAAAAACATAACCTGTTTGCAAGTATGTTTTAATAAGTTTTGATCAAAACAATAAATTGAGGAAATGAAAATAAATGTTAGTTGTAGAGCCACAAGAGCTGAAACATCATTGTTTTTTGGTATCTTGCAGATCAGCTTCTTCAAAAAGGGCATTGAGCTGGTGTCCAAGAAGATGGACAATTTTCTTTCTTCTGTGTCCAACATGACGCAAAAGTAAAGAACTAAAATTGTGATATTTTCTGTACAGACGATGAACCATGACTTTATGAAGTATAAATGACATTTCCTTGTGTGTTATGCGCTTACACATAATATTCTGCAGAATTTAAAATTTTTGTTGAGATTTTTTTTGAGTATTTTATCTGGAACTATCACGTTTCTCGTTTTTGTAAGTCAGTTTTGATGGAAATTGAATCTCCCTAGTATCCAGGCCCAGCTGGACTCAGAAGCAGAGGCCATGCGTGTGTCCCAGAAGGAGCTTCTCTCTGTGGAGGACACCGTCTACATGCCAGATAAGGACACTGAGCCTGTCAATCGCACACTTATCCAGAAGGCTGGCTACCTCAACATTAGGAAGTAAGATTAATTATGCTCATTACAGACTTATCTGAAATCCAGTGACACTTCCTATTAATTTCTGCCAGTCAGTATGGTAAAGTGTGCCTCGGAAGAAGACTAATTGAACAGCCTTTTAGATTTTGTCTGGGTGGTGCTGTGAAGTGTGAACACCTACAGAAAACTTTGATGCAAATTGTTTTTTAATCTTTTACAAAACCTGTGCAGAATATGCATGAACAGAGAAAACAATGGGATTGTCAGCGAAGACAAGGTGGGTCAGGTAGCATGATGACAGCACGGTCTGTCAGCTTATTGTAGTGTAGATGTATGAGAAGGGGAACTTCGTTAATGGCTTGAGGGGATAAAACTGCAGCGTAGCTCACATTGTGATTTAATGAAATGTCAGAGCTGCCAAACTCTGTCGCTCCCTCACATACATCTAAAGTCTTTGACAAATGTCTGTGACACCAGAGAAAAGGTTTCCACAAAACACCACTCTGCACGCTGTCCTCACCCTCAAATGCCTGTCAAATGGGGCTGAGGCCAGAGAACATTTACAATTTCAAATGGTTTCTCAGTATTAAGGGTCTGAGTCACCTGGCACACCATGAGCCATGTACTTCCTTTTTTTTTAAAAAAAAGAAAATGCATTAGAGGATGCTTTGTGAACAGGATGTACAGCTTACAGATGAGTAATTTGTGTGACTCATACACACACAACTTCATTTAGCACTAAAATGAAAATTAGCTACTTCATTTTTAGACATAAAACATTCATTTTCAAAACAGAATCAAGACCAAACATCAATCATCATTGACCTCGGTGTGGTATTTCTTTCATTTTCTTATTTAAAATTACACCAGGGACTTCAGAAAATGAGACCAAATAAATCTATAAATCAGTTATTTATTTTTTAGAGCTCATGTTGGTTATAATTAATGATAGGTTTTGTTTTTGGGTTAGGAATAAAACTCAGAGGAACCTGAAGTTTCTGTTAAGCTTTTATAAATATAAAAAATATTAATGAAGGTCATGAATCTGCCTTGATGTGTGTGAATGATGTCATCCATCACACGTGAGTGCAGGCTGGTGCTGAAAGCTCAGTATGAAGAGTTGTTTATGCGCATCACACTGAGTGGCATGACACAGTATTATAAGGAGAATGTTCAGTTTTCCATGACGCATGCCTTCCTGGCTGCTCCACTGATGCAAACACGTGATAATTTGTAATAATGATACACATCAGGTATACTGTATGTCCATGCCTGGTATAATTTTGTGAAAAGAGCAGTTAATGTTACGCAAAAATAACCTGAATTGGTTGGTTTTGATTATTTTAACTTGTATCACAAGCAAACAGTGTGATAGTATTATGCATGTCAGTTTTGTGGGGGCTTCGAAAGTCTAATCATTGTCTGTTGTTGTTGGTTTTGTACACTTAGATGACATGGCTCTCTATCCAGCAACATTTGCTATAATAACTGCTGCTCTTGTAAAGCAGCATTTGTCATATTATCTGGCAGAAGCAGACCAAAGTTTGTGGCTCAAAATGACAACCTCCAAACATTTTCCATAATTCAGACGTTTTCAGCAAGTTAATTATTTCAAATGAATGGATATGCATGTTATACATATACTATAATTAGTTGTAGTTTTTTTTAGAGGGGGGGGGTCTGACTAGTTGGTCATATACATCCCAGTAAGAAAGAAAATGCACTTCATGCTTTCTTTTATTTTGTAATGTGTTTACCATAATGAGCAACAGACCCTTGTTCTTCTTTTTCTTCTTTTCCAGTAAAACCGGCCTGGTGACCACAGCTTGGGATCGACTATACTTCTTCACGCAGGGAGGTAACCTTATGTGTCAGCCTCGTGGGGCGGTGGCAGGGGGCATGGTGCTGGACTTGGACAACAGCTCCGTCATGGCTGTGGAGTGTGAGGACAGACGCTACTGTTTTCAGATAACCTCCCCATCAGGAAAGACGTATGCATACTTTTATTCATATCCAGCTATATTAATTATACACAAACAGAGAAGACTGAATATATTTTAATTCTGCTTGTGATTTTTGTATCCAGGTCAATGATCCTACAAGCTGAGAGCAAAAAGGAGTATGAAGAGGTTGGTGTGAAAGGAGCCATTATGACAGATGTCCCTTTGTTTTCCGTCCACATCACAGAAAGATCTCCTGCTACAAGTATCTGTATTTAAATAATGAAGAAGATGTCAAAGCTCATTGTGTGGTTCTTAACCTTTTTGTCTTCCTTGGTCACGGCTGATGGGTCTGTCACCGCTGAGATCAGTCAAGAAGTTTCAGGGTAATCATGTTGGAAATCAAGGAAAACTTAATCTGAATATCTGTTTGTCTTTCTCAGTGGATATGCACCGTGAATAACATCTCCAGACAGATCTACCTGACTGATAACCCAGAGGTAACACTTACATGCCCACCCGCAGGCAAGCTGTACAAGCAGGGTGTAGCTGTAAACTACCTGCTCTCACTTTTTAGTTTCCTTACATGCTGACATGTTCCTTACCACAGAATTGTTAGTGGTGATTTAAGACACCGCTTATTGGTTTTGTGTCACTGCTATCAGCTGCACTCAGTTGTTTATTTGTACTGTATCCCTAGAATAATTATCAATCCTAAATAGATTTGAGACAAAATGGAGAATAATTTCAAACACAATTTATCCAAGTGAAGTCAGTGGGTAAAGTTGTACAGTTTCATGTTCTGTGTGTGCTCTGTCTCATTTAACTTTGTGATTTGTGTTCACTCTTTTACCTTTATTTATTTATTTATTTTTGTATCATATTAGGCTGTGGCCATCCGATTGAACCAAACTGCAATCCAGGCAGTTACACCCATCACTAGCTTTGAAAAGAGACAAGATGGCTCCCCAAACCCAGACAGGTCAGGAACAGTGCTTCTTTAAGAGTCTTACAATGGCAATAACCAAAGACACTGCAACTGGCCTCAGGATGTGTAGAGCACAACCTATCTCTATAAGACAAAGTAGTGGTAAAGCATTATTAGCACATTTTATCCTTAGAGAACTGTATAAACTGTTGAAGAGGCTTATGTGTTTAAAGCACAACAAAATGCAGGAACAAAAGAGTTTGAGCTTCACACTGAAGCACAATAAATGCTTAAAGTTAAAATCAGGTCTCTTAATGACACATTTCTAAATCTGGGCAGACAAACACATTGTACCAAGTGTAAGTTTAGTTTTTCTGAGTCTTGTAATTGGATCTGACTGCACACCGTACCATACCATACTTTATTTATAATGCACTTTAATACAGTACAGTCAAATCAAAGCCATTATGATGCATTAGTAGTAGGTCTTTTAATCTTAATAGATTATAGACTTTGTCTCCCATCACTTATATCAGAGACCAAATGGGGGTCCATCATTTTAAGTTTTTGAAGAGTGAAAAATGTAAGCCTATCTTTAATTTGACTGTAGCAGGTTATGGGTTTAGTTGGATTATTTCTTGAAACTCATCATTATTCTGTTTTATTTCTGTAGAGCAAAGCCAGGAGGTGTTCACACTACCAGCAGTGATTCCCAGAAAACAGGGGCTGCTCCGGAACCAGAGGATCTGATAGCTCCAGGGACGCCAATTCAGTTTGATATCATGCTGCCAGCATCCGAGTTTCAGGACCAGAACAGAGGCGGGGGGAGGTGAGTGGGCCACTGAGGCATGAAGTTTGTGTGGGTGCTTGTTTATGCATTTGTAAGAGGCAGACAGGGATGAGGTACTATTGGCTCATGATGCTAATTTCCTAAATACTGATCTCATGGCTTTATTATATCATTTCCAGGAAGCTGAACACTCCATAATTGCTCAGTGCAGGAGTTTAATTGTTTTTCTTTTTTTTGCTGATGCATGTTCTTCCATCGTAACAGACGCACAAATCCATTTGGAGAAACGGATGATGACTGTACAGCAGAGAGTGATGGTAATCATTGTCCTGTTCCAAATGCTCTACATTGAACTTTTTCCCCCTGATGTTTGTGTACTTTGAGTTATCCTGTTTTTTTTCCTGTTTGTCATCCTTATTTCTTGTCCTTGTGGGTATATAACACGAAAGTGTTATGAGTGGATGATGTTTTCTTCTCTTTGCAGACTCCCTCCTGCAGCAGGTATTTGCTGTGCGCTTTCTGGGCTCCATGGCCGTTCGCTGTGGGAACAATCAGGAAGTGATCTATGAAGCCATGAGACAAGTGCTGGCTGCCCGTGCCATCCACAATATCTTCAGGACCACTGAGTCCCACCTCATGGTCACCAGCAGTAGCCTCAGGTAGAATCTATCACTTCTTTTAATGACGTTTAAAGTTTGTGCCACATCTCAGAACAAAAACAGCTCACTGTGCCACATTTTCATGGATTTAAAAAAAACCCATATTGTTTCCCTTCCATTACAGGTATTAATTAATCAAACCGTATTTATTGGGCTGTTTGTGCTTTATTTCTAGTGGGGTAATAGGTACCTCCACCTCTCCAACATCATCATGATCATTGTGCTATGTAAACTTCATTAAATAAGCTTAAATAGCATATGAAAGTGTTGTTTCAACCATAAATAAAGCCATGCAGCTTCACACACTACCCAGGAAAACATTATGTATTTTGGAGGCAAATCTTTAGAATTTAGTCTCTCACTTTATTCAGCTCCAGCCTGGAATATGCTGTACCATCAGGAAAAAAAAATGCATTGATGGAATATCCTGCTTATTCAGTATATTCAGGCAGTTGCTCATTCAACTGCAGCAACCCCAGATCATAGACTGCTCTTACAGGCTTGTAAAGTAGGCACTAGACATGATGGCTGCATCACTTCAGCTGCCTTTCTTCTTACCCTGATGCGCCTATCACTCTGGAACAGGGTAAATCTGGACTGATCAAATCACATCACCTCCCATTGCTCCAGAGTCCAATCTTTATGCTCTCTAGCAAACTGAAGCCCTTTTCACCAGTTATTCTGATTAATGGTTTTCTTATGGCAACACAGCAGTTCAGTCCCACTCCCTTGAGTTCCTTTTGCACTGTATGTGTGGAAATGTTCTTACTTTCACTATTAAACATAGCCTTGAGTTCTACTATTGTGTTCCAACCACATTTCGTCTTGGATGACGATGCCTCCCCACTTTCCTTCCAGTTTTTAATAATGCATTGGACAGTTCTTAGCCTGATTTTAGTATTTCCTGTAATTATCTAATAAGAGGCTCATACATATTTGCTTAGTTAAATCCAGACGGTGACTTATGTTATTTTTGGGCCAGGCAGTGTGTCTTGACAGTCTGAATCAAAGTTCAAGTACTCTTAACATAGTGGCATGGTTGTGAGAAAGACCAGCCATTAAAAAAGACAAACATTTTACTGTGGCCTGTCTTTGCCATTTGAAATTAAAATAAAAAAAATGCTTTAATTATCCCAGAGGAAATTGCAAATGTGATTATGGGATTGTTGCCGTTGGATAATGTGCTGAAAGTTGCTAGAAGTGCAGAACATCAATACCGAGAGCCTTGTGAAGTCTCATCAAAGCATTTGTAGTAACATCACTTATTCTCTAGAAGATAGCTGTAAACACTTATTTAAACTAATTACAGAGAGAAGCACAGCAGCGTACTAACAAAAAGCAGAAAAATGTAAAAACTGAAATAAGTTTCTATTTTTTCCTCTCAACAGGCTGATTGACCCACAAACCCAAGTTACAAGAATAAGTGTATGTATGACCAGAACATAAACATGAAGACAGTAGTTCTGCTTTTTATTCGGTCGTGTTTGTGCAACAATAATACTGTAATAATAAAAAAAAGATCTGTTTTTCCCCTCAGTTCCAACTAGAAGAGGTGTGTCAGTTTGCAGCCCACCAAGAAAACCCAAGACTGATGGGATACGTAGTTGAGGGAAGAGATTGGAGTGATGGAAATGAGGAGGGAGAGCCCTCGTTTAGCGCTTTTGTCTTTGAGAGCAACACAGAGGGTGAAAAGGTTGGTTCACCACCATCATCATCAACACTTTTTAAAGAATGGGAAACATGTTGACTGATGCACAAAGCACACACTGAGTTGTGCCTTTTTGCCTTCATTCACAGATATGTTACACCATCAACTTAGCAAAGGAAATTTCAGAAGCCAAGAAGGTAACACCCTCAAATATTGTAAAAACGCAGTAAAATACTGTAAAAACACAGTAAAAACACAGTAAAAAAAAGTATTATTGTTTTGCATTTAAGGTGAAAACCAGCCACTAGATGTGTTAAGATTGTTATTTATAAAGGCTTAAACAAGAGGATTAAAAAACCACAACCTATCAATTAGAGGCATGAAAAGTGAACCAATTCATTGTAATTTTCCTCTATAAGACAAAGTGACAACATTTTCTTTAAGAACTCTGCTTCCACAAATTTTGCATTATATTCTAGATTTCAGATTCACAGCACTGAATTAATTTTTTTCAGTGACAATTTTTTTTTTTTTTTACTTAGCTATTTTGATAGATAAACATGAACACTAAAGGGAACATTTTGCCTCCCTCTGCCCTGAGTTAATATTTACTCAACATACCTTATGTATTTATTTTAAAAGGACCCAGAAGCCTTGGCCCAGCTCATGAAAAATATGCCTCTGACCAATGATGGCAAGTTCCTGCTCCTGGAGCCAGAGACAGGCAACGAAAACAACGGAGCAGGACAAGAGGACCTGGAATCAGAGGCGTAGTTCCACAAAGGACCCCCACAAACAACAAGACCAGAGCCTCCAGTCTGACATTTACCCAAAAGGGAAGGCTTGCCCTGGATACAGATATCGTGACCCCTAGCCCTAACTCTGGTACTCTAATACCAATACTAGAGCGTAGATCACTTCCTGTGACCCTGTGCTACTACCATTTACTGTTCTAAAAGCAACGGACATTGACTTGGGGTTAGCTGGACCAGAAAAAAAAAAAAGACATTTCCATCTCATGTGTGTTCTGTTAAATCTGCTTTTCCATGATAGCTGTAGCATGAGCTTTAGTTTCTTATTTTTCCTTTTCCACCACTAGGTGGCATGCACTTCTGAAGGGACAATATAGGTACAGGTTATGTTTAATTTTTTTAATATCTTCAGCCGTCAGTCAGAAGGTGGCGAGTCATTTGCTTCAGTTTAGGTTTACATAGTTTTAATTATGTGCATTTGAAGATTTAAATTTTACTCATAAGTTTGTATGTCAGGCTCTTATAGATCTACTTTGGCGTTTATTCCTTGATTATTTATGTACAAAACTATTCTTGCACTACCAAGGTTTAAATCTTTTTAAATACATTATCTGAAGGCTACAAGATGCACTAATTTGTAAATCTGTATAAGGTAAAACATTTAAAGAAGTGAACAAGGAGGAGGTTGGTTCCTTTTGTCTGCAGAGGAGTGATATTGCAACCGATTATGGTTATCCTGTGATCATGTAAAGCAGTGAAATGAAGCAGAACACTTTTATTCCATCTGCACTTTCACTACAGTTAAGTTACAGACTTCCTGTTTCTAGGATTCCCACTACACTGGCTTAATGTCATGCTTGACATTTTCTTCCACTGCTTGTATAAAACAAGTCTGAAGATATGTATGCCAGAATCTCTCCCTAAAATGACTGTGTGATCCTTTTTTGTTCCAGAAGTCTATGTAAATATGATTTGTCAGGGTGTCTATATGGTGTTAAACCAGTCAATATGCTAGAACTGTCGCAGTGCATGATTAAATAACATCATTCTCTCCTTCCCTGAGCAGATTAAAGCCTCTGCTCTATGCACTGAGCTGTAATACTAAAAGAAAATCAACTAAAATGTTGCAGTAATGCATGAAGGCAGATCAGTCAGGTATTGCACACTCTTGGAAAAGCACGTTTTGCATACTTTACATAAAAATGCTAATAATAATAATAATAAAAAAAAGTCTAATCCGAGAATTATCTGCTAAATTTTTCCGTCCTTCTGCATCCTTGAGCAGTTCTGGTGTATTTTAATCTATTTTAACAGCAACACCAACCTCAGACAGCCGACCAGTTAAAAAAAGAAGACCATGAATGTTACATTTTTTGTTTTTATTTGACAGTTTAGCTCCTTTTTGATAATGCACTTATCCTCTTCTTTAAGAAATGAGTCAAGAAAAACAGAACACAACTTTGCCTTGACAAATGTTAAATGCATTCAGCTGCACCCATAAAGGTTTCTAATTATCAAGGTGTAGCTGTCTTGTGTATATAAATGGAAATGTACTGACAGAACTGCCATGTTTGTTGTGTAATTCACAAGTTAAATATTCTGAACTCAGAAGTCCTGCGACACAAACATCAAGTGTAAACAGTCGACGTGGACAATAAGAAGAAAGCTTCTTATAGCAGGAGTCATGTACATACAAACATACTTACATATATACTGTATATCTCAGTGGATCATCACTGGATACACCGTGCAAATGGAAGAATATTCAATTTAATGTTCACTTGTAAATGCAACGTTTTAACAGTCATTAGTGCAGGTGCTTTTTGATGAAGCTGGATTGCATGAAATTGACCTCCCTCTCAGCCAGAAGTCAGACTTCAGGAGTCTTTTCTTTATTCTAACTACAGTTATTTGGTAGTTAATTATGAGGTCTGAGTCTTCTGGAATGACAGTATCTCATAATTTTGAGATCTGTTCATAGCTCCCTGATGACTAAATTAAAGCAGGATGTAGCACATAAATTTCCTAAGCTGGGCTTGTTATACCACAGAATATTTACACACAGTAACTGCTGTGTGTAGCCACGCTTGGAGTTAAATTTGAGCCCATTCAAAACAGCTGGAATATTCAGGTAATAAAAACACTGCCAGGGTAGTTGTTTTGGGATATTTACAACAGTTATCAATTCAGGTGTGAACATGTGCACTATGAATCAACTGTCAGCTGACCTAAAGGACTGTAGATATGCCAGCTAACACAGAAAATATGGAGATAGTTTACCAGAGCACAGATAAGCAATCCAAACCACAAAGATGACAAGAAACTGTGGAATTCCCAGATACGACTCTGCCACCGTGATTAGTGAATTTCCCTAAATGTCCACATATTGCATCTCTTCCTGTTGCCTGATGGAAATACATATTGGCAGGTCTGATGACGTATTAGAAAACTTTGGTCATGCAGCATCCTCCGTCCTCAGGTGTTGTTTGAGCCATTTTAGTCAAAGTAAAAGTAAAGCTGCAGTAATGCACACTAATGGATTCAGTCGTGTACAGTTTTGTTCCAGTGTGATGATCTAGCTACAGCCTGTTTTCTCTGATAGCTTACTTGGTTAGATTTGTTCCAGCTTTACTATCCCATCCACAACCAAACGCCTCCAGCTGTATGTGTCCCGCTGCAACCCCATTACACTTGTTCTGCAACGTCTTGATATATCCTTGCTTTGTAACTTATTTACCATCTGGTAAAATCCAGGTACTTTATGGTGGTGTTAATTTCTGTAGTATAGGAAGGACTGCATCATTTCCTTCTTTGTTTGCCTTTTTATAAAAAGCATAATTTATTCCCCAAAAGGTATTTCACTTAAGTTGAGCTGGTTTTCTAAAACCACCATGTTGACATATAACCTTTAATAAATCTAAATTTTCCTACTGAAGTAAATGTGTTTTCAGTAAAATAATCAGAAAAGAGTTTTTATTATTAAATAAAAAATATATATTTACATGAAAATTATGTTTAATTTATATTACCATAAAATGTACACAGCTGAACACACACCTGATCATGAGATGAATTACAAACTTCAACAAACACACCTGCAGCATACAAAGTGATAGTTTTAATAAATGAAATGCAAATTTATGTAGCTAAAGCTTTTTAAACTCACATCTTTGTCCTAAAATACAGCACAAGTGGGCTTTGAAGGTATTTTGAACACTATGAAGGGGAGAAGTGATTCAATAAACTCACTGTAAACAATGCATGGGGATACCTGGCTCGTGTACATGTGAAAGAGGCGACCAGTTCAGGAGTCTTTGTAGTAGTTATTGAAGTTAATTCGGAGCAGAAAATCCTCCAGATGAGGCTGATAGCCTCTGTTCACCAGCTTAGTCACCACTAGGAGAAGAAAATAAGACATTTGTTAATAGTTCATTCATATTGTTGCAAGTGTGCTGATGTCAATTATGTACTTTTACATTATTATTAATATTATTATTATTATTATTATTATTATTAGGTACATGACACTTTTTTCTTAATAAGTTTTTACTCAAACAATACACAAATTGTTTAATTTGTTTAAAAACACTACATTGACTCTGTACACTATGTTAATGATTATCACTGGTAACAGATTTCTAATTACGTCCATCAATCAATCAGTTTTTTTATGTGCAAAAATTCAAACTTCATGGCATAATTTCAAAACTATTTTACTCTAATTTAGAAAACTATTTAATAAATGTGTCTCCTCTGAGTCAGTGATAAACCTTTTGGTTAAGGTACATTTTCTGAAAAAGTACTTTGGTAATAGACTCTTGTACCTCATCCTGTTACCACCAACGTGATTTACCCACTAACTGTATGTCAAGTGGATACTTTGAACTCACCACTCAATTTGACAATCATCAAAATGAGCAACAACTGAGTCCTTGTCACACTTATCAGTATAAAAAGAACGGGTCAGACCAGCATCACAAGGATGACGATGATGATCTTCCCTGATTGTATGCGAGTGTCACTAAGCAAGCTTAACTTTCATCAGTCAGATGTGAAGCAATATTCCCTGGCCTTACCTTTGAAAAGGAAGTGAGAATAATACTTGAAGGTGTTGTAGGACTGCTGCATGGCAATAAAACTGGGGTGCACTGCCTCCCCCTGCTGGTTGTCCCACGGTTGTGCAATCAGCTGGGCCCGAAACTTGAGGATCAGGCTGAAGATGCTGTGGATAATGTTCATGACTGGAGCTGCTTTATCTGTCAGCAGACCTCTGGAGAAGACACAAAAAGGAAAAGTTCAAAGTTTAAGACAAAATCATCTTCAAAGCTTATCTGGAGATTTAGTGTTTTACAAGAGAAAACAATTACACAGGAATAAGGGGAACAAAGTGTCCCACTGAACCTTAGAGTACCTATGCTGAAAGTAGAGATTGTGATGTTATGATCTATGAAAATGAACTTGTAGATAGATCTGGTACAATATAAGTACGTATTATTATTGTTTATTGCGTTTTGTCTCTGTCTGATAGACATAAAAGATAATTGGCGTCTATACAAAAACAATTTGGCAATTTGCTAAAATTTCTTTTAAGAAAAAAAAACAGCAGAAATTTGCATTTGAACTAAAAGAGAAATCTAAGATATGTGGTTCATAAAATGATTTCACATCATTAACCATTTATAAAGGGTTTCCAGCTTTATCAGCACTTTTGGCTAGGACACATTAGAAACTGACCATTTTTTGCCTAATCTGAAAACTAACAAGCAGACTAACCAAACCATGAACGAGCCCAAAGGAAGATGTCAAAGAAGAGGAAAAATATTTTATTGCATCACATTTTGTGACTGAAACCAACGCAGTCTTTTTAAGATAAGAAAATGCTTTTTATGCACCTCCTATTTTTACCAGTATTATCTGTGTTTTATTAATGTAAAAAGGTTCAGTGAACAGACTGCTGTACATGCAGTTCTAAAAAATGCTCAGATAAAATAAAACAAAAAAAATAAATTATATTATACCAGTATGTTAAAAGTTGTCATACATTTTTAACTTCATGTTGAACTGCGTAGCCTGGTAATAAATATTAGTATGCTAAGTATAACTCCATTACATGAACTAAAAGTAAATATCAAACACAGAATTTCATGACATCTTAAAGATGTAAAATGCTAATTTATTTGTGCATAGAAACATTTATTAAGATGTACTACAGTTAATACTCAGTATCAGTGCGGCAGTTCTCACCTGAAGATGGCTCTGTTGAGGTAGTCTGCATGTGTGCGGTGGATGGCATCCAGGTCGCTGGCAGTGGCCAGCTTGGCTGTGAACTCACTCCAGGACACTTGCAGGATCTGGTTGGCGATGTAACCCTGTATGACTTTGACAAAGTGCTGCATCTCATGCCTGTACAGCTGCAGCTGACGGAACTGCACCGAGCAGCCTGCACCTTTTACCAATGCTGATGGACACAAACATGAGGACAAGTCATAAGAAAACAAGAACACTGAGAAATTAAGCTAATTATTGCAGTTCTTGACTTATGGTAATCTTGAGAGGGCCCATCAGTCTTGTGTTATCTAAAGAATTATGTTGTAATCTCTTATGTTTACATCCTTTCAGTAATACTTTGCCTTTCCCCAGCAGAATAACCACTTCTGTAGTCTGAACACAGATGGTCATTGATCAATACCACCCAACTCATGCTTATTTGAAAAGAGAAAAAAATCCCTGGCTTGACTTGTGCTTTGTATAAATAAATCATAAAAGAATTTTAACATTTCCCTCTATGAATATTTTATAACCAGCTGAAGCACAACAAGAAGGATTTTATCTTTTTATCCTCAAAAGAAAGATGGAGTCTGAGCTGGGACTGAATCATCTCCTCACCTGTCCTTTTGAGGTGAAACCAGACATCCCGGAGGCTCCACACCATGTGTTTGAGCTGCAGCAGGAATGAAAACAAGCGATTGTACTTGTTCATGCAGCTGTCTGTGATGATAATATTCAAGGGCCAGTCCACCTGTGAGAAGACACAAAGGAAAGAAGAAGCGATGTAAGACAGAAAAGTGTGTGAAGCCATGAGGGCTTCTGAGGGGAAAGGAATTTACAGGAAAATTGAATGTGAGTTGGGAAGAAAAAAAAAAAAAAGAAAAACAGGTACAGGGAGTGTGATAGATGACACAGGGTGAGAGGAGAAAGGTGTGAACACTGAGACATTGACAAAGGAGGTGAGGATTGTGAGGGGAAGATAGAGTGGTGAGAGAAGAGGGAGTAGAGGTGGTAGAGGAAGAGGGAAAAGAAATATAGTGACACAAAGAGGCAAAATACGTGAGCAAGCGGTAAAGATAAGAGGGGGGAGGGAGTGAGGAATGGTGCAGGATGGAGGGTTCAGCAGCCTCAGGGACAGTTATAAGTTACAGAGAGGAGAACTGGAGACAATATGTGCACCATTATTCACCGTGCATGCCAATCTAAAAGACACAACTCCAATCAGTCTGTG